>NC_054834.1:79976215-80325381 GCF_018345385.1 Vulpes lagopus
CCATTTTGAACAAAAACTATACATTATAATTTCAGCAAATAAATGTAAATCTTAAAGGGTGAAGAATTCTCTTCCTTTACATATTTGATGCAATAAATTGAAGAGTATATTTCTAACATTTCCTTTTAGTCACAATTTTTGATGAATGGAAAGAAATATTCTAAGCTTTAATTTTGTATGATCTGTGTAATCAAAGGAAGAGTTAATAAATGCATTTAATGAGCATTAACATGAAAGCTAGCACTTGAACCACAATTAATGATTACCTTGTCCCCAGACCCACAAGAGAGGTGAATAACAGCCTAGTGGCAAGTCTGTTAGATGTGCCATGGACAGAAGACTTTTTTTCTTTTAAACAGTAAAAGCATCTAGCACCCAGCTTCCATCTGAGTGAGAAAAATGCCCAGAAGCATTGCCATCAGGCTATAAATCACTATTGGAAAGAGGTAAGCTATGCTTCCATAAGTGGTTAGAAAAAACGACTCAGCAATATTCCTGGTCTTTTGAAATGTGTTGTCATCTGACCAAGGGTCCTTTTTGAACGACTCTCTGGACTGACAAAATAACATTCACTTTATGCAGGTTACGGGAGATCAACCGTCCTAAAAATTAATCACATTGGCTCAACACGTTGAATCTCACGGGATGACTCTAGGACGTTTCCTATGACTCTGCTTCCTATTGCACCTCCAGTCAGCCTGGGTAGAGATCAGAGGCTCCAAGTATTTCCCTGAA
Source organism: Vulpes lagopus (assembly GCF_018345385.1). Lineage (NCBI taxonomy): Eukaryota > Metazoa > Chordata > Mammalia > Carnivora > Canidae > Vulpes > Vulpes lagopus. Next base: position 79,976,951 of record NC_054834.1, read on the forward strand.
GAGCCCATCAGCTACATTCTTTTTGGTCACTGCAAGTGCCTTATAAAAGAATTGAAAACCTTCCCTTGTGGACAGAAGCTAGTACTCCTGTGGGATTCAGTTACACCTTCAGACAATCTTTGAAATGAAGTAAAAATAAAATTACAATAAAGACAAACAGTACATAATTGATTGTATAATTTAGTTTAGTAATAAAAATGTGAACAAAAAGTAACAAATGTTATTTGCAAACAGAAGCTCTCTCTTTTCTCACCATGGGAGTGGCACGTACCATATAGGGACTGTTCCTTTGACCTATGTTGTACGTAATGTGAGGGAAAAATAAGCATGCTTTAAAAATGTAGGTTGTGGGATCCCTGGGTGGCTCAGCGGTTGAGCGTATGCCTTTGGCCCAGGGTGTGATCCTGGAGTCCTGGGATCGAGTCCCACATCAGGCTCCCTGCATGGAGCCTGATTCTCCCTCTGCCTGTGTCTCTGCCTCTCTCTCTCTGTGTGTCTCTCATGAATAAATAAACAAAATCTTTAAAAAAAATTAAAAATAAATAAATAAATAAATAAAAATGTAGGTTGTTTGTTACTGCTGTGTAATCTCGCCTCTCCTGTTAAGGTGATTTACCATTCTCTATCACTGCCAACTAATTTCTCTTCCGTTTAGTGCTCCTTCTCTCTCCTTCCCCTCACCCATATATATGGTTTTTCCTTACTCATTGTGTTTGCATACTATCAGTTGCTTCCTCTTCTTCTATAGTGACAAAGTTGTTGGTTTTTTTTTTTTTTTTTTTTTTTGCCTCCTATGTCTTTTCTGTCTTTAACACTAACCGACTAACAACCCTCTAAGATTCTCATTAAAATTCTTAGGAGCATGGATGCCTGGATGGCTCAGTTAAGCAACTCACTGGTGATTTCAGCTCAGGTGGGATGGGCCCCACATTGGGTCTGCTTAAGATTTTCTCCTTCTGCCCCTCCCCCCACTCACACTTGCTCTTTCTCTAAAATAAATAAATCTTTAAAAAAAAATTCTCAAGTCTCAAGGAAATAAACAAGGGGTAGTGGAAGGGGAGGTGGGCAGGGGAGATGGGGTGATGGGCACTGAGGGGGCACTTGACGGGATGAACACTGGGTGTTATACTATATCTTGGCAAACTGAACTCCAATAAAAAAATATACAAAAAAATTCTCAAAAGCATAAGTCATTTTGGTGATCCTTGTTGAGCAGAATGTTCATGTACAGTTAATTGACCACTAGTCAGCCTTTATATTGATACATATGAGGACTCTGCTATGGCATGTCATTTTCTATGTAGATAATATTTTTGTTATAAATTTCCATGATTGAAAAAATGTCACATGCCCTCAAGTTTTATTAGAAGTAATGAATAGTTATTAGAGTTTCTGTCTTCAAGGCCTTTTCTAAACACTAGCATCTATTAATGGAGTAGTGGTACTATTACCATGGAGTTCATTCAAGAAATCAGCTATAATCAGATGCCATATTAAAACTGAAAAAAAAAATCCTGAATGTTCGTACTCTGCTTTTTCTGTATTAGCCAGAAAATACACATTTTAATGAAAATCACATTAATCTCTTATTTTAGGATATTTGGTTTCCTCTATTATTAGTCACTCTAGTATTAGTTGCAAGAGATGAATGATGTCATTTGATTCAATCACTGTATTCCAAATTTTATAAGAGAGAAAAAGAGTTCTATATAATGTCCAGGCACTGCTCACTCTGCTGTGCTTATGAGTTCATCTAATCCTTACAACCACATTTCTGGTTGACAATTCTTAAGCATCAGTGTATATGGACGTCAATTTCATGAAATATCCCTGGGAACAATACATCCTGAGTTATTTTTATAACTTAGAGTATTCAACCTTCAGAGGAGAAATAGCTTCAACGTTCCTTCATTTCTGTTCAATCAGTTTTCACAAATTCGTATTCCTATGCTGGCCTATTTCATTTAGTCACAGCATTACAGAAACCAAAGTTCGAAATATTTGTAAAACTAGTGAATGGAATTCAGTCAAAATAGAACTTCAGGCTCATGGCTTAGCATCCACCATCAGAAAAAAAATGTGAGGTTTATAATGGCAACAGAGGGAGAGAGAGAATGCATTAGAAATAACACTGGTGTTGACCTACAATATATCTAGAGGGAGGCCTGATTCTCCTACTTTCTGGGTATATGATCTTCATTATCCTCAGTTTCAGTGCTTTCAACCATAACACAAATTAGATTCAATGTTCATTATAACCAATTGGAGATTCTTATTTTGTTGACGTCTTGTTTCCCCTACTTCAGTGTCTGTAATTTCAGGCTGCCCCTGGAAGCTTAGATTCTTCCTCAAGAACAACATTACCCTATTAGGCTAAGCAGTACCTTGTACTTTTCATCATTTTCCAAGCTCACCTTTCTCCATCTTCCAAATTCAAATGAATATTTTCATTGTTTTATTTCAGATCATTAATTTATTTCATGTCATTGATGCTGTGGATGGAATTGTGTCCCTATAAAACTCATAGGTTAACCCTCAAAATGGCAGTCTAGGGGGACAGAGCTGAAAGGGGATAATCATGGTGAAATGAGGTCAAAGGGTGGAGTGGTAATCTGATGGCATTGGTGGCCTCATAGGAGGAGGAAGAGAAAGAGATTTCTCTCTCCCTGTGCTTGCAAAGATGTCTTGTGAGCACAGTGAAATGAAGACACCCTGCAAAGCAAGGGCGGAGGTCTCAGAATGAAGCCTAGCTTACTGGCACCTTCATCTTGGGCTGCACAGCCTCCAGAACAATGAGAAATCAGTTTCTGTTGTTCAGGCTACCTAGTTGTAGTACTTTTAATGGCAGCCTGAGTTGACTAATACAATTAACCACTACTCTACTTTCCATCCCCCAAACCCACAACTTGCTGGAGTAACTCCAGCTGCATTTGTCAAGAGCCTCTTTAGACATCCTTAAACCAATGAAATAGCATCAGTAGTAGGAATGGAATGTCTGGCTTGGAACATGGCAATTGGATTAAAAATTAGGTTACTCTGAAGAAAATCAAGGGGCAGATATAAATAAGATTCTGCTAACAAAGGGAATGGTGGGAGGTGACAAGGGTTAGAAATGAAAATCCAGTATCTGATGGTTCTGTTTTTCTTCCCACTAGGTTTTCAAAAAAACATAGTGACTAGTTAAAAGGAGAGAGAATGTATTTGTGTTCTACTTATTTATTTTTAAATAAATGCTTTAAAATTTTTTTCCTCTGAAGAAGTTCTGAGTAAATGATTTAGAAATTATTAGAAGAAAAAATGTAGCTGATGCCTTGCAAAAGAGCGAAAGAATGACCAGAAAGTATAAAGTATAAGGTCAATCTCATACATGATATTATAATAAAAGAGAAAGTTAAAGATCAGAATGATACTGCAGAGAACAAAATCCTACCAGAAAGATACATTCATATAAAATATGAAAAATTTTACAATTTATTTCTCAATAAGCTGGAAGACGTGAAAAGTGTTACACAATGAAGGGAATAACTTTAATAAGAATTAGAAAATCTTAAAACAAGCATTTTGGAGAAAATAGTAAATATTTAGAACTTAAATTAGAAAAAAATTAAACATAAGAGCAAATGAACATAATAAAAATATATGTAAAGTAAAATATGTATCAAAGCATAGGAAATATGGTTTATAATACATATGAACATACAAATTATGAAATAGAAGATTAAAATAAAAATTGAAAATCAGGGTGCCTGGGTGGTTCAGTGGGTTAAACATCTGCTTTCAATTCAGGTCATGATCCTGGGGTCCTGGGACCAAGTCCTGAGTCAGGCTCCCTGCTCAGTGGGGAGTCTGCTTCTCCCTCTCCTTCTGCCCCTCACCCCTGCTCGTGCTCTCTCCCTCTCTGTCTCTCTCTATAAATAAGTGAATAAAATCTTTTTAAAAAATCAAAAAAGAGGGGATCCCTGGGTGGCGCAGCGGTTTGGCGCCTGCCTTTGGCCCAGGGCGCGATCCTGGAGACCCGGGATCGAATCCCACGTCAGGCTCCCGGTGCATGGAGCCTGCTTCTCCCTCTGCCTGTGTCTCTGCCTCTCTCTCTCTCTCTCTCCCCGTGTGTGACTATCATAAATAAAAAAATTTTTTTTAAAAAAATTAAAAAAGGACAGGGAAAAGATAAAAGAGATTAAATTAGGAAATGAGTAGTTCTATTAATAGTCAAAGAAAAGCCAGCACATGGATAATGGGAATCTTTGGGGAAAAAAATCAAAGGAAGAGTGCACTAAATGTCCTTGCATTTAATATTGTAAGTTGTACCTTATATTTAATGTTGTAAATAGTAAATTAAGCAACTGACTTATAAAGAAAACTATATTGTTATCAAATTTTTCCACACTGGTGATTTATACCAAAAGAAAATTGAATAAAAACTCAAGAAATGAAAATGTTGGGCAGCCCAGGTGGCTCAGCATTGAGTACCTGCCTTCAGTCCAGGGCATGATCCTGGAGACCTGGGATCGAGTCCCACGTAGGGCTCCCTGCATGGAGCCTGCTTCTCCTTCTGCCTCCCATGAATAAATAAATAAAATCTTAAAAAAAAATGAAAATGTTACCCACAAATTTTATATCTAGCAAAACTGACTTTTTCACACAAAGTTTACAAACTGTTGTTGAAATGTATAAACTGAGGAAATATGGTTCCCTTTTCTGAGGAATCTAGTAGAGGGCAACCATTTAGACAATCAAGATAACAAGGGAGACATTGACATAAGAACTAGTGATGAATGTTAAATATAGTTGCTTGCAGAATTAACTCTAAATGAGAATTAAAGAGTATTTTAAAAAGAGAGTATAGTATACCCAGACCATATGGATATACCACATCTCTATCAAGAATGGTGAGGAAGTGTGGGAAATATGGATAGATAAATAGATTGATAGATAGATGGATAGGTAGATTGTTAGATATTGATATAACTCAGAAATATTTTTTGAGAGTTTTCAGTGGATGTGCTGACATTATTGTTATTCTAAAACTATGTGTAATGTGTGGGAAATGAGTAATTATGGAGTTTGCTAATTCTGTGATTGCTGGTGGAATTAAAACCAGGATTCTGATTTATTGTGAGGAAGAAAGATGTAATACAAATACTTAATTAATTTTTTTAAATTTTATTTCAATTCAATTTGCCAACATATAGTATAACACCCAGTGCTCATGCCATCAAGTGCCCTCGTCACCCAGTTACCCTACATCTCCCCCACCTCCCCTTCTGCAACCCTTTGCTTCCCAGAGTTAGGAGTTTTTCATAGTTTGTCTCCCTGTCTAATTTTTCCCACTCAGTTCCCCTCCTTTCCCCTATAATCCCTTTCACATTTCTTATATTCCACATATGAGTGAAACCATATGATAATTGTCTTTCTCTGATTGACTTATTTTATTCAGCATAGTACCCTCCAGTTCCATCTGCGTCAATGTAAATGGTAGGTATTCATCCCAAATAGTTAATTTTTAAATTGTATAATACTAAACTTGAAATTGAAATTTAATTATGAAAATCAAGAGTATTTATCCTGAGAAAGATATATATATATATATCTGAAATATCTATTTATAGTATATGCATATATATTGTATGTATACGTCTGTATATGTATTGTGTATGTATACACATATTTATATCTAGTTTCACCACCAAAGTTCAGATACAGCGATCATCTCAGGAAAAATTAGAATCTCGCACCGAGCACCCAAGCTGTAGTCTTGAAATACCACTTACCATTAAAAGATACTAGGGCGGGGGATCCCTGGGTGGCTCAGTGGTTTGGTGCCTGCCTTGGCCCAGGGCGCCATCCTGGAGTCCAGGGATCAAGTCCCATGTCGGGCTCCCTGCATGGAGCCTGCTTCTCCCTCCTTCTGTGTCTCTGCCTCTCCCTCTGTGTCTCTCATGAGTAAGTAAATAAAATCTTTAAAAAAAAAAAAAGATACTAGGGCTGCTTGGAAAAATATCTGATGGAAGATCTGAGGCAGAAATGTTAAAATCTAGAAAACTTTGTTATAAAAATTGGTGATGAAGCTATCAAAGATTACTTGGGTCTGGTCAAAAGGAGCCAATTTGAAGAAGTTCCCATGACTGGAGGGACAAGATAATTCGTACTTTAATTAGGATAATTAAAATTCATTTCAATCCATCAGTATGTTCTCTTAAAAAACAGATAATTCGAGGGAAACAAGCATTTATCTTGAAACAAAGATAAATAAATAATAAATGAGAAGACTATCTCTTTATAATAATGTTTCAACTTTAAAAAAAAGCAATAAATGATGGAATTGGAATGTCACTAATTTTCGATCCCAAGGAATTAATGGATCTAGGCATGGAGTATCAACAGCTGCCAACATCTCACACACACACACACACACAAACACACACACACACACACGGAAACCATGTGGCATATGCCTAAGACTATATGCCTATATAGTCTTCTCAAAGGGATTGAACAGGAGGCATGTTAAACCTCGGGATTTACCTGTCCATTTGGAGAAAATAGAGGAACATAGAGATCTTTCAAATCCATCTGAAATCAGCAAATTCTAGCCTGTGTGAAACGCCATAGGTCAAATAGATTCTTCAACTATAAATCGTAAAGGCAAAGGAAAGGAGGGGAAACTTATAGACTAAAGGATTGAAAATCATACCAAATTTTGTTTTGACGTTGGGCAAATCTACGGTGCTTAGGGATATACACTCTGGTGATGAAACTAGAAAGAAACAAAAATGGCTATCAGGGAAGTTAAGACCGTGGATACTTTGTGGGGAGAGAGAAGGATGTAATTGGGACTGGGAAGTCTTGGTGGCTGGCAAAATTCTTGGCCAGTGGTGGTTACGAAGTCTTCATCTTCATTATTTAAGTGTGCGCAATCTGTGTTCACCACCACAAAGTAAAGTGGATTTCTTCTCTTAGCACCATCCTGTCTTCTCTCACAAGAAGCTATTCCTTGTAACACGCAGGTGTATATCCTACCAGAGATTTTTCTGACCCTTCATATGTGTGCCAGACACATAGAAGGATGGGCAGATATATCTAGGCATATAGACACATATGTAGTAGTAACCATAAACATAAACTTATTGAAGTTTTTGTGTATTTATAGAAATGCAATCAGGGTATACCTATAACCCACTGACTACTTTTTCTCACTGAAAAAATATGTCTGTGATATATTTTCCATTTCTACTTTAACTGCATCCTCTTGAATGGCTATGCAATATTTTTTAGAGTAGCCTAAAATTATTTAATGTGTTTATTAATTATTGTGTATTTACAAATATCTATAAAAATATGAAAGATATGAACAACAGTGATACAATGAAGATTCATGTCCCCATCACCAAGTTTAAAAAGGAGCCAATAATTTTGAAATTGTCTGTATCTTAGATATTGTCTTATTCCTTTTCATAGGTTATTTTACAAATGAACTTGGGTATTGTCAAAGTTTCTTGTTCTGTGCTCCTATCTTCAAGATTTTACTACATTTCTTTAAATATATTATAAATAGTTATTTTAAAGTCTGTGATAATTCCAATATCCAGTTTTGAGATCTGGAGATTATAGTGTCTAGTATTTCCATTTGTCATGGCATCTTATCTTCTTGTACATTTTGTGATTTTTTTTTACATGAGTTTATAATTTTTGGATCTTTATTTATGGAAATCAGGTTGAAGCTTGGATTAGAGGTGAGTGTTTTTTTCCTAGTGAAAATTTGCATATGCTTTTGATATATGCCTGGCTGCACTACTAATTGGGAACCATTTTCAAATGAATTCTCAACCTGAGGTTTTGAAGGCTACCACACAAAGGTGAAATTTCTCATCACTGGCTCTTCAGTGTCTACTTACGAGTGCATGGAACAAAGTAAAAAGTCAATACAAATAGCCAAGAGAGCTATATTTAACACTGTGGTAGGCACTTTAAAATGTGAGTTACAGGGATATGACTGTTTTTTGTTCTATTTATAATGCTGACAGCTTTCTTGTGTTTTATGTGTTATCTCATTTTATCCTCAAACTACTCTAGAAAGTCAATATTAGCAACATTCTATAGTTAAGGAAACTGAAGTTCATAAAATTCATCTTTTTCCTACAACACTCTCCATTTGTGCCTATTTTGCTGCCACGTGCCGCTACCAAGGGGCCTGGCAGGGGTTCAACTGTCCGTCCTATTTCTCATTACTGCTTGCAGCCCATTTCTCCTTTCCTTTCAGAGTGCCTGATTTCAGGCTGGGTCTGCTAGTTTTCCTGTCATCTAGAGTTTGCAAGGTTCTTCTTTTAGTTGTTAAATATCTTAGTACCCACCTCATTCCCTTTCTAACTTTATTATTATTCCATGTAACTATAACCTCCACTTTACTGGTGTGTTCAATACTTTGCCTCTCAAAATTCTCTTTCTCTTTTAGCTTCTTCTCTCCAATTCTTGCTCCTGTTGAAACATCCAATCCTTTGACTCAACCTATTCTTCACTGTCCCATCTGCCTTATCTTATTCTCAATTTTCTCTTTCCTCATGCAGGCCTCTGTGATTAATCACTTTAATCATTCCCCTGTAGAGGCCCTTGACTCCTTTGCCTTCCTCTAGCACTTTCACAAGGTGCCTGGCAAAGTGTCAAGCCTGATTAAGCTCGTCCTTCTGCTTACTCTGTGCTGCCCCTGGACATCCGAACACGCCTGAAGAAACAACAGACCATGCTAACCGCTCTGCACTTCGAATTTATGGTCCCTGATCCTCATCAGGCACTAGGGGTGCGAAGCAGTCTTAGATTTTCGTAGTAGCCATACTTGCCTACTCATCAGAAGGACTGCTTCATATTTCCCTTCTTTCAAATATCATAAACCCTGTCGCTTTCTTCACTGACAGTTAAAGCTATTTTTGCTTCACTGATAACCTAGAAGCCACTAGGAGAGAAGTCTTCTTATGATCACATCTTTCAATCTCCGTTTACATATACTCATTGCTCATGAACCAGTTACACTTTTGCCAGCAAGCAGCAAAATACACTACTAAAATTGGTTTTATTTTCTTTTAAGATTTTATTTATTTATTCATGAGAGACACACGAGAGAGGCAGAGACACTGGCAGAGGGAGAAGCAGGCTCCCTGCGGGGAGCCTGACGTAGGACTCGATCCCGGGTCTCCAGGATCACGCCCTGGGCTGAAGGTGGACACTCAACCACTGAGCCATCCTGGTGCCCCCTAAACTGGTTTTAAAATAGAATTTTAAACATCACTTTAGTTTTTTAAAAGATATTATTTATTCATGAGAGACAGAGAGAGAGAGGCAGAGACACAGGCCGAGGGAGAAGCAGGCTCCATGCAGGGAGCCCAACAGGGGACTCGATCCCGGGACTCCAGGATCAGACCCTGGGCTGAAGGAGGCGCTAAAACACTGAGCCACCGGGCTGCCCCAAAATATCACTCTAGAGAAGACCAGAGATATGTGGTTTCAAGGCTAATTGATTCTGTAGTTCAAAAACGTTAGGGCTCTGGGTGGTTTCACTATGATCTTCTTGATTGTAAGATAGCTGTCACAATTCCAACATCATGCCCCAATATACCCGAACATAGATAGCAGGAGTTTTCCTTTGAATATCTCTTCTTTTTAATCAAGGAGGAGAAAAGTTCCCCATATCTTCAGTAAACTCTCTCTGATGTCTCTTTGAGTATATTGGATCATGTACCTACCCCTAAACCAATTGTTACGCAAAGGAAATATGGTTGGTTAGTCTGTTGAAGTGGGTCCATTGATTGTAGGCCTATCTTACCATAATTTGAATTATGTTAGAAAGGATGAGGAGGATACAGCAGTTTTGGAGACAACCTGCATTATGTATTGCTCCTTTGTATTTTTCTTTCCCCACTGTTACAGTGGATGGCCTGTCTCTATGCCTATTAAAGATCAGTCCCTTCATTTATGTACTGGATCCCATTTCCTCTTGTTGCATAAGGATGTTGTGTCAAATAACTTCTATTTCCTTTGCATCAACAATTTCTCTCTTTCTAATCAATTATTCCCATTAACTTACAAATGTGCTATAATATTTCTTAGCTGAAAAATTCCTCTTTGTGACCTGAAGTCCTCTCTCCAATTACATCGGAGAAACAAAAATTATTTAAAGCATTGTGTATAATTGTCTTGTTTTTATCTATTATCTCTAGTTCGATTGAATTATTGGTAACCTGTGTTGCATTTTAAGACTAATTAAAGTCATTATAATTATTGTTGTTGGGGTGCCTGGGTGACTCAGTGGTTGAGCATCTGCTTTTGGCTCAGGTCATGATCCCGAGGTTCTGGGATCGAGTTCCACATTGGCTCCCCACACGGAGTCTGCTTCCCTCTGCCTGTGTTTCTGCCTCTCTGTGTCTCTCCTTAATAAATAAATAAAACCTTAAAAAAATCATTATAGTTTACCCTCACCACAAGTGTGCTTTCTCTCTCTCTCTCTCTCTTTTTTTTTTTTTGTTATATCTCTGTCATTTTACAGTTGCATTCTTTATTTCAATTAATGCTAAGTAGAACAAGGAGGGCTGGGGAGTGAGAATTGAAGAATAAGAAGGAGATAATGAGGCTGTGGGGAAAATATCAGCAGAATGATTGGAAAAGCATGGAAATAGATGGAGTAAAGGGACGACATTTTTGTATGAGGGGCTATCATGGCCAAAGCCTTTAGAGAGTGGTGATCCTTTATTAAAGCAAGGCAGAAGACAATTTACATCTTTGTGGACTCCAATTTGTCTAGTATCTTGTCTAGTAAATTCGTCTAGCAAAATGCTTTGCTTAAAAATAGGTACAAAATAGTTATTTGTGAATTTAAATTTAAATTTTTTAAATTTTAAAATAATTTTTAAAATTAAATTTTTCACTCTGCAGAATATTTTCAGAAAGACTCACCAAGCATCACATGTAATTTGTATAACTGCTTAGCAAATTAGGTTAAACAAGAATTGATTATCTTTGTTCTACTACGTGTTGATTTGGAGCCACTTAACCTCTGTGAACCCCAGTAAAATGGGTATAAAGGCCATCGTTAATAAGGCTTTAGCGAGGCTTGAATTAACTCAGCACCCAGCACATAGCAAGCATATCCATGTGACGTGACCTGTTAATATTATTAACACTTACCATTTTAAACATAGAGAAGCTGAGGTTCATAAAGGTTAGAAGTACCCAACTGGAGAGTGATGAGTTCTTGACCAAATCCTGGTCCTTTCATTTCATTTCAATTCAATTCATCTTGTTGGATTCAGTGGATGATTTAGACATAAATTTGATTCCAGACAAACTTTTATTTCCTTTGGGAGAGTGATATTTGTCTCCTTTCCTGACAATGAGAATTAAAAAACTGATTAGCTATACCTCTGTGCTCTGGCTGCTGAGCAGCTGAATCAAATTTAAAGTGTAATCATAGCAATTATCTGCCTTTATTGCCTTTATCTTCATTGCCTTTATCCCTGTCTTATTTGTATTCTGCATTTTCCTGGTAATTACTTTTTACATATATTTTCTTAGTAGCTGTTCTCTCGAAGTTCGTAGAAGAATTACTCACCATTGCTGAACAAATAAATCTCAGCAACTACCATTGTTGGAAGTTGCAACATAGAGTTGCCCACGTGAGAAGTAGATGGATTGCAAGCCAAAGCCCACAGTTTGGAGCTTCCACCCTTGTGGCTCTTTATTTAGGGCTCATAATTTAAACCACTATTTGTTTTCTCTGCCTGTGATGTCTTAATATATGCAGGACGGTTCTTCCAATTGTCAGTTGCACAAGCCTCCTTTTGTTTCTCAGGCTCAGCTGCTCTGGGGAACAACAGTCTTTCTTTTGAAGTGCTCACACCAGGGTTCTTCAGAATCAACACATTTGCCACAGAGCCTCTACATATTTTCAACCTCAATCTCTTTTTAAGTTGAGATATAATATACGTAATTAAGTGTGTAAAGTACATTACTCTTAGTTATGCAGCATAACAACTATTTGTTCGTGTTTACATTATTTTAACCACCACCCAGGCCAAGATCTAGAACATGTCTTGTATTCTATAAGATTCCTTTGTGCCCCTCTTATCTACTCCACCACCTTCAAGAGGCAACCACTATTCTGGCTTCTAGTATCATCAGCTAGTTTTACCTGTTCTTGAACTTTCTCTAAATGAAATGATATAGAATGAACTCTTTTGTGTGTGTTTTTCTTCTACTCAATATATCTTTGAGATTCATCCATGTTTTTTCTTGTGCCTGTATTTGGTTAGTGTTGTTGTTTGCTATACCTGTAAATGGCTATATTTTGCTAATACAATAGGTCATTCTTTTTTATTGTTATGTCATATCCCATTGTATATATGGGATACAATGGGATGTATATATGGCATATATATATATAGGATACAACTCAAATGGCTATCAAAGTGGCATTTGAGTTGTATTAAGTGTGGAACTACCATGAGTAAAGCCATTTTGAACATTCTATATTGAGTTGATTTTTTTTTATTTATGATAGTCACAGAGAGAGAGGCAGAGTCATAGGCAGAGGGAGAAGCAGGCTCCATGCCCCGGGAGCCTGATGTGGGATTCGATCCCAGGTCTCCAGGATCGTGCCCTGGGCCAAAGGCAGGTGCCAAACCGCTGCGCCACCCAGGGATGCCTCTATATTGAGTTTAAATCCATCTAGGTATTTATGTGATTCAAAGGAGGCAAAATCATAGAACAAGATATTTTAGTTTCCTTCATTACTCTTTTTCTTGCGAATATCCTCAATTTTTTATAAAAAATATGATAAAGATGGAAGTTTTACAAAGAAGGAAAAATGAAACTAAAAGTCCCAAAATACCAGTTAGAAGGCTAGGATAGCCTAACTTGCTATTAAAAATGTTTCTCTCGGGGATCCCTGTGTGGCTCAGCAGTTTGGTGCCTGCCTTTGGCCTAGGACATGATCCTGGGGTCCCGGGATCAAGTGCCGCATCACGCTCCCTGCATGGAGCCTGCTTCTCCCTCCGCCTGTGCCCCTTTCCCCCTCTCTCTCTCTCTATTGTGAATAAATAAATAAAATCTTTAAAAAATATATTTTAAAAAATGTTTCTCTCTACTGTTTCTTTGTGATAACAAAACAAAACTTTTCGGTCTTTTTATCCCCCTCCAAAAAAATTTTCGTTTTTACACATCATTCTTACCCTATTTACTTTGTACCCACAACAGAAAAGACTTGTTCTTCTGTGGCTATTCCCTACAGATTATTTTCCTTCTCAGTTCTAATTTATATTCCTTTCCCTTTAATACTGTGCTTTTATTTCTTTGCTTATCTGAGGTGGAAGCAAGGGAAACCCAGTGCTTTTTCTACTCTGATATAATCGGAAGCTCACTGGCAATGTCTCTCTACGTTTATATACTGCTTTCCCTGTGCTCACAAAGTATTCCCTTTTTTATCTTATGTAACCGGTAATATCTTATAGGAATGTTGATTTTAAAAGATCCTCCAGCTTTTCTTCATCCTTACAAAAGTTCTGAACCATTTTACATAAAGACATACAATTTTTGTGTCATCTTATTCACCAATATTGTTGATAGATTGAAATATATTAAAAATTTCAGAATGGCTTTCTCCTTTATCTCATCTTTTTCTTATTATCTGTATGCTTCATTTCTTATCAACTTTTTACAGAGATCTGATTTCTTATTGGGTTCATCATTGCATTATCATTTCTTACTTATGTTAGAGCACGTGTATGAGTTTTGAACTCTTATCTATATTTTTTCCAGGGATTCAAAATCTAAGTATACACTTCTCTATTACAAATGAATGGAATAATATTACTGAAATAGAGGTAGGAAAGTATGGGCAAGTGTAACACACAGCTGACTTCTGGCTATGTTTCTACATGGCCTTTCTTCAAGGCACACACACTAAACCACACCACACCACACCAAAGGGAAAAAAACGGAAAGGGAGAGAGGAATATTTTTTACTCTTACAAGGCCACTAATCTCATCATTAAGACCCCACCCTCATGACCCAATCTAATCTTAATTCCCTCTCAAAAGACATCTCCAAATACCATCACATTAAGAGTTAGGGCTTCAACAAATGAATTTGGGGGGGGACCAAACTGTCAGTCTGTAATATCCTCATTACTCTTATAGGAGAAAACACACTTTATCTCATTTCTTTTTCCCTAAAAGCAGAGGACCTGGAAGGAAGTTCCTATAGTATCTAACTATCAAATCTAATCCAACCTTACCTATCCTGTGCATAAGCTATTGTGAATATCACCAGTGGTTGGAAATCTCAGCCTGGGGCAGCCCTGGTGGCACAGCGGTTTGGCGCCGCCTGCAGCCGGGGGTGTGATCCTGGAGACCCGGGATCGAGTCCCACGTCAGGCTCCCTGCATGGAGCCTGCTTCTCCCTCTGCCTGTGTCTCTGCCTCTCTGTGTGTGTGTGTGTGTCTCTCTCTCTGTGTGTCTCTCATGAATCAATACATTTAAAAATAAATAAATAAAAAATAAAACAAGACAGAAGCCTAGTTTCAAAGGACGGGGTGGGGAGAAACAGAAATAGATCCTGTATCTTTGATTGCCAAAGTTGTAGGACTAGAGACACTTCAGCCACATTTCAAATCTCTTCACCATGTTCAAAACAAGCCAGGATAAAATCAGCCAGGATAATGTCTTCTCCTTTACCCTCTGCCAATCAGTATTCTTGGTTGTTTTCACTCCTATGTTCTCTCCACCCAGTCCAGAGACCTTTTGACTCAGGCTTTATGAATGCTAATCTTTATCCCTAATTCTGGCCCAACTGAATTACTATATATATATATATATATATATATATATATATACACATACACACACACACATATATACAGTATACCTTTTTTTAAAGCAGTTTTAAGTTCTTAACAACACTGAGTGGAAGGTACAGTGGTTGCCCATATACTTCTGCTCTCACTCGCGCATACCTTTCCCTATTAACAACATTCTCCACCAGAGTGCTACCTTTGTTACAACTGATGAACTTGCCTTTAAACATCATTATGTTTGGACCTAAAGTCCATAGTTTACATGAGGGCTCCCTCTTGATGTTGTACATTCTCTTAGGAATATATTTATATTATGTGTGTGTGTGTGTGTATAATTTATATCTTCCATTATAGTGTCAAATGGCCCAATGAATTTCTTAAATATAGTTTTTGATTCTTTTCATTGTCTGAGGTAGAAAATTCAATGTCAGAAAAGGGGGTAGGGAGGAGTTGAACAGTGTGCTTCATATCATGTTAAGACACCTCTACTTATCAGAGAGTCTCCACAGAATGAACTAAAATCCAACTCTGTAAATATTATTAATTGTTCTTAGTTCTGTATATGCACTCTCTGTAAGTACTAAAGACAGCTACCATGCTTCCTCACAAGCTTTTGCCTACTGTTTGCGCTACATGCTCCCTCTTCTGTCATTGTTTCCAAATCTTTCACTAGCCTGACAGCTCTCTTACATAGAAGCTACATTTGGCTGATATATCTTTTAATGGAAATACAGTTCATTTGGAGAGTCTGAGCAATACAAAACATTATCTGTGTCCTAGTTCTGGATACTATAAGTCTATTGATAGTGTTGTCTTCTAATGAGCTTGTGAACAAACAAAATTTTGTACACACTTTCTGTTCAGTCATCTTTCCTTCCTCCTAGAGTTCGTACACGCATCTTGTTGTGTATAAACCTGTTGTGTATAAATTTAGGTGAAGTATCTGGGGACATTTGGGGAAACTGTTGACAATGTACATTTATTTCATTCTATTCAGATAGAGCCCCACAACTACATTAACCATTTTATATATATATATATATATATAAAACCACATATATATCCCTTAATGTGGTTCCAATAAAGCTTTCAAATGAGAAAATCATAATTTTTTAATACCTGTAAGATTTACTCCTTCAGACTCATTATTGTCCCAAAACCCTGAGTACTTATAGGTAATAGCTGTAAGCGAGACGTGCAGATCTGGTTAAGTAAGGTCAAAAACTCTGCATGCCGTAAATTAAGAATGTTCCCATTCTTAATATTTTTTTCTACACATAATGGCATTTAGAAAAATGTCTTCAAATAGTTACTTGTCATAAAATCCTGAGGCAAGATTTTGTTGTAGGTCTCAACTCCTATTATCGTGTTCCATCAAAATGTGCTGAAGGTTTATTCTTTTGTATTTTTTGTGAAATACTTCACACCTGAGATTCTTTATTCTAATACCAACCCAAGTTTTTAGTCCTACACACTAGGATACATTTATTTATTCAGTTAAAATGTCAGTTTATTTTTTCTATAAAATTACTATCCATGACAACTCATCTATTTTCTTCATTCACTCATTCAGCAAGTGTGCTACATGGAAAGTATATACCAGGGAGCCAGGCAGACAAGTTCCGTGCTTCTGTAAAATATACATTCTTATGGAAGGCAATAAATAAATGAATAAATAAATATGTGCTATAATTCCAAATATATTTTCTATAAAGAAATGAAATAGAATTAGAATGAAAAAGAATTCAAAGCAAGGAGTGCATGGAGGGAAGAACTAATTCATAGGCAGTCAGGGAAGGGCTCTCTGAATCTGATATGGAGGTGTTTGAACAGAAACATGACTCCTGGACATGACTGCAATCTGAGGAGATGTATTGGCACAGCATTCTGGTTAGAGGCACAGAATATGCAAAGGCCTGCAGATGGGTCAAATTTGGCATGTTCTAGAAGCAGTGATAAAGTCATGGTAAGCAAAAGGGGTGGGTAGAGCTAAGGTGGAAGCCAGTGATGAAAGGCAGCTCATGAAGTGATTTGCATGTCATGCCACGTTGTTTGGCTTTTAGTTTTAAATACAATAAAAACTGTAGCAGGCACTGCTGGAGTCACACATAAGAGTATGTCTCTGATCCATTTATCAGGCTACTTAGAAGGATGCAAGTATTGATAGGATCTAGAGCCAAAGACAATTTTGTGACAAGTTTGTATTGTGGTACAAGCAGGTCTGTTGCTTGGTCCATGTGATCTGGCAAATTCCAGAGTTCTAGAAGTGTCTGTGGTAAATAAGGGCAATATGTTTGTTGAGTCTCAGGCAAGCCCCAGTAGAAGATTGTCCAAGCAGATTCTTTGGGTTCTGGAGCAAGGTCATACATTTTGCAGAAGATAAATCTTCACTGTTCAAAGAACATTTCCTGCTTATGGTATTAGGCCCTGGGAGAGAGAGTGCTTTAAATGTCTATGCAACTGTCTAGTTTATTATGGTTCCATGATAAACTAGTTGTTTCATCCACTAAGATATAAGATCTGGCAGGAAAAGCAACAATCCACTATACAACAGAACTGCTACATTTGGGATCAATTCTAAGCAGATGGCTCAGAGCTCTGGGGCATCTGTTGTACCAATGACTCTCCCTCGATGTAATCACATATAGGGTTTCATGGGATGTTTATTGGGACCGTCTGATGGAGGAGGAAAATCCTGGCTGGATTCCAAGGTGTACTGACCCACATGAAAATTGTACCTGAATTTCATAGAACCATTATTCATTGTAGCCAAATAGTGGAAACAACCCAAAGGCCAGCAACTGATGAGTAGGGGGGGAAAAAAGTAGTATACCTATAAATGGAATATTATTAAATATTAAAAAGAAATTAAGTACTGATACAAGTTACAACATATATAAACTTTAAAATTCATTATGCTGAGTGAAAGAAACCAGTCACAAAAGCCACATATTTTACAATTCCATTTATATGAAGTGTCCAGGGTAGGCAAATCTATAGACACAGAGAGCAGATTAGTGATTGCCTAGGGCTTTGAGGATGATGGATAAGGGCTTTTCTTTTTGGGGTAATGAAAATGTTGTAAAATGGATTGTAATGATAAATGCACAGCTTCGAGAATATACTAAAAGCCTTGCATTGTATACTTTAAATGGGTGAATCATATGGTACATACTTTATATCTCAAAGAAAAAGCTGTTTTGAAAAAAGATGGATTGACTTATAACGATACTGAAAGCTTAAAACAGATTACTTATATACTATGGCTCCAGGTCATAGCAGTCCTGAAAGACAGTGGTAAGGGGGGCATCCTCTTAATTGGCAGAACTTTGAGCAGGAAACCTAGTTATCAATTCAGAAGGAAAAGAGAAGTGGCTGAAATTAAGGATATACACAGATTCCTAACCAGTTGAAAATAGTTTGGTTGAACGGTCAGGAACTCAGAAGGGAAAAGCCTTAAGAATCCAGTCAAATGAGATCCAGGAAAGAAGTATGTGGATGGATCTATAGGAAATGAGCACAAAATATGTAGATCTTTTTGTCTCACAGTAATGACCACCAGGAGCATCCACCATACTGGATAGTTGGTGGTAGGGTGGTTATGCCCTGAGATTAGCCAGAGTCTACCCTGAATCACTCCACTGCTTGCATCATAGATCTAAAATGGAAAGGCCCTGGGAAGAAAGATGGAACATATGAATGTGTCCAAGGCTGATATAACTACTGTTGCTGCTGAACACACAACCAGCCTCAGAGAAAAACTCCAAGACCCCATTCTTCCAGATTAAGAGTAAATTGGCACAAACTGTTTATTTCAGACCATGTCTACCCATGGTGGGCCATCAATTTATGTTGTTTAGACGGATACATGTTATAGGTATGGGCTTCTCTTTCATGCCGACACTGATTCAACTAGCACTATTATTCAAAAGTTCAGAGAGTCTTTGATTTATCAAGATGGGAATCCAGCATAATACATTCTTGGACCAAGGAATCTACCTCTTTTTGAAAAAGGTGTGACAGTAGGCATATGGCAATAGTACCCAGTGCTTCTGCCTTATACCGTATCATGTAGAAGCTGGTGGACTGATAGTGCCCTGAAGTAGAAGTCTAAGATGGCTCTCCAAGATTCCAAGCCCCTGGTATGCACACACCTTCTCCCAGTTAGGCAACCAAGCACTGATCTAGGTCTTGCTGTAAAGAGATTTTGTATATGTAATTCATATCCCAAAAAATCAGTTGATTTTAAGATAGGGTGACTATCTGAGCGGAGTCAATCATGTGAGCCTTAAATGCAATTTTCTCAGGCTGGTGACAGAAGGGGAAGTCAGACATGTAAAGTACCAGAACGATTAGATGTACTGTTCCTGCCACTTGGCAAGGAATGTGAGCACTGTTGACAAGCTGAATGTGGCACCGGATAACA
This sequence comes from Vulpes lagopus, assembly GCF_018345385.1. NCBI lineage: Eukaryota > Metazoa > Chordata > Mammalia > Carnivora > Canidae > Vulpes > Vulpes lagopus. The sequence continues at coordinate 79,996,214 of NC_054834.1, forward strand.
TTCAACAAAGAAACAGGGGATTTTAGTCCTAAAACCACAAGGAACTAAACTCTGCCAATGACCTGAATGAGTCTGGCAGTAGACTGTTCCCCCAGAGCCTCCACATAAGAACTCAGCCCAGGTAACACTTGGATTTCAGTCTGGTGAAACCCTGAACCTACAGAACCATGAGCTAATAAATGGGAATTGTCTGCAACTACTAGGTTCATGAAAACTTGTTAATCAGTTATAGAAGACTGATACAGATGGCCTCTGAGAGGATATCTAGAGATGCAAACCTTACGGAGGTAGGGCATTCTCTTTCAAGTTACAGTATATATTTTGAAACAGTGGCTAATATATGGTATTGTTCCCAACAAGTAGAATAATTGGGCCTTGGAACAGAGAAATAGACATAGGAATGAACTATCTCACTTCACTTTATACTATTGTCATTTCCACAGCTTTAGGTTGTCTTGGACCAGAGTTCTTGGTTCAAGGCATGGGATGATGGGACTTCCATCAGATTCCACTAACCTAAATTCTGGTGGCCACCTGGTAGTATACAGATGCCTCCTACCAGTAGACCTGCTGATAAAGAAAGAAATTACCAGCAAGAAGAATTGAGTCTGATTTTCTTTTTTTAATATAAATATTTTATTTATTTATTTATTAATAAGAGACCCAGAGAAAGAGGCAGAGACATAGGCAGAGAGAGAAGCAGGCTCCATGCGAGGAGCCCAATTCAGGACTTGATCCCAGGACCCCGGGATCATGCCCTGAGCAGACTGGTCAACCGCTGAGCCACCCAGGCATCCTGAATCTGATTTGCATGAAAAGATAGGGCTGCTTTTATATAATGGAGTCAGTTATGCTTATGCCTGAAACATAAGGGATTCACTGGGTCTTTTTTCTCTTATTCCTGGTAATAGCCACGATTTGGCAGTTGCAACAGCCGTAGCCTGACAGTGACCACAGGTTCAGGCCCCTAAGGATAGATGGTAATGATGACCCAGGAGGCTCTTCACCCAGTGGTTCTTAATGAATGTGGGGGGTAGGCCCCCCAGCTCCTGCTCCAGGAATCTTTGGGAATATCTGGAAAAGACATTTTTGTGATCACAACTTGGGAAAAGGTGTGCTACTGGCATTAGTCAGTTAAGGCCTGGGCTTAACCTCCTACAATGCACAAAACATCCCCAGAGCAAAGAATTATCTGTCCCAAATATTAATAAGTGCTTGGGGCTGAAGGGTATCTGACTTAGAGCAACAGAAATGCAGACCAAAATAAAAAGGAACACGGAAGCAGTGATAGAGGAAGGAAATGATAATATATCAGTTTTAGCTTGGGATCAATTATGTTACTGTTGTCTGTCTCTATGTACGGAAGGAATATAACAAGCCGTTTTCTTGGGATTAAGTAAGAGATGAATGGATAAGACTGATATAAAAGTTGCACTTGCCTTTAGCTCCCAGTGTTTCATCTCTAATTTTTTGGTGCTTAACATATCCGGGCACTCACGGGTGACTTCCCATCACCAATGTCTATGCTCCTTAGCTCACTTTCTGTCCATCGTAGCCTGCTCCCCCGGAAAGAATAATGCACCATAATGCCAGAGAATCAATGCCTGCAGTCCCCATCCAGCACTCCTTAAAGGAACAGCCTCAGAAAATGAGTTGCGACTTGCGAGACCTGGAATCTTTGGCCTTCAGCAGGATACCTTGCAGGACATGTTATGGTCTACACTGGCTTTTGGAATTCCCTATGGAATTCACCCCCACTTGCTTATAGCGGCAGCTTGCTCCATAATGCACTGTGCATGACTTCCTCGCTTTTCCTATCTTATATCCTCAGTCTCCTACTGGTATTTGACATCACGTGTCCCATAAGCTCTTCGTATTTGGATCTTTATCTGCTTCATCTGCTTGATGAAGGAAGGTCTGCTTCCGAGGAAACCCAAAATGAGACAAACTTTTGGATATTTTTTTTCCAGGAAATGACACTACCTGTTATTTTATTTATGTTTATTTTTTAAATTTTTAAAACGATTTATTTATTTGAGAGAGAGAGAGGAGAGAGTGCATGGGAGGGGAGAAGGGGCACGGAGAGGGAGAGAAGAATCTCAAGCCCACTTCTCGCTGAGCTTGGAGCATGAGGCAGGGCTCGGTCTCCTGGGCCTGAGATCACTGACCCGAGCCAAATTCAAGGGGCTGAACTGACTGCGCCCCTCAGGGGCCCCGTAGAAAGCCGTGATAGCTAACTGGTGACAAATGGGCAGTTGGGAGGGTGAGCAATAGTGTCGGCAGGGGGACTGGATAGGAGGGGGCGCCTGCACCCAGGTAGCACGGGGTAGGCTGGAAGCGGCGGGAGTAACCGGGTGCAGCCTGGAGCCCCGAGGCGGCCTGATGCGCTGAGCAGACAGCCCGGGCGCGGAGAACAAAAATGTCTTTTTTCGCTTGTTGAGTGTGGATGCCGGAGAGACGGTGCAGGCAGCTCGGATGGGCCGCACTCACCCCCGTTCCCGGCCCCGCTGTCCTCCGCGGCCCCCCGACTCCCGCAGCGCCCCCCGCCCGGCGCCCTGGGGCGCCCCCAGCCTCGCGCCGCCCGCAGGACCGCAGGGCCGCACCCTCAGCCCCGGCCCGCGCAGGCCCCGAGCCTCCCCCGCAGGTCGCGGGGTCCTCTCCCTGACCGCCCGCGCCCCAGCGCCTGCCCTGCGGCCGCAGCCCCGCTAACTGTCCCCCCGGCCGTCCCCCCACCCCGGCCGTCCCCCCCACCCCGACCGCCCCCTGGCCGTCCCCCCCGACCGTCCTCCCGGCCGTCCCCCCACCCCGGCCGTCCCCCCCACCCCGACCGCCCCCTGGCCGTCCCCCCCGACCGTCCTCCCGGCCGTCCCCCCACCCCGGCCGTCCCCCCCACCCCGACCGCCCCCTGGCCGTCCCCCCCGACCGTCCCCCCGGCCGTCCCCCCACCCCGGCCGTCCCCCCCACCCCGGCCGTCCCCCTGGACGTCCCCCCCGACCGGCCCCCCGGCCGTCCCCCCACCCCGGCCGTCCCCCCCACCCCGGCCGCCCCCCCCCACCCCGACCGCCCCCTGGCCGTCCCCTCCGACCATCCCCCCGGCCGTCCCCCTACCCCGGCCGTCCCCCCCAGCCCGACCGTCCCCCTGGCCGTCCTCTTCGACCGTCCCCCTGGCCTTCCCCCCCACCCCGGCGGTACCCCCGACCGCCCCTCCGTCCTTCCCCCCCACCCCGGCCGTCCCCTCCAGCCCGACCGTCCCCCTGGCCATCCCCCCCGACCGTCCCCCCGGCCTTCCCCCCCACCCCGGCCGTCCCCCCCAACCCCGACCGCCCCCTGGCCATCCCCCCCGACCGCCCCCCCGGCCGTCCCCCCCACCCCGGCCGTCCCCCTGGCCGTCCCCCCCGACGGCCCCCCCGCCCCGGGCTGAGGGTCTCAGCGAGGGGACGGAGCGCACACCGCGACACAGCAGCCCTCCCTGGTGTGCCCCTCCGGACGGAGTCAGGGCCGCGGAGCCCACAGCAGGTGCACTGACCTGTCGCCTACCCGGCTGCGGGCACAGACTCCCCCCAGACGTGCGGCCGAGTCAGCAGGCAGCCCGGGAGCCCCGCGGGTTCCTTACGAGGTGCAGAGGCCCCAAGCCCGGCGCCCGGGCCGCCCCCGTGAGGAGCTGAGGGGCTGGGACCGGAGCACCCTGAGCGCAGCTCGAGCCCCTGGGTCAGAGGGGAGCGTCCCGCCTGGGGGTGACCACCCGCCCCCTGCTCTGCCCAGCCCCTCTACCAGCTGGATGAGGCCCATCCTCACCTGGGAGGCAATCCCTGTACTCAGCCCATTTCAAAGTTAACCTCCTCCAAAGCCAATCCTACACAAACACCCAGGACAAGGTTGGCCAACTCCCGGGGCGCTCCATGGCCCAGTCAAATTGACAGATAAAAATGACCATCATACCTCCATTTATTCACTTCTTTTAAGTTTTTTAAGAAGAATTTTATAGTTCTATTTCTGCGTTCAAATTACACATTAATTATGAAATATTTTATACTTTGCTGTTTGTATGCAGGGGGTGACTTTCCAATATGCTTTCTAGCTAGTTACTGCTGGAATAAAAGGAAATTTTATTTCTATTTTCATTTTAAGCAATTATTTTTTCCTGAGGTTAATGAAAGAAGAGAATTATATATTTGGGGGGATGATCATTGCAGGTGTTTCCAACAGAGTACACATTAAAAGCCTACGCTAGCAGAAATTGAACCTACCTATACCATCAAGAACAACCTACAACAACCCAACTATCTAGGCAAATGTCTGTATCATAATGTGCATTTACTGGGAAAAACTGGGAAAGGCAGAGTGGAGACTATTAAGACAAGAAATCTCACAGCAGACGTTGCTAAAAAAGGCAAGAACTGCTTAAAAATACTATTTATAGAGAATTACAAGTGTTATCAATGATGTGATCTGTAAAGGTATAAAAGAAATTTCATTTTTCCAGTATGGGAGTCTGGATAGGTCAATTTCCTCACAATTGAAAGAAGTTTGGAAACAAATGGAGTTTCTAATGGGACTTAAGTTTTTCAGGGAATGAGGTATGTAGCTGATAACGGTCTTTATTTCGATTCAAATGGTTTATGCGGGGACTATGATTAGCAGAAAATCAAAGCCTGGGGTTTCAGTTAAAGAAAGGCAGAGGTGATTGTTTGCTAACTAACGGATTTCGGATTTCGATGTGAGTGGATGTTATTGACGATACCCTGTCACCCTTCTTCATTTCCACCAACGTCAGAATGAGGGGGTTAAATTGAGCTCACGCAGAATTTATATTCTATATTTGGCAGAGGGGAGTTTGCAATCTAAGGGCAACTTTGTAATGTATTTTGGGAACCTATCTATGACTTCCTTTAGAACAGGGATAGGCAAGCATTTTTTGTGAAGTGTCAGATAGTAAGTATCTTAGACTCTGTGGGCCGCACAGTCTCTGTCACAGTCCCTCATGGACTCTCTGTAGGACAAAGCAGCCTTGGACAAGAGGAAACAAATGGCTGTGACTAGGTTCCAACACAACCCTGTTCACAAAGCGGACAGCAGGCCAGATTTGGGCTGTGGGTTGTAGTTTACCAAACCCCGCTTTACAAGATCAGAAGCAGAGACTGTAAAATCAATTTTCCAAGGAGAAACATTTTGGGGGGATTTCATTTAGCAGCTCCCACAATACGACGAGAGTCCAAGGGTTCCTGTGCAGGGAACCCTTCTACTCCATCCCCTCCTGGGGATCCTGTGGGTGGCTACACCCTTTAGGCTTCAGAGTGACCATGCTGAGAAGTGGTGTAGGATTTATAAGCCATGTTACTGATGGAAGTTGTTGAATCTTCTGATGGGATCCTTCAGTTCATTTTTAAACACATTCAAGTGTGTTTTCATCATAATAAAAAGGTTCATATACTGGCCCGCCCATCCTCATTCCCTTGCGAGGGCAGCTGCATCCCCTGTAGCTCCCGTTAATTAGGTGGCAGTATTTTTGGTTTTAAAGTTGCCCTTTCAGGATCGGGGTGGGTTGTGCTTTATTGGAGGGAAGCCCAGTCACAGGCTGCCCACTGTTGTAGAATGGAGTTGGTTGTTCTAGAATGTAGTGCTCAAACGGGACCGACCAGGGAGAGCAAACTGGGCCGCTCCCAGAGGTCAGGCAGGAAACGTGAGCCTGGAAAAGGTCCTGCGGGCGAGCACGGTCCCTGGGACCAGCTGCCTCCAGGCCTGGTCAGGGGTAGGGGGGGGTGGGGGGGTGGGGGGGGTGCAGGGGCGCCGGCGCAGGGCGCAGGGCCTCGGCTGGGGGCGGGCGGGGGCTCCGCTGTGCAGGGCACATTACATTGTGAGAGCTTCTGGGTTGGTTGGTTGGTTGCAAGAGATGACAAGACATTGATATATATTTTTTCCTTTCGGTAAAGGTTTCTCAATTTTTATTTTTTTCTTTTTATTTATTTATTTACTTTTTTTAGGTTTCTCAATTTTTAAATGTTCAGAATTAATCATTGAAGATCTGCCCGGACAATGTACACACTTGAGACAAAACAGATCCGAATGCTCAAAATGAACTTTGAGCCATAATTTACAACTTCTGCATCAGAGGGCAGGTTTCTTTTTGAAGAACTTTGATTTGAAAGATAAAGAGGCCTACACAGGCTCTGTAAGAGGCAGAGTAGGCGAAGATAAACTGACAGAAGACGAGACAGAGTCGGAGCTACAGCAAAATGAAGTCATCCATACCTAGAACATAGTCTGTGCCTAGTAAATATTTGCTTTTCAGATTGGATAATTGAATAAATAAATCTTCCAGTTAAAATATTTGAACTACCATAAAGTATGAGTAAGCAGAGTAGGTTCGCAGTAAATCAGTTGAGAGAAAAGCAGAAAAGACATAAAAAGGAAAGTAGAAACTCAGATGAAGATCATTTAGACCATGAGCGAGAAGGGGGAAGAATGTGGTCCCTCAAGTTGCCTTTCTTCATTCTAGTTCTAGACCTTTGTCACCTATAAGCTTATAATAATGTCCTCTTATCCTTAGCTAGCCTGAGTAGACTTCTTTTCTGGTAATTAAGAGAATCTTAACCAAGCATATAACATCACTGAATAATCTAGTTGTTGCAGAGTCAGTGACTACAGGGACATGATGGTCAGTCTTACCTGTGGGGTCCCAAGGAAACTCACATACAAAATATATACAATTCCAAAATATAAGAATTGTTTTATCATTCAATGATGTTCATTGTTGTCAGTTAATTTGAGATTATAAAGGTCATTACCTATCATTCAAAGGCTCTGATACAATCTTTGCTGCAAGTGATACTTTGAGCAATTGGAAAGTACTTTGGGACACCTGGGTGATTCAGTGGTTGAGCACCTTCAGCTAAGGGCATGATCCCAGGGTCCTGGGATCGAGTCCCACATCAGGCTCCCCAGAGGGAGCCTGCTTCTCTCTCTATGTCTCTGCCTTTCTCTTTGTGTCTCTCGTGAATAAATAAATAAAAGCTTTAAAAAAAAATGGAAAGTAATTCAAAGAATAAAGTTCTAAAAAAGTTATAATTTAGTGAATGGGGTTTGGGTTGTATGCTATACAAAATAAATATAGTTTCTGGTAAACTGGGATCTTGAAGTTTTTCCCATTTAAAATTATACTTTTTTTACATTGAAATTTCATAAATCGAAATCTTGCTTTTCAAAATTCATAAATGTTTGTTAAAGCCAATGAGTCTATGCTTCATGATATAAAAGAATAAAGTTTATCCACCTACCACATATATTTACCTGATTATTTTAGTGCTCTCTTTGATGGCATATTAAAATATTTTAAATGAAAATCTTATGAACAAGTTTTAGATTTATGAAAACCAACCTATTAACTCTTAGGTTTGGATGGGTAATGGGGCCACTTGCCCACACAGCTTGAGGCAGTTTGGCCACTCTAAAATTTATTATTAGGTTAATCTGCTTTAAGTAACACATGTCCATTTTAGCCATGCCTCTTTTTAGAGTAGTGAACTTAGCAGGAGCATTGAATTTGCCTATTGTACTCAATAAAATAAAGCAATATGGACTGATCATTTCTACTGATCCTGGGGTAAGATAAAGGAATTTTAAAGACTTTAATCCTAGACTTTCTTTTCCATTTGGCAAATATCTAATGATATCTGAAAACAACATGCTACTTTAGGTATGGCTTCAATAGCTGGATTCAAAAAAGGTAAAATAACACATGGAGAATTTATTGACGTGACAAGGAAAAATATTATAATTAATTATCTAAACCATTTTGCAATATTTCTGAACTTAAAGTCCATATATTACTCATAATTTGCAGCTTCATTGGATGCTGAACTTTCCTGAACTGTTTTGGAGTATTTATTATTTTTTTTATCATTAATAAATTTTTTTTTTATCATTGGTAAAATTATATTCTAGATAATCTGGGCCTATGCTAGACTGGCTCTCTTTTATAAACCACTATGAAGTCATTGTGGTTCATGAACTAAAAAACAATTTCAAAATGGGGAGTAAACAAAACACCATCTTAAATGTTCTGGTAAATACACTGTAACAATCATGACAAAAGAACATTATAACCAGTTAAATGGCCACCAGAGGATGACAAAGTAATGGGGAGAACCTAACTTAAAACATTTCTTTTAGAAAGTGGTGGGAGAGGATCGGAGGGGATCCCTGGGTGGCGCAGCGGTTTGGCGCCTGCCTTTGGCCCAGGGTGCGATCCTGGAGACCCAGGATCGAATCCCACGTTGGGCTCCTGGTGCATGGAGCCTGCTTCTCCCTCTGCCTGTGCCTCTGCCTCTCTCTCTCTCTCTCTCTCTCTCTCTCTCTGTGACTATCATAAATAAATAAAAATTAAAAAAAAAAAAAGAAGAAGAAGAAAGTGGTGGGAATTGGGACGCCTGGGTGGCTCAATGTTTGAGCGTCTGCCTTTGGCTCAGAGTGTGATGCTCAGAGTGTGATCCTGATCCAGGGTTCGAGTCCCACACCGGGCTACCTGTGAGGAGCCTGCTTTTCCTTCTATGTCTCTGTGTCTCCCATGAATTTAAAAAAAGAAAAAAAAAAAAAAAAAGGAAGTGGTGGGAATTAAGAACAGGGGAAGGTTCTCCTGGTAGGTGATTATACTTATTTTCTCTGCTGCCACTTAATGTTGTTGGCACATAGTAGCTATTACTTGTTTATTTTTAAAGATTGATTTATTTATTAGAAAGAGAGGAAGAGTGTGCCTTTGAGAGCAGGGGAAGGAGCAGAAGGAGACAGAGAAGGGAGAGAATCTCAGACGACTCCCTGCTGAGCATGGAACTCCATGTGAGGCTTTATCTCAGGAGCCTGAGATGAGGGCCTGAGCTGAGACTAAGAGTTGGATGCTTACCAAACTAAGCCACCATGTGCCCCTCTATTAGTTGCTTATCAACTTGCATTTTTCTATGTAAATTTGCTACAATGCATTGAGGAACTTTGATTATAAATGGAAAAATAAACACACAAATGAACAAATAATTTAATATAAATCCACTGGCAATAGCATTCCATTGAACTGTTCTGGATAGATTATTTTTCTGAATTTTTGAAGTGTTTGGTACTGTGTTGTTATTATCCTAAGAGTAAAAAAAATATTATTTTTTATTTTTATTTTTTTAAAGATTTTATGTATTTATTCATGAGAGACACAGAGAGAGAGGCAGAGACATAGGGAGAGAAGCAGGCTCCCTGTGGGGAGCCTGATGCAGGACTCCATCCAAGGACCTCGGAATCATGGTCAGGACATGAGCCAAAGACAGATGCTCTACCACTGAGCCACCCAGGTACCCCTATCCTAGTTTTCTTACATGTAAATTTACTTTTACAATTGAAACTACATTTTAAGGAACAAAAATAGGAATAAACAATGTTATGTGAGAATGATTGGCCTTAAGAACATATTTGTGAATTGGGTCATTCTATTGTTGGACCCTGGCTCACGGGTGCCAACGTGTCCCGGCGGACGCCCCAGAAACTCAGACCCCAGACAGGCAGATGCAATTAGCAAGAGGGTTTATTGGACGTTTGCGCAAACGGGCTCTCCGCCTCCGAAGAGGAAGAGAGCCCTGATTAGCAATTACAGGTATCTTTTAAAGGCAAAAGGGAAAAAAAAACCGCTTAAAGACAAAAGAACCTCGGGAGTTGCATAGCATTCAGGTTATTGATTTCACAGAGGGTCAACATGAACCTATTCAGGGACATTCCAATCAGGGTGTGGGGGGAAATGGTTTTCTTATTGTAAACAGAATGCTTTTAGTTGCTAAAATTTCAGGAAGACGCCTGGATGGGCTGCCTCTGGATTAGGGCTGGCCCTACTTACAAGGGGGGAGGTTTCTTCATTCCCTCCTCTTGTTTGGGCTGATTTTAACCTTAAAATCTTAGGGAACATTTATTTCTTCAGTTTGGAGGGCCCGACATTGCTGAGTTAATACCAGAGCTTGGGTAATAAACAATCTTTCTCGGATTAACTGGAGCGGCCAGTTGAGGACTCAGGGGCCGAAAGTTAGCAGCAGGAGCAGGATAACTAGAGGGCCCATAATGGTAGAGATTAGGGTGGTTAACCAGGGAGACTGATTAAACCAGCTTTCAAACCAGCCCTGCTGGGCCTCCCGGTCCCTTTGTCTTTTATTTAACCTTTCCCTGAGTTTGGCCATGGAGTCTCTGATGACTCCAGAATGGTCTGCATAGAAAGAGCATTTTTCTCCTAGGGCTGCACACAGTCCTCCCTCTTTCAGGAGTAGTAAATCCAAGCCTCTCCTGTTTTGGAGTACTACTTCTGAAAGTGAGGTGAGGGACTGTTCTAACTTAGAAACGGACTGCTCTAGTGCCCGTAGATCCTCATCTACAGCTGTTTGGAGTTCTAAATAACATCGTGAGCCCTGGATCAGAGCAGCTGCGCCAGTACCCACCCCAGTAGCGACCCCTAGTCCCAACATAACGGCTAGGGTTAGGGAGACAGGTTCGCGCCAAAAACGGGTGGGATGTTCATTATACTGATTTTCTAGAGTTTCAGCAGGGTGATAGAACACCCTGGGTATGATCTGCACCATGACACAGAAGTCGTTTGAGCTATTTAGAACCTTAGCTGACACACAGGGGGTGAGGCCTTTGTTGCATGCCCACCAAGTTCCCGGCTGGGGCTCCAGGTAAGAGTCAGTCCCTAAAATCGGGGCGGTAGTATTGCAGAGTTCCTGGTAGCCCTGGGTGAGTATAGTTAGCCTTGACAGTGATGTAATCCCAGGAGGAGGAGGGCCTCTCATCCTGTGTCTCCCTAGTCTCGCACCCCCAATTTTTACAATAGAAGTATTCCCCTCCTCCACAGGTGGGATTTAGCCTGCGATCTCTGTGGTACCCGGGACAGACATAAAAGGGAAGAGTGCTGAGCATGGCCCTTCTGTCAGGCGTGCCACATCCTCCCCATGGGTCTAATCCCAGTCGCCCTGGAGGGCTTTCTCGGTTAGGGGCTCTAGAGGTGTCCAAGTATCCCTCTAGGTCCCATGGGCTAAGGGCCCCTATGGTTAGCTTGCATAGGTCAGGATATAGGTTAGGCCACCAGGTTCCCACAGGGGCGGTCTTAGTTATAGACCAGACCTCGTCACCCCCAGACGTTAGTACCTGCCAGGTTAACCTTTTGAGGGCATGAGGGTCACCTTTGGCAGAGGTAAAGAGCGCTAGGAGAGGTAGGAATATAACTGTCATTGAACAATTTTTTGAAAGTCTTATCTTGAGCGGGTTTTGGGTGCAGTGGAGCTTCCGTTGGAGTGGCTCGTCAGGTCCGTCCTGGCTGGCGTCAGCGGTGCTCGGTGATGGGGCGCGCTTGACGTGTGAGGCGTGGACCCAAGCAGCAATGCCGTCTACCTTTAAGGCGGTTGGGGTGGTCAGTAGTATAGTAAATGGGCCCTTCCAGCGGGGCTCAAGCGTCCTGGACTGATGTTTCCTGATGTAGACGGAGTCACCGATCTGGAACGGGTGTGGGCCGGTTGTGTCTCCGGGGCGGTAAGCAGCCGCAAGGGGTTTCCAGATCTGGCGCTGGATAATCTGGAGCGCCTTTAGTCTGTCCTGTAAACCGGGAGTGTTAGCAAGAGGGTCAATAGCAGAATCTAGTAAGCCCGTTACTGGTGGGGGACCTCCATAGAGAGTCTCGTAAGGAGTTAGCCCATAGCGCACAGGAGTGTTCCCGACTCGGAACAGAACCATAGGGAGGAGTTGGACCCAGTCTCTAGTGCCAGTCTCCAATGTCAATTTGGTTAGGGTCTCTTTAATTGTTCTATTCATTTTTTCTACCTGCCCTGAGCTCTGGGGTCTGTATGCACAATGTAATTTTTAATTTATCCCCAGTAATCTGGCCACCAACTGACTTACCTGGGAGATGAAGGCGGGGCCGTTGTCCGACCCTATTACCTTGGGCAGTCCAAACCAGGGGAAAATTTCTTCTAGGATTTTCTTGACAACCACCTGGGCAGTTTCTCGTTTGGTGGGGAAGGCTTCTGTCCATCCTCCTGTGGGCCTAGTGCAGCGGCTCGTGCTGTTTCATTGGCCATCCTGTTCCCCTCTGCTACTGGGTCGTTGCCTCGCTGATGCCCCGGACAGTGAATTATCTACCACGGCCGCCCCAGCTTTACGTTCACCATTTCGTAGAAAGCTACTCCCCTCGGTGTACCAGGTTGCTTCAGCATCTGGCAAAGGCTGGTCCGTCAAGCCCCCTCTGGTGCCATGGACCTCGGCTAGGATCTGGTGGAAATCATGCATTACTAGGGAGGGGGACTCGGTTTCTGGAAGCAAGGTGGCCGGGTTTAGAGATGTAGCCGTTCCAAACCGTATCCGCTCAGAATTCAGTAACATGGCCTGATAATGGGTGACCTGGGCGTTTGAGAGCCATCGATCAGGGGGCTGGCAGATGACTGTCTCTACGGCGTGGGGGGGCCACCACAGTGAGGGGTTGGCTGAAGGCCAACTTATCTGAGTCTTTTACCAGGACTGCCACAGCCACTATTATTCGGAGACATGGGGGCCATCCTGCAGCCACCCTGTCTAATTTTCTTTTGAAAAGTATGCCATGGTCCTTTTCCAGGGTCCCAGTTTGAGTTAGGACCCCTTTGGCTATTCCTTGGTGTTCATCAGCATATAGCGCAAATGGCTTGGTTACATCTGGGAGGCTCAGGGCAGGGGCGGTCAATAAGGCCCTTTTTATTTTGTCACAAGCCAATTGTTGCTCCTTTCCCCAGTGGTAGGGGGTGTTGGATTTCGTGAGAGGATATAGGGGAGCCGCCAGCTCTGCAAACCCAGGTACCCAGAGGCGGCAGAACCCGGCACTGCCGAGGAACTCTCGTAGCCCTCTGGCATCAGTGGGTGCTGGGATCAGGGCTACAGCCTTTTTGCGGCCCTCCGTCAGCCACCTCTGGCCTCCTTCCAGGAGATATCCCAGATAGGTCACTCGTCTCTGGCCTATTTGGGCCTTTTTGGCGGAGGCCCTAGACCCCAGTCCTCCCAGTCTCTTGAGCAGGGCCCCCGTACCTTTTACACAATCCTGTTCTGTCTTAGCCGCTATGAGCAAATCATCCACGTACTGCAGGAGAACGAGGTCCGGATGGCCAACTCGGAAGTCTGCCAAGTCCTGATGCAAGGCTTCTTTGAACAAGGTGGGGGAGTTTTTGAATCCCTGTGGTAGCTTTGTCCAAGTGAGTTGTCCTGAGAATCCCGTCTCAGGATCTTTCCATTTAAAGGCAAAAATAGGCTGGCTTTGAGAGCTTAACTTTAGGCAAAAGAATGCATCTTCTAGATAGAGCTCAAGGGTCCTTCTGCCTCAGTTAAAACTGAATGTTGAGCTCCCGTAGCAACCAGGAAGGTCACTGGTTGACCCCACTTTAAGGGTTATCCGAGGCTTGGGGGGGGGGGGGCTCCTGGCCCTGACATCCCTAATCTTCATCCTCCAGGGACAGTACGGGAATGGGCTTCTTCTTAGGTCCCTGCGTTTGGCCCTTCTTTGGACGATCTTTAACCCAATGTCCTTTTTCCTTGCAGTAGGCACACTGGTCTCGTTCAACCCGTGGTCTTCTTGTCTCCCAGGTCCTTACTCTGTCCTGACTTACTCTGCCCTGAGCCCTGTACTATGGTGGCCAGTATCCCAGTCAGTTCTTTATTGTGTTTCCTTTATCTCTTTTATTTTGTCTCTCTCTCTCTCTCCTCTCTCTCTCTAAGTATACATATGGTAGCCTTCCATTAATCTTTCCAGAAAACCTGCACTATAGCACGTACCTTTGCCAAATTGGTGGGGCGTCGCCCTGCCCCTCTGAGACCCGCTAGGAGTACCTGGCGATAGAGACGGAGCCGCTCCCTACCAGCAGCAGTGTCGTAGTCCCAGGTCGGGCGAACCAAGGGGAAAACGTCCTCAATTTCATTAGGCAGCTGGGTCGGCCTCCCATCCGCCCCGGGGACGTTTTTCTGTAGACGCGGGGTCTCTCCTCCGTGGTGAGGAGAGTCTGCAGGAGCTGATCAGGGTGCCCATGGGGTCCTGGCTGAGAGACCGGGGCCTTCACCTGCAAGATAATATCAATATTAAAAGTTCCATTCCTGGGCCACCCGACGTTGAGAGTCGGCCACTCTGAGGAGCAGAAGGTGACCCATCTTCGTCTTCTGACTTCGACCGAAAGGTTGTGTGCTCGCCGGCGACTTCTTTCCAGTGATCTAGAGCGAGGCTTAAAGGGGTGGTTACAGTTTGCCCCGCGGGTGGAGAAAAGAGGTGAGCGGTGAGGAAGAGGACAGGAAGAAAGACACAGAACAGACAGACGCACACGAATGACAGGACTGGCACGGCGGATTCAGATGGGAGCGGTCGCGAACAACGACCGTCCCTGAAGAGGAGGGAGTGCCGGGGCTCCGTTCCTCTTCCAGACCACTCCGGAGTCCGACTCCGGAGGGGGACCAGGGGTCTCAGGGCACGTCTGCCTCCCCCGCTGGTCCAAATACAGAGTACAGCGTCCTGCAGGCACAATACAGACCCGGCACAGACCCGGCCAGTCAGACAAACGGACGAGACAGATATGACATTTAGCGAGCTCGGTCTTACCTCCTACCGGTCTTAGGATTGAGCCTGGGGCGTCTCAGATCCCGGACGAGCCCCCAAATGTTGGACCCTGGCTCACGGGTGCCAACGTGTCCCGGCGGACGCCCCAGAAACTCAGACCCCAGACAGGCAGATGCAATTAGCAAGAGGGTTTATTGGACGTTTGCGCAAACGGGCTCTCCGCCTCCGAAGAGGAAGAGAGCCCTGATTAGCAATTACAGGTATCTTTTAAAGGCAAAAGGGAAAAAAAAACCGCTTAAAGACAAAAGAACCTCGGGAGTTGCATAGCATTCAGGTTATTGATTTCACAGAGGGTCAACATGAACCTATTCAGGGACATTCCAATCAGGGTGTGGGGGAAAATGGTTTTCTTATTGTAAACAGAATGCTTTTAGTTGCTAAAATTTCAGGAAGACGCCTGGATGGGCTGCCTCTGGATTAGGGCTGGCCCTACTTACAAGGGGGGAGGTTTCTTCACTATATAATTTGTGTACTAAAACAACAGCTTTCCTAGCAGCAATAATCTGATCACCATATTGAAAAGGAGAAAATGTTAACTAATGAAACACAAAATTCTAAGCTCCCAGTTAAAGATATGGTTTCTGTATGCATCAAGATCCAAACAGGAAGAAAATAAAAATTAAAAAATAAATGGTGCATGCAATAGGGTAATTTGAGGAATGCTTGCTTAAGAAAAGGCAGTGCCACAGGTAAACCATAGGTATAATGAAATACCCTGAGGCTCTGTAACAGTTGCTTTAACAGCGATGTCCTGAAGACTGACTGGCAGAAAATACAACCTTAAACAAGAAATAGAGTCAGCCCAGAATTACCCTGGAAGAAGCAGTGGGGGGACTATATACCCTGACCTCACTCTCCTGCTTCCCTCTAAGCTGTTGATAGTGTTGCCCATTGGATGAAGTCAACTGGAAGCCCGGTGCAGAGCTCATCCCACCGCCCTGAGATCGTGACCTGAGCAAAAAATCAAGTCTGCTACTCAAACACCCGAGCCACCCAGGTGCCCCCTGGGCCACAGCAAAGGACGGAGAATGCAATTCAAACGGTAAATAAAGGTATTCAGTATAGATTCTGATCTTTGATTTTCTCAAGACTTCTTTTGTGTGTAACCTTGGAAACTTACTTAACCTTTCTACATCTGATAATTCTTATTTTTTTTTTTTTAAGATTTTGTTGTGCCCAAGATTGCGAATCCGAGAAACCACCGAGGGGCCGACCCCGATGCAAACACATGAGGGTTGATTTACAAGCTCCAGCTTGGGCCCAGGTGCACCCGACCCAGGGGAGCAGGGACTGGGACCCCGAGGGGGGTTTCAGCTGAGTTTTAAGGGCTGGTCTCGGGGACCTCCAGGAGGGGGGGAGCAATTCCTCAAGTTCTGTTTACATTCTGATAAGGGGCCTTCAAGGGCATTGAGCTCTGTTCTCATTCTAATAGGGGCTTCCTGCCCTTGGCCTGGGCTCAGTTCTTATGCTCATGTGGGGCTTTCTAGGACATTAAGCTGGAAACTTTTGTTTTTTTCCTGTAACTGAAGTAATGTAAATTTCAGGTCTTCTTCTTCGCAGGGGCCTGGGAAGGCTGGACCTGTGCTAAGGCTGAACTTAAAGTGGAATGGCCTTAATTTTCTCGGCCTCCACAGATTTTACTTATTTATTCATGATAGGCAGAGAGAGGCAGAGACATAGGCAGACGGAGGAGAAGCAGGCTCCATGCGGGAGCCCGCCGTGGGGCTCGATCCTGGGACTTCGGGATCAGGCCCGGAGCCGAAGGCAGAAGCTCAGCCACTGAGCCACTCAGGCCTCCGGATAATTCTTATCTTTAAAATAAGATCCCTTACAATTCTAAACTGGCCATGATTCTCTGAAAACAACTTCGGAATCAGAAAACAACTTCAACTGTCCTTAAATTTGCAGGGTTTTATACTACTAAATGAAATGTATTTTAAAGTCTCATAACAATTTAAAGGTTTACTTTCAATTACTTCTAATTTTTAGGTGGTTTTATGACACTATTACTTACTCTTGGCAATTAACCTTTTAAGTACAAAGGCTCTACAGTAAGAACTTTAGCTATTTAATATTTTCCTTCCTATGAAATAATTCTTTTGAGCCTCTCTGCTATAATTCATTTTGTTTTATACATGAAAATTTTGACCTTTAAAATATATATAGAGGGATCCCTGGGTGGCGCAGTGGTTTGGCGCCTGCCTTTGGCCCAGGGCGCGATCCTGGAGACCTGGGATCGAATCCCACGTCGGGCTCCCGGTGCATGGAGCCCGCTTCTCCCTCTGCCTGTGTCTCTGCCTCTCTCTCTCTCTCTGTGTGACTATCATAAATAAATTAAAAAAAAATTAAAAAAAAAATATATAGATATTTAATTTAAAATAATCTGTTCTTTTGTAATATTAAAACATAAAATACCAGCATAATTCTAATTTATTTCTAGATACTTTTACTTAGCATGGGAAACTGTTTTCAAAAAATATGAATAATATTGATTGAGTCAAGATTTATTTTTATTTTTATTTTTGAGTCAAGGAGATTTTGAATTAGATATTTATACATATTTCATTTAAATTTGCACACTCCTCATATTATATAAATATTAGAGACTGATTTTACAGAAGAGGAAACTGAGGAGTAGAAAATATTAAGTCCTAGGTTACATAGGTAATCAATGGTCAGGTCAGGATTTGAGCACATATCTATCTCATCCCAAACTGAGACATTTCCTGAAATATACAACATGGTATTTATACTCTCCCCCACTTTCTCTAATAATTTTTTACTACACAGTAATCGCCTGTGTTTTGAGAAAATCACATGAGCATCTGTGTATGGTTAGATTTCAGGTTTGAAGCAGAACATCTGTAAATACAGAATTCTAATGAGGTTCTTGTTTAGTAAGTGGTCTGTGTCTATAACAATGTATTTTTGAGATCTAGAAAGTTGAAGTTAACACTCAAAACAAAGTACACAAAAGATGGTGTTTACATTTATGATTTTCATTGTTGACATGTTTCAGGTTTAAAATTTAAGCTTGTTGATTCAAGGGAAGACAAATGAGGCAAGAATTGAAATCTTAGGGGATGTGCTTTCCTACACAAAAGAAAATACAGCAGATGTGGAAAGAGAGTGGAGATTTCGAGAGATTCTATTTCCAATAATGGTAAAATAGCTAGCTGTGGCACAACTTTGTCACTGAGAACAACCAGAAAAGATGGAAAAAAAAAAAAAAAAAAGCCCCAAATCTGACTTACAACATCAGAGAACTAACAAGGTGGCCATGGTGAGAAGGAAGGGAAGTAAATAGAAATAAGCCTGATGTTCCTTATCCCCTTTCCTTTTAAAATTATTTGCCAATTCATATCATGCATAGCTAAAGGGCCAATACTTTTTTTAAAAAGGAGCACTTAATGGATAAGGAACTGAGCAGATTTTTGACAGTCTTAGGGGCTGGTGAGACAAATATTGGAAATCAGGTAGTATCAAAGAGCAGATGTCCTAGAAAATACTCAAGATATACATTTAGGAACCTAGAACTATCACAACCTAAGAGGATGTGTAAACTGGAAATATACCCACTCTCACAAAGGACTGAAAAACAACTTCAAACCAACTTGATCCTAAACCAAATCGTCATCTTTTCTTACTCAGACTGCTTGCCAAGAAGCAGAAATATGTATTTTATTTGTTTTGTTTTTCTGGAGAGATATTATATTAGCCAGAACCTCAGTTAATCTTGCATTTTTTTTTAATATTAAAGACTGGCATATAATGAAAAATAAAAATATCAAGAATTCCAAAAGAAGGGCAAATGACAAAAAATATTTAAAAAAATAGAAAAACAGTGTACCAGGTAATCCAAATATTGGAATAACCATACATGGACTTTAAATAACTGAGATTAGTGCCTGGATGACACAGTCAGTTAAGCATTTGACTCTTGGTTTTGGTTCAGATATTGAACTCAGGGTGGTAAGATCAAGCTCTGCATTGGGCTCCATGCTCAGCATTAGAGTCTGCTTAGGACTCTCTCTCTCTCTCTCTCTCTCTCTCTCCCTCTGCCCCTACCCTCTGCTCTCTCTCTCTCTCTCTGAAATAAATAAATAAGTCTTTAAAAAAATAAAATAATTTCGATTAAAATGTCCAAGAAAATATATGACAGAATTGAAAAAGTCACCAAGAACTGAAATATATAAAATAGAATATATTGAACATTCTGGAACTAAAACAAAAATGAATAGCTTTAATTAAGGTTTTCATACATGTATTTAATAGCATATTAAACATAGTGGAAAAGATGATTAGTGAACTGGAAAATATGTCAATAGGAAATATCTATATTGAAGCTTAGAGTAAAAAGGATGGAAAATATATAAAAAGGGTTTATGAGACATGATAATAAGACAAAACTTTGGTATTTTAGGGGTCTTCAGAAGGAGAGGAAAGAGAATGGGCAAAATAAATTTTGAATAAATAGTGATGAATATTTTCCAAAATTCTCAATAGATATTGCTATGGTTAATCTTATGTGTCAACTTGACTAGGTTCCAGAGTTCCCCAAAATAGCCAATAATTAAAGTCAAATTGTATTCTGGATGTGTATCTGTAAGGGCATTCCTGGATGTTATTAACATTTGAGTCAGTAGACTGAGTAAAGCAGATTGTCTCCCTAATGTAGGCAATCAATTAACGGCCTGAATAGAACAAAAATGCTTAGTAAGAGGGATCTTCTGCCTGACTGCTTGAGCTAGAACCTTGGTCTTTTTTGGTTTTTAGACTGGGACTGAAACATTGGTTCTTTTTGGATCTTGAATTGGCCAGCTTTCAGACTAGAACTTACACTACCAGTTCCCCTAGTTCTTGGGCCTTGGAACTTAGAGTGGAACTATACATTGTCTTTCCTGGGTCTCAGCTTGCCAACTACAAATCCTTGGACTACTCTGCCTTCAAATCACTACACGAGCCAAATCTATCACACACACACACACACACACACACACACACACATGCACACCCCGTGCATGCACAATACATATATCTTATTTGTTCTGTAGAATTCTTATTAATACAGATATTAAGCCACAAATCCAGGAAATTTCATTAAAACCCATTCAGGATAAATATAGAATATCATACTTGTACACATCACTGTCAAATGATTATAAACCAAACACAAATCTTCAAAGCAGCCAGGGTGAAAGTATACTATTATCAAAGAAGAAACAAGATGGAGAACTGATTTTTCAATGGAAATAAGTGAAAAGATAAAAGTGAAATGATATCTTTAAAGTACTGAGAAGAGGGCAGCCCAGGTGGCTCAGTGGTTTAGCGTGTCGTTAGCCCAGGGTGTGATCCTGGAGACCAAGGATTGAGTCCCATGTTGGGCTCCTTGCATGGAGTCTGCTTCTCCCTTTATTTTTTTTTAATTTTATTTTATTTATTTTTATTTATTTATGATAGGCACAGAGTGAGAGAGAGAGAGAGGCAGAGACATAGGCAGAGGGAGAAGCAGGCTCCATGCACCGGGAGCCTGAAGTGGGATTCGATCCCGAGTCTCTAGGATCGCACCCTGGGCCAAAGGCAGGCGCCAAACCGCTGCGCCACCCAGGGATCCTGCTTCTCCCTTTAACTGTGTCTCTGCCTCTTCCTCTCTGTGTGTCTTTCATGAATAAATAAAATCTTTAAAAAAATAAATAAAGTACTGAGAAGAATCATCAACCTACGGTTCTATATCCAGTAAAAACACCCTTCAAGAATAAAGGCAAAGTAAGTAAAGTCTCTGGACTAACAACACTTTAGAAACTTTTTTTTTTTTCAACAAATAGGCACTAAAAAGAAATACTAAAGAAAGTTCTTCAGACAGAAGCAAAATGATTCCTTGTGAAAACATAGGACTGCAGCAGTAAATTATGATGTATAAAAAAGATAAACACATGGAGAAATCGAGATGGATGTTTCACAAAGCCCCAGTAATTATTGCTTCACAGTTTTAAATGTGTGTACAATTTGAAAAGACAACTATAATATATACAAGGTGGGAGGAACTTAAATGAGATAAAGTTGTCAAAATACTGGCATTGTCAGGGAAGAGAGAGAAATAGAATGCATGTTGTAATGTCTACAGGTATTCACTAAAGAATGCTATAATGTCTATAGGTATTCACTAAGAAAAAAAAGAATGTATAATTAACAAGTGAGTGAGAGTTTTAAAAATGAGGAAAATAACTGATTAATCAAAAAAGGAAAATGAAGGGATTACTAGAAAACATCTGTAGGGTGTTAGATTTAAACTTAAGCAAAAAATACATTAAATGCAAATATTTTAAATAATTTCATTTGAAGATCATGATAGATAATTTTCATAACAAATTAATTCACAATATTTATACAGAAATAAAATAAACACATATTAAAGAGTTTATTTAACTCATAGTCATGAGTAAACCTGGCATATATTATAGCCAATTGAAAAGAGAAACCCTAAGAGCAGGTACATTTATAAATCAGGAATAATGAAATGACCATGTATACACGGACAAACTTTTTTTCCATAGGATAAGAGGGAACGCAATTGAATTTCCACCAAACCAGACATAATTTGCATATCTACAAATTTATAGGCTCAAAGATAATGAAGGGTTAGAATGATATAACATGGGTAGGTGTCCACGTTATGGCACTTTTCTCTTCAATAAAGACTTCTAGAATGAATATAAAAACAAAACATAATTCATGCTCTTTGTAAGAGAAACATCTTAAATACAAGGATTCATGAAAGTTTAAAGTAAGAGAATAGGAAAATATAATACATTTAAAAACTAATGAAAAATTCAGTGTAGTCAAATAATCATCAAAGATTTCATGATAAATCACACATTTCACAATGATAAAGGGATCCACTGGGATAGATTATTTATATTGCAATTATAAATTTTAATGCATCTATTACTGCTTTCTCCTCAAATTGTATAGAAAAAATGGACAGATTTGAGAAAATAGACAAATCTATAAGCATCATGAACTATTTTTTTCATAAACTATTTTGAACACAAATTTTTAGTAACTCATAAGCAGGCAAAAAAATCAGTAATATAGAAGATTTGAATATCATCTTTAACAAGTATATGTGCTCTTAAACATACATACACAACACACATAATATTGCACTCTGAAGTGAAAAAGAAGTACATATGGAGTGTATACTAAATCTCAACGAATTCCAGAAGAATGAAATCATACAGAATATGTTTTCTGATCATAGTGGAAATAAGCTGAAGATCAATGGCAAAAAGAACATGAGAATTCTTAGGTATTTGGAAATACAAGCAGGATACTTTTAAATAACCCAAGGGTAAAGACGTAATTATAATGAAAATTAGAAAATATTTTTAGCTAAGTGGTAATGAAAATAAGATACATGTCAAATTAGTGTTATCCAGTTAAACCAGCACTTATAGTAAAATGTATAGTATGCCTTAAGTTTGTTTCTCACAGAAGCACTTCTTAAATCAAGAATTTATTGGGAAATGCTCCAGAGATAAAGTGATTAGGGAGTGGAGAAATCGGGTTGCTAAAATGTAAAAACCCAAGAAATGTGTGATTTCACCTAAAGACTCAGCCTGTCTGATCCTGTGGAGACCTCCCAAGGTAAAAGTGCACCTCATTGTGAGTCTCTTCTAGGAGCAGGAGAGCTAGCTTTTCAACCTCTGAATCAGTGTGTAAATGACTGTGGTCTGTTCCAGGAAGATGTAAATTCCTAGGTACTTCAAATTCTCCAAATAATCAAGGCTGCTTAAGTAATCCAAAGGCAATTTTCTGAGAAAGGTCTCAATGACAAGTCAGAAACTAGGTGATTTGGAGGCACTGATACAAGATAGCTGAGGAAATCTATTTAAATTCCCAGGCACTTAGAAATCTCCATATAGGTGAGGTAGTTTCAGTACCTGATGGTAATTCTCTGGAGAAGGTTATAGTACACATTAATAGCGACAAAGAAAATAGAAACAGGGAGAAAAGAGCACAGCACTGGGGGTTACAAGAGGGTTTCAGCAAGTCTTCATGATGTCCATTATTGTTTTAAGCTGAAATTTAATCTTTAAGATTCCATCTCAAGAAGCCAGAAAAGTAAAAGAATGTTAAATACAAACAATGCAGAAATACAAAAATAATAAACATGAGAGTAGAAATTAATGACTAGAAGGCAAATATAAAACAGAGAAAACCAAAAAAGCCAAATGTTTCTTCTTAGAAAATACTAATGAAATTAATCTGGTAATATTATCTATCAAAATGTTAAAAGACACAAAAAGTACCAAAATTAGGAATTTTAGAAAGGGTGAAAACCGCCACAGATGTTATGGGTAATAAAAAACATATATTTCTTATATGAGAAAATAATGAAAAAATAATTATGCCGTAAATAGGAAAACTTAGGGAAATAAATTCTTAGGTCAAAAATAAACTAACACCATGTGGAAATAATATGCAATAGTAAATAGGAGGTTTTTATAGTTACTGAAGTAATTCAATCTGTACTTCAAAACCTTTCCAAATAAATAGTAGGCCCAGATGGTTTAATTGGTAAATTCTACAATATATGTAAGGAAGATATTGTACTAAGATGAAAACTCTATCAGAGAGAATAGGAAAATTTATTTTCCAAGGCTAGCAAAATCTTGACCCCAAAACCTGACCAGAACAGTATAAGAAAAGAAAATTACAGGTTCTCTCATATAAGTTTAGCTGTAATAATATTTAAATATAATATTAACAATCAAAACCAATTAAACATGGAGGAATGCTATGTCAAGAGCAAATTGGATATATTCCAGGAATGTATGATCCTCAACATTCAACAATCAGTCAATGTAATTCACCACACTAACATACTAAGAAAGTAAAGACTATATTATCATCTCAATAGAGAAAAAGTATTTGAGAAAAGTTAAAATCCATTCATGATAAAACTAGGAATAGAAGAAACTAACTTAAACTGAAAAAGAGCATCACAGAATTATACAAAAAAAAAATCATAAGAGTGAAATATCTAAAGCTTTCCCTTAGAGAGTAGGAATAAGACTACAATGTCTGCTCTTAAACCTCAATAATGACCTGAATCTAATATTGTATTCTCACAGAGCAGTGAAAAGACATAGGAAAAGGGAATACAAATAAAAAATTTAAATTCTGCTTCTAGCAATATATCAAACAATAGTTTTCAGGCAATGGCAAACTGTGTTCTCTGAGAAAGGAGAAACAAACAAGGTGAGTCCCACCATTGCCACAGTTTATGACTTTAAGAATGCTGGGAGGGGTAACCCTGGCAGATCACAGCAGTCTACCTGAGTTGAAGGAGCAGAACTGGGAGGCCAGGGAGGCAGAGGTTAAGTTTACAAGGTAAAGATCTGGAGAGGACAGAGCTTCACAAGATCAGCAATGGGCTCTTGAATATTCAGCAGAAAATTGATGAGTATATGTGAATAAGAAACTACCTGAGGCCAGCCCCAGCAGAGAGAGCATATCCTTGGAGTTAACGGAGGTCTGAGAATAGTTTCTGTTCCTACTAGTAGGATCCAGATAAAATAATCAGAAAGGTATCATCTCAGTGATGGTGGAAAAAAAGCCCTAAGTAAAAGCTGCCTGGTCCTGCCTAACAAAGCTGAAAACCTAGCCTTAAACAAATCAAACCATTTACCAAAGAAATGAGCTGTTTTTTCAGAACAAAGCCTGTGGATATTTATGGAAATACAAACATTTCCAGCAGTCTGAAAATTCGCTGTGTTTGTCAACCAATCAAAAATTACCAGGAAAGAAGCAGGAAAATATGGTTCAGAAGGTGGCAAAAAAATCAGCCAGTAGGAACAGATGTGGAAAACACATGTATGGTAATTAGTAGACAAGGGCACTGAAAAAATTCCTGAGATGAGAAATGTGTAGGATGAGACTAAACGCAGATAAGACATTGTAGAAGAAAGGTTAGTAAACTTGAAGAATAATAACCAAAACTGAATTAATGATACAGAAGATATTTAAAAAAAGAAGAAAAAGAAAAAGAAAGAATATTAGGATCTGTGGGACATTTTCAAGAAGCCTTGGTATAACTAGAGACCCTAATTAAGTTTGGAGAGAAGTAATAGAGAAAATGTTAATGACAGATTAACTAAATTTTATGGAAACTACACACTCATAGTTCTAAGAATCTCAACAATCCCAAGCATAAGAAACAAGAAAACCACCTGTGGATTATCATAATTGAATTACTTAAAATAACTAATAAAGAAAATCTGAAAAGTAGCAAGAGAAACAAGACATAATTTTTAGAAGATAAAAATAAGAATATAATTCTTGTTGGAAAAAATTCAAACTGTAAGAGAGAGCCACAGTACCTTTAAAATACTGAAAGGAAAACACAATCTCGAAATCTATATCCTCATCATATATAAGGAAGCGTATCTTTGAAAGTAGCTAAAATAAGGAATATTAAGGACAGAATAGCTGAAAGAATTGGTTGCCAGCAGGTCTCCACTATAGCAAAGGACAATGAAATTCTTTAAGCAGAAGGAAAATGATGCCAGGTAAAAATCTGCATCTACACAAATGAATGAGAAGCATCAAATTTGTGAATACCTAGATAAATATAAAATACCATTTTTCTTAGTTTAAAAATCTATTTTTAAGATAAGGAATTATTTAAAGCAAAAGTAATAACAATACCTTGGGACATTTTAACATATGAAGAAATAAAATGTATGACAAGAATAGTACAAAGGATAGAAGAGGGGAAATGAAGCACATTGTTGTAAAGGTCTCCACTCCATGTGAAGTGATCTAATATTATTTGAAGTTGGACTGTGATAACTTAAAGAGGTACACTGTTAACCTTAAGCCATTTGCCAAAACAATACAACAAAGAGTTATAACTAGTAATAATAAAACAAAGAAAGCTATGATGGAATCATAAATTTACTCAGTCTAAAAAGAGGCAGAAATAGAGGAAAAAGGAAATAATATATGGAATAAGTGGAAAACAAAGAGCAAGATGGTAGATTTAAATCCAGCCATATCAACAGTCATATAAAATGTCAGTGATCTAAGCACAATGAAAAGGCAGAGATTGACAAATTGAGTAAATTAAAACAAATAACATCAAAAGACCCAAGTATTTACTGCCTTCATAAAAGACACTTTAAGGGATCCCTGGGTGGCTCAGCAGTTGAGCACCTGCCTTCGGCCCAGGGCGTGATCCTGGAGTCCCGGGATCGAGTCCGGCGTCGGGCTCCCTGCATGGAACCTGCTTGTGTCTCTGCCTCTCTCTCTCTCTCTTCCTGTGTCTCTCATGAATAATAAATAAAATTTAAAAAAATAATTGATAGAAGTATATGGAAAATGAGTAAATATGTAAAAGACTTGACGAACACTATCAACTGACTTGGCTTAATTAAAATTTATGGAACTCCACATGAAACAACAGCAGAATGCACAATGTAAGATGATATAATTACTGAGGAAAAGAGTATGGTGATTTTTTAAAATAGTAAACATATACCAACTATACAATCTAGCCATTTAACTAAAGTAAGAAAGAAAAAAAGAATATATCCACCCAAATACCTGTACACAAATGTTCACAGCACCCTTATTTGTAGAAGCCAAAATCTGAAAACAGCCTAGCTATCCACAACAAACAAATGGATAAACAAATTGTGATAGGTATATGGAATATTTCTTAGCAATATATACAGTGTGATTCATTTATATTAAATTCTAAAAAACACAAACTAATCTTTAGTGACATAAAGCAGAATAACGGTGCGTAGGAATGGGAATGGGAATGGTGCGTTGGTGTGAGATTCATGAAGGAGTGGTTACAAAAACACATGAAGAAATTTTGTGGACTGATGGATATATTCATTATTTATTGTGATGATAGTTTTAAGAGTATATACATATGTCGGAATTAATCAAATCGTATATTTAAAGCTGTGAATTCATTGTATGTTAACTACACCCCAATAAATCTCTCTATATAAATAAATATCAGAAAGAAAGAAATAGAATTGTCATTATTGTAGATAGCATAACTAAGAATCTAGAAAATCCAAAAGTAATGGCAGATATACAAATACAATTGGAAATAATGGGTTCCTAGATATAATATTGCTGGATATAAAATCAATATATATAAATATGTTTATATAAGAAATGATTTTAAAAATAAATATAAAAATACAATTTATAGGGATCCCTGGGTGGCGCAGCGGTTTGGCGCCTGCCTTTGGCCCAGGGCGCGATCCTGGAGACCCGGGATCGAATCCCACGTCAGGCTCCCGGTGCATGGAGCCTGCTTCTCCCTCTGCTTGTGTCTCTGCCTCTCTCTCTCTCTCTCTCTCTCTCTCTATCATGAATAAATAAATAAAATCTTAAAAAACTTCTTTTAAAAAAAAAAAATACAATTTATATTATCAAATAAAACCTCTTAGAATGTAATGAAAAATGTATAAGATATTTACAAAGACAACTTCAAATATAATTGAAGGAAAGCAAACTGAACATGATAAATGGGAACATATAACATTAATAAATAGTGACAATCAATATTTTAAAGATTCAGTTATCTACAAAGTAATGTTGGTTTTCATATAACTCAAAGAAAACCAAATACATTTTTGGGGGGAAATTGACACAATGATTCTAAAATTTATATAGCAATGCAAAGGACCAAGAATAATTGGATCAATCTTGAAGAAGAATGGGAAGAAAAATGGCCAACTTCCATTACAGAAATCAAAACGTTGTCATAGTACATTAGTTTTGACAATTTGATATTGCTATGAAATCAATTTTCTATTAGTACAGGCATTGGGAACATTCCTACATCTATGTAAACAGTAAATTTGTGACAAATTTGGAATTTAAGAACAGTGGAAAATAGATTGTTTCTCCAATAAATGATGTTGAATTGATCACATGCTCACATGGAAAGATTTAATCTTGACCTCCACCATTACATAAAAATTAGTGCCAACATATTACAGATCCAGATGTCAAAGGTAAATCAGTAATGAATCTAGAATTTAAAATCGGAGAATATCTTCATGACCTAGGAATAGGGAGAGGATTCTTAAACAGAATGCTTTAAACATTAAATTTCTTTCATGAACTCTTAGAACTCAATAATAAAAAGAACAATAATCTGATTCAAATGGACAAAGGAAAAATAAACAATAAATGGACAAGGGCCCTTAACAGACATTCCTTCAAAGAAGATTACAAATGCCAATAAATACATGAAAAAATGTTCAACGTCATTAGTCACCAGAGAAATGCAAATCAAAGACACAGAAAGATACCACTTCACACCCACTATGATGGCTATAATCAAAAGAACATAATAACTTGTATTTTCAAGGATATGGAGAAACTGTAACCCTCATACATTGCTGGTGGGACTGTAAAATGATGCAGCTGCTTTGGAAAACAGTCTGGCAATTCCTCAAAATGTTAAACATGAAGTTACTATATGGCTCAGCATTTTCACTTCTAGGTATATACACAAGAGAAAGGAAACCATATGTCCACATGAAAGCTTGTATGTGAATATTCCTAGCAGCATTATTCATAATAGTCAAAAAGTGGAAACAAACACAAATGTTGAATGAATGCATGAATAAAAAAAGTAGCATATCTGTACAATTGAATATCATTCAGCTTTAAAAAAGAATAAAGCACTGATTCAAAATACCACATGGATGAACCTTGAAAACATTATGGTAAATGAAATAAACCTGCCACAAAAGACCATTCAGTTTATATGTAAAATGAAGAATATGGAGGGACAGAAAGAAGATGTGTGGTTATCTAAGGCTGGTGAGAATTGGTGGAAAATGGGAGTCACTGAAAAAAAAATATGGGGTTTATTTGGATGGTGATGAAATGTTCTAGAATTTGTTTTGATGATAGTTCCACAACTCCATCAATATACTAAAAAACCATTGAGTTATACACTTTAAATGAGTGAATTGAAAGGTGTGTGAATTGTATCTCAAAGCTGTGGTGGATGGATAGGTAGTTAGAAAGCTAGGTAGATGACATATATATATATATATTAGATATATATAAACGAAACATATAAAAATGTGCTCAATCTCATCAACCCTCTGGGAAATAGATTTAAATCCAAATGACGTATATCCACCAGAAAGCATAAGTTTAAAAACACTGAAAATCCCTTGCCTAGAAGAAGATGTGGAGAAACTAGAATTTCCACAGTGGTGGAAACTAGAATTTAAACAGTGGTGTAAATTCATTACATCACTTTGGACCATTTTTGGCAGTTTCTAATAAATCTGATATATCTATCCTCTGATCCAATAATTCTTCTCCTAGGAAGAAGGTATGGTGAGTACTACATGGCAAAAATGCATACAAATGTTCACCAAAGGACATGCGTGAGAATTTTCATGGCAATACTATGACCAATGATTAGAGTAATCAAATAAAAATGATTACAAACAAACCAAATGTTTGCCAACTCTAAAGAAGATATAAATTATACCATAATATAGAATACTATACTGCACTGAAAATGAATGATTTACCACTACTCGCAACACATGGATATCTTTCATAAACACAAAGTTGAGAAAAAGAAACCATATGCAAAGGAGTGTGCATTGCTCCTTTATATTAAGTTCAAAAATAGATGTTGGGAGTCAGGATACTGGTTACCTGAGGTGAAGAGGGAAATAGCAATTAGGTAGAAAACATGATACAGTGCCTTGAGTTTTAGTGATATGCTGAAGCTGGCTTTCATCAGGTTGCAAGCATTGATTGTTAAATGTTTAAGTTTGCAAGCTGTTTGATATCAAGTTGGTAGCTTGAAATTGGCCATGCTGGGGGGCATTTATGCCATGGAAATTATGTTTTTTTCAAGGTGCTTTTTGTTTGGTTTTGAGGGGGGGCAGCTGGTTGTTATATACTTACCTGTATAACACTGGTACAGGATATATTCACTGTTAAATTCACAGAGCTACGCACATGTAATTTTTGAACTTTAAGTTATGCTTCAGGGCAGCCCCGGTGGCACAGCGGTTTGGTGCCGCCTGCAGCCTGGGGTGTGATCCTGGAAGACCAAGGATTGAGTCCCATGTTGGGCTCCTTGCATGGAGTCTGCTTCTCCCTTTATTTTTTTTTAATTTTATTTTATTTATTTTTATTTATTTATGATAGGCACAGAGTGAGAGAGAGAGAGAGGCAGAGACATAGGCAGAGGGAGAAGCAGGCTCCATGCACCGGGAGCCTGAAGTGGGATTCGATCCCGAGTCTCTAGGATCGCACCCTGGGCCAAAGGCAGGCGCCAAACCGCTGCGCCACCCAGGGATCCTGCTTCTCCCTTTAACTGTGTCTCTGCCTCTTCCTCTCTGTGTGTCTTTCATGAATAAATAAAATCTTTAAAAAAATAAATAAAGTACTGAGAAGAATCATCAACCTACGGTTCTATATCCAGTAAAAACACCCTTCAAGAATAAAGGCAAAGTAAGTAAAGTCTCTGGACTAACAACACTTTAGAAACTTTTTTTTTTTTCAACAAATAGGCACTAAAAAGAAATACTAAAGAAAGTTCTTCAGACAGAAGCAAAATGATTCCTTGTGAAAACATAGGACTGCAGCAGTAAATTATGATGTATAAAAAAGATAAACACATGGAGAAATCGAGATGGATGTTTCACAAAGCCCCAGTAATTATTGCTTCACAGTTTTAAATGTGTGTACAATTTGAAAAGACAACTATAATATATACAAGGTGGGAGGAACTTAAATGAGATAAAGTTGTCAAAATACTGGCATTGTCAGGGAAGAGAGAGAAATAGAATGCATGTTGTAATGTCTACAGGTATTCACTAAAGAATGCTATAATGTCTATAGGTATTCACTAAGAAAAAAAAGAATGTATAATTAACAAGTGAGTGAGAGTTTTAAAAATGAGGAAAATAACTGATTAATCAAAAAAGGAAAATGAAGGGATTACTAGAAAACATCTGTAGGGTGTTAGATTTAAACTTAAGCAAAAAATACATTAAATGCAAATATTTTAAATAATTTCATTTGAAGATCATGATAGATAATTTTCATAACAAATTAATTCACAATATTTATACAGAAATAAAATAAACACATATTAAAGAGTTTATTTAACTCATAGTCATGAGTAAACCTGGCATATATTATAGCCAATTGAAAAGAGAAACCCTAAGAGCAGGTACATTTATAAATCAGGAATAATGAAATGACCATGTATACACGGACAAACTTTTTTTCCATAGGATAAGAGGGAACGCAATTGAATTTCCACCAAACCAGACATAATTTGCATATCTACAAATTTATAGGCTCAAAGATAATGAAGGGTTAGAATGATATAACATGGGTAGGTGTCCACGTTATGGCACTTTTCTCTTCAATAAAGACTTCTAGAATGAATATAAAAACAAAACATAATTCATGCTCTTTGTAAGAGAAACATCTTAAATACAAGGATTCATGAAAGTTTAAAGTAAGAGAATAGGAAAATATAATACATTTAAAAACTAATGAAAAATTCAGTGTAGTCAAATAATCATCAAAGATTTCATGATAAATCACACATTTCACAATGATAAAGGGATCCACTGGGATAGATTATTTATATTGCAATTATAAATTTTAATGCATCTATTACTGCTTTCTCCTCAAATTGTATAGAAAAAATGGACAGATTTGAGAAAATAGACAAATCTATAAGCATCATGAACTATTTTTTTCATAAACTATTTTGAACACAAATTTTTAGTAACTCATAAGCAGGCAAAAAAATCAGTAATATAGAAGATTTGAATATCATCTTTAACAAGTATATGTGCTCTTAAACATACATACACAACACACATAATATTGCACTCTGAAGTGAAAAAGAAGTACATATGGAGTGTATACTAAATCTCAACGAATTCCAGAAGAATGAAATCATACAGAATATGTTTTCTGATCATAGTGGAAATAAGCTGAAGATCAATGGCAAAAAGAACATGAGAATTCTTAGGTATTTGGAAATACAAGCAGGATACTTTTAAATAACCCAAGGGTAAAGACGTAATTATAATGAAAATTAGAAAATATTTTTAGCTAAGTGGTAATGAAAATAAGATACATGTCAAATTAGTGTTATCCAGTTAAACCAGCACTTATAGTAAAATGTATAGTATGCCTTAAGTTTGTTTCTCACAGAAGCACTTCTTAAATCAAGAATTTATTGGGAAATGCTCCAGAGATAAAGTGATTAGGGAGTGGAGAAATCGGGTTGCTAAAATGTAAAAACCCAAGAAATGTGTGATTTCACCTAAAGACTCAGCCTGTCTGATCCTGTGGAGACCTCCCAAGGTAAAAGTGCACCTCATTGTGAGTCTCTTCTAGGAGCAGGAGAGCTAGCTTTTCAACCTCTGAATCAGTGTGTAAATGACTGTGGTCTGTTCCAGGAAGATGTAAATTCCTAGGTACTTCAAATTCTCCAAATAATCAAGGCTGCTTAAGTAATCCAAAGGCAATTTTCTGAGAAAGGTCTCAATGACAAGTCAGAAACTAGGTGATTTGGAGGCACTGATACAAGATAGCTGAGGAAATCTATTTAAATTCCCAGGCACTTAGAAATCTCCATATAGGTGAGGTAGTTTCAGTACCTGATGGTAATTCTCTGGAGAAGGTTATAGTACACATTAATAGCGACAAAGAAAATAGAAACAGGGAGAAAAGAGCACAGCACTGGGGGTTACAAGAGGGTTTCAGCAAGTCTTCATGATGTCCATTATTGTTTTAAGCTGAAATTTAATCTTTAAGATTCCATCTCAAGAAGCCAGAAAAGTAAAAGAATGTTAAATACAAACAATGCAGAAATACAAAAATAATAAACATGAGAGTAGAAATTAATGACTAGAAGGCAAATATAAAACAGAGAAAACCAAAAAAGCCAAATGTTTCTTCTTAGAAAATACTAATGAAATTAATCTGGTAATATTATCTATCAAAATGTTAAAAGACACAAAAAGTACCAAAATTAGGAATTTTAGAAAGGGTGAAAACCGCCACAGATGTTATGGGTAATAAAAAACATATATTTCTTATATGAGAAAATAATGAAAAAATAATTATGCCGTAAATAGGAAAACTTAGGGAAATAAATTCTTAGGTCAAAAATAAACTAACACCATGTGGAAATAATATGCAATAGTAAATAGGAGGTTTTTATAGTTACTGAAGTAATTCAATCTGTACTTCAAAACCTTTCCAAATAAATAGTAGGCCCAGATGGTTTAATTGGTAAATTCTACAATATATGTAAGGAAGATATTGTACTAAGATGAAAACTCTATCAGAGAGAATAGGAAAATTTATTTTCCAAGGCTAGCAAAATCTTGACCCCAAAACCTGACCAGAACAGTATAAGAAAAGAAAATTACAGGTTCTCTCATATAAGTTTAGCTGTAATAATATTTAAATATAATATTAACAATCAAAACCAATTAAACATGGAGGAATGCTATGTCAAGAGCAAATTGGATATATTCCAGGAATGTATGATCCTCAACATTCAACAATCAGTCAATGTAATTCACCACACTAACATACTAAGAAAGTAAAGACTATATTATCATCTCAATAGAGAAAAAGTATTTGAGAAAAGTTAAAATCCATTCATGATAAAACTAGGAATAGAAGAAACTAACTTAAACTGAAAAAGAGCATCACAGAATTATACAAAAAAAAAATCATAAGAGTGAAATATCTAAAGCTTTCCCTTAGAGAGTAGGAATAAGACTACAATGTCTGCTCTTAAACCTCAATAATGACCTGAATCTAATATTGTATTCTCACAGAGCAGTGAAAAGACATAGGAAAAGGGAATACAAATAAAAAATTTAAATTCTGCTTCTAGCAATATATCAAACAATAGTTTTCAGGCAATGGCAAACTGTGTTCTCTGAGAAAGGAGAAACAAACAAGGTGAGTCCCACCATTGCCACAGTTTATGACTTTAAGAATGCTGGGAGGGGTAACCCTGGCAGATCACAGCAGTCTACCTGAGTTGAAGGAGCAGAACTGGGAGGCCAGGGAGGCAGAGGTTAAGTTTACAAGGTAAAGATCTGGAGAGGACAGAGCTTCACAAGATCAGCAATGGGCTCTTGAATATTCAGCAGAAAATTGATGAGTATATGTGAATAAGAAACTACCTGAGGCCAGCCCCAGCAGAGAGAGCATATCCTTGGAGTTAACGGAGGTCTGAGAATAGTTTCTGTTCCTACTAGTAGGATCCAGATAAAATAATCAGAAAGGTATCATCTCAGTGATGGTGGAAAAAAAGCCCTAAGTAAAAGCTGCCTGGTCCTGCCTAACAAAGCTGAAAACCTAGCCTTAAACAAATCAAACCATTTACCAAAGAAATGAGCTGTTTTTTCAGAACAAAGCCTGTGGATATTTATGGAAATACAAACATTTCCAGCAGTCTGAAAATTCGCTGTGTTTGTCAACCAATCAAAAATTACCAGGAAAGAAGCAGGAAAATATGGTTCAGAAGGTGGCAAAAAAATCAGCCAGTAGGAACAGATGTGGAAAACACATGTATGGTAATTAGTAGACAAGGGCACTGAAAAAATTCCTGAGATGAGAAATGTGTAGGATGAGACTAAACGCAGATAAGACATTGTAGAAGAAAGGTTAGTAAACTTGAAGAATAATAACCAAAACTGAATTAATGATACAGAAGATATTTAAAAAAAGAAGAAAAAGAAAAAGAAAGAATATTAGGATCTGTGGGACATTTTCAAGAAGCCTTGGTATAACTAGAGACCCTAATTAAGTTTGGAGAGAAGTAATAGAGAAAATGTTAATGACAGATTAACTAAATTTTATGGAAACTACACACTCATAGTTCTAAGAATCTCAACAATCCCAAGCATAAGAAACAAGAAAACCACCTGTGGATTATCATAATTGAATTACTTAAAATAACTAATAAAGAAAATCTGAAAAGTAGCAAGAGAAACAAGACATAATTTTTAGAAGATAAAAATAAGAATATAATTCTTGTTGGAAAAAATTCAAACTGTAAGAGAGAGCCACAGTACCTTTAAAATACTGAAAGGAAAACACAATCTCGAAATCTATATCCTCATCATATATAAGGAAGCGTATCTTTGAAAGTAGCTAAAATAAGGAATATTAAGGACAGAATAGCTGAAAGAATTGGTTGCCAGCAGGTCTCCACTATAGCAAAGGACAATGAAATTCTTTAAGCAGAAGGAAAATGATGCCAGGTAAAAATCTGCATCTACACAAATGAATGAGAAGCATCAAATTTGTGAATACCTAGATAAATATAAAATACCATTTTTCTTAGTTTAAAAATCTATTTTTAAGATAAGGAATTATTTAAAGCAAAAGTAATAACAATACCTTGGGACATTTTAACATATGAAGAAATAAAATGTATGACAAGAATAGTACAAAGGATAGAAGAGGGGAAATGAAGCACATTGTTGTAAAGGTCTCCACTCCATGTGAAGTGATCTAATATTATTTGAAGTTGGACTGTGATAACTTAAAGAGGTACACTGTTAACCTTAAGCCATTTGCCAAAACAATACAACAAAGAGTTATAACTAGTAATAATAAAACAAAGAAAGCTATGATGGAATCATAAATTTACTCAGTCTAAAAAGAGGCAGAAATAGAGGAAAAAGGAAATAATATATGGAATAAGTGGAAAACAAAGAGCAAGATGGTAGATTTAAATCCAGCCATATCAACAGTCATATAAAATGTCAGTGATCTAAGCACAATGAAAAGGCAGAGATTGACAAATTGAGTAAATTAAAACAAATAACATCAAAAGACCCAAGTATTTACTGCCTTCATAAAAGACACTTTAAGGGATCCCTGGGTGGCTCAGCAGTTGAGCACCTGCCTTCGGCCCAGGGCGTGATCCTGGAGTCCCGGGATCGAGTCCGGCGTCGGGCTCCCTGCATGGAACCTGCTTGTGTCTCTGCCTCTCTCTCTCTCTCTTCCTGTGTCTCTCATGAATAATAAATAAAATTTAAAAAAATAATTGATAGAAGTATATGGAAAATGAGTAAATATGTAAAAGACTTGACGAACACTATCAACTGACTTGGCTTAATTAAAATTTATGGAACTCCACATGAAACAACAGCAGAATGCACAATGTAAGATGATATAATTACTGAGGAAAAGAGTATGGTGATTTTTTAAAATAGTAAACATATACCAACTATACAATCTAGCCATTTAACTAAAGTAAGAAAGAAAAAAAGAATATATCCACCCAAATACCTGTACACAAATGTTCACAGCACCCTTATTTGTAGAAGCCAAAATCTGAAAACAGCCTAGCTATCCACAACAAACAAATGGATAAACAAATTGTGATAGGTATATGGAATATTTCTTAGCAATATATACAGTGTGATTCATTTATATTAAATTCTAAAAAACACAAACTAATCTTTAGTGACATAAAGCAGAATAACGGTGCGTAGGAATGGGAATGGGAATGGTGCGTTGGTGTGAGATTCATGAAGGAGTGGTTACAAAAACACATGAAGAAATTTTGTGGACTGATGGATATATTCATTATTTATTGTGATGATAGTTTTAAGAGTATATACATATGTCGGAATTAATCAAATCGTATATTTAAAGCTGTGAATTCATTGTATGTTAACTACACCCCAATAAATCTCTCTATATAAATAAATATCAGAAAGAAAGAAATAGAATTGTCATTATTGTAGATAGCATAACTAAGAATCTAGAAAATCCAAAAGTAATGGCAGATATACAAATACAATTGGAAATAATGGGTTCCTAGATATAATATTGCTGGATATAAAATCAATATATATAAATATGTTTATATAAGAAATGATTTTAAAAATAAATATAAAAATACAATTTATAGGGATCCCTGGGTGGCGCAGCGGTTTGGCGCCTGCCTTTGGCCCAGGGCGCGATCCTGGAGACCCGGGATCGAATCCCACGTCAGGCTCCCGGTGCATGGAGCCTGCTTCTCCCTCTGCTTGTGTCTCTGCCTCTCTCTCTCTCTCTCTCTCTCTCTCTCTCTATCATGAATAAATAAATAAAATCTTAAAAAACTTCTTTAAAAAAAAAAAAATACAATTTATATTATCAAATAAAACCTCTTAGAATGTAATGAAAAATGTATAAGATATTTACAAAGACAACTTCAAATATAATTGAAGGAAAGCAAACTGAACATGATAAATGGGAACATATAACATTAATAAATAGTGACAATCAATATTTTAAAGATTCAGTTATCTACAAAGTAATGTTGGTTTTCATATAACTCAAAGAAAACCAAATACATTTTTGGGGGGAAATTGACACAATGATTCTAAAATTTATATAGCAATGCAAAGGACCAAGAATAATTGGATCAATCTTGAAGAAGAATGGGAAGAAAAATGGCCAACTTCCATTACAGAAATCAAAACGTTGTCATAGTACATTAGTTTTGACAATTTGATATTGCTATGAAATCAATTTTCTATTAGTACAGGCATTGGGAACATTCCTACATCTATGTAAACAGTAAATTTGTGACAAATTTGGAATTTAAGAACAGTGGAAAATAGATTGTTTCTCCAATAAATGATGTTGAATTGATCACATGCTCACATGGAAAGATTTAATCTTGACCTCCACCATTACATAAAAATTAGTGCCAACATATTACAGATCCAGATGTCAAAGGTAAATCAGTAATGAATCTAGAATTTAAAATCGGAGAATATCTTCATGACCTAGGAATAGGGAGAGGATTCTTAAACAGAATGCTTTAAACATTAAATTTCTTTCATGAACTCTTAGAACTCAATAATAAAAAGAACAATAATCTGATTCAAATGGACAAAGGAAAAATAAACAATAAATGGACAAGGGCCCTTAACAGACATTCCTTCAAAGAAGATTACAAATGCCAATAAATACATGAAAAAATGTTCAACGTCATTAGTCACCAGAGAAATGCAAATCAAAGACACAGAAAGATACCACTTCACACCCACTATGATGGCTATAATCAAAAGAACATAATAACTTGTATTTTCAAGGATATGGAGAAACTGTAACCCTCATACATTGCTGGTGGGACTGTAAAATGATGCAGCTGCTTTGGAAAACAGTCTGGCAATTCCTCAAAATGTTAAACATGAAGTTACTATATGGCTCAGCATTTTCACTTCTAGGTATATACACAAGAGAAAGGAAACCATATGTCCACATGAAAGCTTGTATGTGAATATTCCTAGCAGCATTATTCATAATAGTCAAAAAGTGGAAACAAACACAAATGTTGAATGAATGCATGAATAAAAAAGTAGCATATCTGTACAATTGAATATCATTCAGCTTTAAAAAAGAATAAAGCACTGATTCAAAATACCACATGGATGAACCTTGAAAACATTATGGTAAATGAAATAAACCTGCCACAAAAGACCATTCAGTTTATATGTAAAATGAAGAATATGGAGGGACAGAAAGAAGATGTGTGGTTATCTAAGGCTGGTGAGAATTGGTGGAAAATGGGAGTCACTGAAAAAAAAATATGGGGTTTATTTGGATGGTGATGAAATGTTCTAGAATTTGTTTTGATGATAGTTCCACAACTCCATCAATATACTAAAAAACCATTGAGTTATACACTTTAAATGAGTGAATTGAAAGGTGTGTGAATTGTATCTCAAAGCTGTGGTGGATGGATAGGTAGTTAGAAAGCTAGGTAGATGACATATATATATATATATTAGATATATATAAACGAAACATATAAAAATGTGCTCAATCTCATCAACCCTCTGGGAAATAGATTTAAATCCAAATGACGTATATCCACCAGAAAGCATAAGTTTAAAAACACTGAAAATCCCTTGCCTAGAAGAAGATGTGGAGAAACTAGAATTTCCACAGTGGTGGAAACTAGAATTTAAACAGTGGTGTAAATTCATTACATCACTTTGGACCATTTTTGGCAGTTTCTAATAAATCTGATATATCTATCCTCTGATCCAATAATTCTTCTCCTAGGAAGAAGGTATGGTGAGTACTACATGGCAAAAATGCATACAAATGTTCACCAAAGGACATGCGTGAGAATTTTCATGGCAATACTATGACCAATGATTAGAGTAATCAAATAAAAATGATTACAAACAAACCAAATGTTTGCCAACTCTAAAGAAGATATAAATTATACCATAATATAGAATACTATACTGCACTGAAAATGAATGATTTACCACTACTCGCAACACATGGATATCTTTCATAAACACAAAGTTGAGAAAAAGAAACCATATGCAAAGGAGTGTGCATTGCTCCTTTATATTAAGTTCAAAAATAGATGTTGGGAGTCAGGATACTGGTTACCTGAGGTGAAGAGGGAAATAGCAATTAGGTAGAAAACATGATACAGTGCCTTGAGTTTTAGTGATATGCTGAAGCTGGCTTTCATCAGGTTGCAAGCATTGATTGTTAAATGTTTAAGTTTGCAAGCTGTTTGATATCAAGTTGGTAGCTTGAAATTGGCCATGCTGGGGGGCATTTATGCCATGGAAATTATGTTTTTTTCAAGGTGCTTTTTGTTTGGTTTTGAGGGGGGGCAGCTGGTTGTTATATACTTACCTGTATAACACTGGTACAGGATATATTCACTGTTAAATTCACAGAGCTACGCACATGTAATTTTTGAACTTTAAGTTATGCTTCAGGGCAGCCCCGGTGGCACAGCGGTTTGGTGCCGCCTGCAGCCTGGGGTGTGATCCTGGAAGACCTGGGATCGAGTCCCACATCGGGCTCCCTGCATGGAGCCTGCTTCTCCCTCTGCCTGTGTGTGTCTCTGCCTCTCTCTGTGTCTATGAATAAATAAATAAAATCTTAAAAAAAAAAAAGGGGAAAAAAAAAAGTTATGCTTCAAAAGGTATTCATATTTCAAAGGAGGAAAAATAGAAGTCGCTGCAATTTCAGACAAATATCCCTGTAGTATTGACTAACTCAAATCCAGGGAAAATAGAGCAGGATGGCTAGGTGGGCAGTTGTGAGAAAAACAATAGGGCCAAAATACAAGTAAAAACACTGGTTTGTTCTCTATTTTCACTACTTAACTCAAGGGTCACGATCTCTTATTTTTACAGAGGTCAGACAGATAATATCAAAAAATAAAGATAGAACTAGCATATTTATTCACATAGCAACATTCTGTACCTCCACACAAAAATGTTTTTTTCTGCTTCTTTGAAAAGCACATACCTCTTTTTGATATTGCAACCTGAAGATTTAGGATATTGAGTCTTGGTATCAAAGTGCCAAGGTTTGAATATTGGCTTTTTATTTTTTTAGGTGTGATCTTAGGCAAGTTATATATGTCTAACTTCTAGTTTCCTCATTAGCAAAGTAGGGTAAATCATACACCATCACTTATTCATTAAAAGCAATTTATAGAGTATGGGCTATGTGTAAGGTATGGTTCTTAAGTCAGGGAATATAGCAAGAAGTAAAATATACAAAGATCCATGATCTAAAGTTTCTGATGGTATAAGAGGGACACAGCATAATATATGTAAGTAAAATTTATATGTGGTGTTAACCATGGAGGAAAGTCAACTAGGCAGGGAGAAAAGGGTGTCAGTGGTACAGGTGGTTAGTTTTCACGGAAAACATGACATTTAAGTCAAAACTTGAAGGAAGCAAGAGAGCAAGATGGAACTCTCAGCGGGTAAAGTTATTATAGGCAGAGGGGACAGGAAATGTAAAGGCCCTGGAGTATAATCATGCCTGAACTATAAAAATAGGAAAAAAACCATTATGACTAGAGCAGAATGGTAAAGGGTCAGAAAGACAGGCCACCATAAGGACTCTGCACTGCATGAGCTGTGAAGGTGGACAGAGTTTTGAGCAGAATAGTGATGTGGGGTCTAATTTGGGTTAAAAGCAGTTTAACTGCATCATTGAGAATAGATTTGAGGAAAACAAGGCTAGAGAAAGGAGGCTATTCTAATATCCATGTGAGAAATAATAGCAGCTTGGTCCAGTGAATTAGCTCCATTTTGCATTTAATAGGTGGGTTCAATTTTTTCTCTCTTCTAATTTTTAAGATAAGCCAGATATCAAGGTTTTGTTAATGATAAATAACCTGATTTTCTAATATTGGATCAGTTTCTTTTGTTGGGCTTTGTTGTTTGGCATGTGAAGACACACATATAAAAAATTTATATTCACAGATTTTTTTACTAGAGTCATTATGTCACTAGAATACTGCTACTAACCCTCATGACTGTTCTTTGTAGCTATGTCTATTTTTCATAATCTGACAAGTCTCCAGCTAGATTCTGGTTTGATGTCTCTCCTTACTTATTCTACATCTTTTGGTATCAGTTTTCATTTTCCTGTACCAAGTCTTAAAATATGACAAATTGAGAAACAGAAGAAACAAACAGGAAACTGACTAGCGCTCTTTTATCCCCCAATGAGCTATTTTTGAAAACATTTTTCTTTGATACTTATCTCAAAATATGAGAGGTTAGTACCTGACAGAAGAAATAGATAAACAAAACACTGTCCAGCTTTTGCTAAACACTAAGATAGAAGAAGAGAAGCAATATAGATTGGTTCTGGACCACAGATAGTGACTATACAATGCAAATTTGGGAACATTTTCTAAATGTTATTGAAATATCTATATAAATTTCTATTTAAAGAGTATATATTTATTTTAAAATCTAGAATTCATCACTTTACTTTCTAATGGAAGACCTTGCAAAAGCCT
The DNA here is from genome assembly GCF_018345385.1 of Vulpes lagopus. Classification (NCBI taxonomy): domain Eukaryota; kingdom Metazoa; phylum Chordata; class Mammalia; order Carnivora; family Canidae; genus Vulpes; species Vulpes lagopus. The sequence continues at coordinate 80,037,736 of NC_054834.1, forward strand.
TGTAGTAAATGCGGCAATACTGTTCAGTATTAATAGAATAATTGGCTTAGAATTCTATTTAGATAGTTCTGTAGATGGTATATTACAGATGAAGTTCATAATTTGTATGTATAAAACTAGTTCCTTTTTCCATTGGCACTGATAATAAAAACTCAATAGTTTGAAGGTAGATAAAAAGGTAGGAAGAAAAGTCCTAGATTATCTACTTCTCAGTAATGGGTAGTAAATTACATGCCAGTACATTAATTTATTCAGGGATTTTTTACTTTCTTCTGAAACTCTGGAAATTGGACTGGCAAAAGGCAAAATATTTTTTTTTTTTTTTTGCAAAAGGCAAAATATTGTGGTAAAATGGAAATTATCTCCTATTATGTTTTATAAGGAAAAGTTCTGAATTTGAAAATGTTGGAGTTATTATCAAAGTGTTTTTGAGTCCTGAGAAACAGATCATAATTCTATACCTGTTTCTTTCTTAAGAGCTTCCTACATTTGTCACATCTTAGGCAGTTTAGGACATCTTCGTAGCTGCTAGAGTTGGCTAAGCAAAGTTCAGGCCAAACTAGGAATATGGGATTGAGCTACTTTGTTGAACAACCAGTTGTTCTATCCTCTTCTCCTTTATGCAAAGTTTATGGAGGATTCAGCAGGTGGTTGTTGGCAAGATGATCTTCACAGAAAATAGCATTCATTGCCTATTTAGAGAGAAGGCTATTTAAAAGGCTGGTCACGAAGAGACTGATAAAAAGCCATTTTTTCCCCATATGTAGGGTTAATTGAGAGAAGAATAAGATGATCCATGCTATTTATTTGGTCCTTATTAAGTGGCAGGCACTTAGTTCTGTCAATTGGGATAATTCTATGGCTAAAGCAGACAAAGCTCATGGAACTTACATTTCAATGTGGGAATCTGTGTGCTTATGTGAGCATGCATGGCTGTGCCTATGATGGAGAGTAATTAGGTCTAGGAGACTATTCTTAGTACAAATGCTTATTTTGATTATAAGTTAGGACTATTATTGAGTTTAGAGATTTTGGGAGGGGGAAAACAGTGAGACACTTTTTGATATATAGCCAAATGGTGTTGATCACCTTGATTCCTTTTCCTAAGTTGTCCCCATTGCAGAGGAAATGAAATCTTCCTGGGTTCACCTTAAAGCCCAATTATCTTTAAAAATTAGCAATAGCATTCACAGTACAGGGAACACAAAAATAGTATCACTTATTAAGTGTCTAGGATGAGTCAAGTATATATATTGCGTTGTTTATTTCTAAAAAATTCTATTACTGTACTAATATTAACACTTATTTACCACAAATGTGACTACTTCTCAAAGAGGTACATTCCTAAGGTTACATAGCTGCTAAGTGACAGAACTGGCCATTTAATCCATGTTTGTTTTGGTTCAAAGCCTGCAAACTGTTTGGGCCCCCTGAGTCTAACAAGGATGATAATATGTAGATGAAAAACACACACGACTTTGTCTGGATCAATGAGTAAATATGAGTGTGACTTTACATTTACTAATAGTATAATTTGTAATGAAAATGGAAGCAGAAATACCCACCACTTTTGAAAAGCTGATTCTAATATAGTTAACTTTTGCTGTGCTTTCCTTCCACTAAAGGAAGTGCCTAGAGGCCAGGCATGGCACTAGGTTTACTATCAAAATTTTAAATCTAATTACTGGAAATTGACATATTTTGCAGATTTGTGTTTGTGAGGCAAATATTATTTTAAAATTTTAATCACTCTGAGAATCACTCACCATGGATTACTGAGGAATCCTTGAAAGTCAATATAACACCTCTATGCCAAATGCATAGAATCCCATTGTATGTTTAATGAGAGGTAGCTATAAAAATTAATTTTTCACATTCAAGAAACTTAAAACAGTTACTCACAGATAACTCTGGGAATTCACTTCATTAAAACGAATTGTATTACAGTTCATATTTTCACACAAATACACACATGCATATACTCACGTATATAGACATATATACATACACACACATGTATATATATAGTGGCCTCTGTTCAGAGAAGCAATACAAAGATGTCAGCCAAATTGATATAACTGGAAGTCTGGAAAGACTTTTGAGAATTGTTTTTTTGTATATTCCTTGGGAAAAGATATGCTTAAGTACTTTTAATTCTGTTTTCTTTACAAATTTGAGTAATTGCTAAAATCTTAGAATATAAATTATGAAAAGCCAATTTCCATGTTTATGGAATTCTTCTCAGAGTATATATCATTAATGTCTTTATGGGTAATAAACTTGATTGCTTTTATATGATACTAATGATTCTTCTAAGGCAATATTACTTCAAAACACTGCTACATACTCTAACGAGTCTTCCTTAGTACTGTCTATTGAGTTTAGAATTATGAGGCCTCTTGTTTCATCATTTTTCTTGTTTTTAATAATCTGCTAAGTTTTACTTCTACACTTGTTATTATTATACTTTACATTTATAAAATGTTTTCTACTTTTCAAAGGAATTATGTAGATATAATATGTATATATGTTATATGTGTTTCTTTTGTATATATCATAATATAATTATTATTTATTTCTGATTTAATGATTTGTTATGCATTTCAGGCTAATGAATGAATCTTAATAGCATGTTCATTTCAGGCTAATGAAAAATCTTCATAGCATGTTCTCTTTTTATATTTAATCTTTAGTATAATATCAGCTTCTATTCTTTCAAAATAAAAATATCTTCTTTTTATTTACTTAAATTTTGAAAATTGCTATTAGTTGTAGTCATCTTTTCCTAGTAAGTGATAGTCATACTTCTATCCTTTGATGTTGAGGCAATTGCCTTTTCACATCAATTTGGCAATGGAGATGGATTTAAAGTGAAACAGATTCTTTCCTTTTCATCCAGATTCTAATGAGATATTTAGTTAAACACCAAAATTTGTGACACTCCACTTAATTTCTACTTCCTGTTCCTTGTTAAACATTGAATAATTATGAGTTTGCCTTTTTAAAATTGTCTTATCCAGTACACACAAATTTTGTACATTGTTTGGCAACATAAACAATTTTCTTTGAATTGGATAAGATTGAGTAAGAAAATTTAATATGAATCTGGGAGTCTTTTTCAATGTTAGAATTTAAAAAGTGGCTTTGATATATTTCTTTGTTCCTTATATCTTACTTCCTCTGACCCTATGAGACAATGACTTTTACATTTGTGCATTGATGGGGAGAGGGCTATAGTAGCTATTTGTTGACTAAAGGATTTTATGGTTATTACATTTTTTAGTGCATTGAAGTTATGAGTAAACCTTCAAACAAGTAATTAAAACACACTGGAAAATCCTTCATTACAAGAAGGTGATTTTTAAATATAGTTTTAAAACATGAAAACCAATAAAGTTTACCTACTGTGTAAATATTTTTGATAAACATTTATATTCAAATTTTAAGTGAAAATTATTAGATTCTGAAATGTGTACATAGTTTTGCCAATATAATAGATTATTCATGAACTTTAATATGTAAGTGAAATGTTATTTACTGGATGATGTAATTTAATGTATATATTTAATAAATAAATGACTATTATGTGCCAAATGTTATATTGAGCCATGGGGATCAGTGATACAGCTCCTGCTTTCCAGGAATCTATCTTCTAAAAAGAGATATATATCCATATGGTATACATAAGTAAAAAACTTTTGAGGTAGTGGCTATGTTGTTGCTTTATGCTTTGAACTCCGATGGTGTTCAACATTTGCTTCATATTTGCGTCTTGATTTAACGGAGATGTAGAGATGCTAAGTGACAGGAAAACCACCTTCCTTTATGTGAATGACAGCGCTTTTCCACATTGTTCTGTTGTCCATTTATTTACATATCTTTGTTTTTGAATGCTGAATAGTAGCATAGTTTATTACATATTGTCCTACTTTCTACCTATTTATTCATGCTGTCAATGTATGCTAAATAGGCTGGCATGGCGGCAAAGTTGTCTTGGAGGGGGCGCGTGTGTCGCTCTCCGTGGTGCTGAAGATTGTCGTGGGCTGAAATTAGTTGTTTCCTTTCTTTTTTCTTTTCCTTTTCCTTTTTTTTTTTTTTTTGAAAGAGAGAGAGCGCGGGCAGGGAGAGGAGCAAGCAGACTGTGCTGAGTGTGGGGCCCTATGAGGGGCTGGATCTCACGACTTCGAGATCAGGACCTGAGCAAAACCAAGAGTCTGGCACTTAAGTGACTTAGCCATCCAGTCACCCCATTTCCTCTAATTCTTTGGCACTAATGATTATTGCCCAACAAAGAATTCAGAACAAACAAAGAAAAAAAGCTAGTGGGGAAAGGAAAAATGAAAAAGAAGAAGGTTTACACATGAGATTCAGCCATTGGTTAATAAATGATTGGATTAATTGATTTATTTAACTGAAGTTTACAATAGGTACTATGCTTAGAGTAAAGCTACAATTTTGCACCTCCATTGCTGCCATATAAACCTATACTTTACTCTGGTGCATCCCATTGCATATTGGAGAAAACGGACAAATCACACAAATATGGAAAAATGTAAATTTAAAACTGTTAGATGCTAAGAAAGATCCAGGGCTTTATGAATCATGAGATAAACTAGAGCAAATGCGAGTATAGAAGTATGGGGCTTGGTTAAAAATTAATGACCTTTCCCACATATTAAATTATTATAAAAGTAATATATTAAAGAAGATAAGGTCTAGTGAATCATATAAGACTTCCAAATAAAATCTTAAAAAATATTTTAATGAGATCTTACCTCCATGAAATGAACTTTTTAATAACAAGTTTTATATTTGAAATAACTATGTTTCCTGATTATGACATTTTAAATGATGATATAATAATTATCATCAAGGGTGAGAAAATGTTTGCATAAAGTAGGTATAAAAGATTTTATACCTTTACTTTTATGACAAAATATTTGTCAGTTAGTTACATGGTATTTGAAAAATACTCAGGTATTATGAGAGCAGTCAATCTGCAGCTGACATGGCTATCACAAAAATAACAAATCAGCATATGGCACAGAATTATTCTATATTTATGTTGCTAGAACTTTGGTCATTAGCTAAAGCTCATATGCTCACTGGAATTTCCTGCCCAGGCTCCTTGCTCCCCTATCTGCAATGGGCTATATTTTAAACTACATGCAGTGTCTCTTGGCCACTAAAATAAATATCTTCAAACCATTTCATGAGTCCTTGCAGGCCACTGGGTCTGTAGCTGAATGCTGAGGCAGATGTTCAGACGTAGAAACTTTTTTCTATGTCACCTTCAAGAAGAATGGGACACACTCAGATTCCACTTGTTCAGGCCATCCTACAAAGAGCCCTAAATAAGCTTCTTCAGACCATTCTTAGACATTCATAGACAGAGAGAGGCTACCTGTTATGAACTCTGGCAACTTGAAGCCACCTTACTTGAACACTTCTGATGGTTGAAGTGGTCAATATATCATGGGCTATCTGTTAACCATTTGTGGTACACTAGCTGGAAAGCTCAGCTCTTAGCCTGTTTCAATTTTCTTCTGAGAATTTATTATCATCTGACATAAGTAATATTTGCTTTTTGTTTAGGACATATTACACTAAAATGTAGCATTCATGAAGGTAGAGTCTTTATCTTTTTGCTCACCGTTGTATTCCCAGAGCATGGTGTAAACATTCAACATATTCACTAGATAAAGTGAATAAAGACTCTTTAAGTTTCATGAGGGCATTCTTTATGTTCCTCCTTACCTTTCAGTACCTACCCCAGTGCTTAAGTCATTGTATCACACTGAGGAGATAATCAGGGTACATACAGATTAGAGAGATTCTTGTAAGACTTGTTAGGGCTTTTAGACTATTTCCTAAAAACAATGAGAGTCCACTGATGTATTATAATTTGTAAGAATTATTTTTAGATTTTTGTTTTAGAAAACAGAATTGTTGCTTCCTGCATTTCTTATTAATGGCATCTCCATTCTCCTACTCAGCCTATTTTAAACTCTCACAGTAATGTAACACTTCTGTCCTTCACTTTCATTGCTAATAATTTTTCAAGACCTAACAATTTAACTTCAGCAATGTCTCTCTCCTCTTCCCTTCCTCCTTCCCTCCCTCCCTCCCTCCCTCCTTCTATCTATCTATCTATTTAGATAATATACTTTTTGCTTTCCATTTGGGCCTCAGTTAATCACATGTTGATCAATTATACCTGCTGAATTTCTGTCTTTAGTATATTCTCCATCTAAATGACTTTATGCTTTATAGATGACTACTTATGCAATATTGGTCATCCCATTTATCTAAAAAAAATCTTCAATAACTCTTCACTGATTAAAGATAAATTCCTAGCTTTCTAACTGAAAAAAGTACAATATAAATTTTTATTACTTTCAACACTCAGTCACATAAATAATTGCATTTATTTTTCTTGTAAGATAAGCAAAGATCGTTTCTCCTCTCATTTTTAATTTTATTTTTAAAAAGATTTTATTTATTCATGAGAGACACACAGAGAGAGGCAAAGACACAGGCAGAGGGAGAAGCAGGCTCCATGCAGGGAGCCCGGTATGGGACCTGATCCCAGGACTCCCGGATCACGCCCTGGGCCTAAGGCAGATGCTCAACCACTAAGCCACTCAGGTGTCCCTCTCCTCTCATTTTTTAAATAAAATAAATTCAAAATTTAAAAATGTTGCAAAATTGCCACAAAAAAATTCCCTGGTACTCTTTTTCCAAATTTACCAACCATTAAAATTTGGTTCCATATCCTTAATCATTCTCTCTATAGCTTTTCTGAATGATTCTGAATAAAATGTAGCTACCATCTCCTTCTTACCTTTCTTACTTATTACAGTAGCTATAGTAAAATTATTAAAATTATCCAATTGTCCCAATAATCTATTTTTTTTCCAGTTCAATATCCAATTCTGGATTAGGACTCCAATATCCAATTGCTTCGGACTCACATTTCTTTAATCCCTTGTAGTGTGGGATAGTTCTCCAGCCTTTGACTTTCATCACAATCATATTTTTGAAAGGTACAGACAAGATGTTTTGTTGCATTTTCTTCAACTTGTATTTATCTTTTGCTTTCTTCATGGTTACAATTGATTCTGCTTTTTTTTTTTTTGTCTGAAATACTAAGCAAATTACATTGTGTACTTTTTTGTGCATCACATCATAAGGCTCATGATGTCATTGGTGATTTTAACCTCGATCACTTGGTTAAGATGATGTCTACTACTAGATTCATTGCCTACAAGGATTTTTTTAATCCCCTGGTAATTATGAATCTCTGGCAGATTACAAAAATGGCTTCAAGTGCTTCCCGTTTGTGTATCTATTCTTCTTTGCAGTATGATTTTGTAGTTCTTCCCATGAAAACATGGAATGTGTTACTTGATCCTTTGAATCTGGGCTTGTACACATAATATCCTTGAGCTAATGGGACATTGATAGATTTCTGTCAGCTTTATTTTGGGAAGTGCTCTACCTTGGAGTTTGCACTCCATTGTTGCTTTTTGGAACTCTGAAAGTACCTTTACTCAAGAAAACAAGGCTAGCCTACTGAAGGATGACAGCAGATTGAACAAAGATGAGCCATCCCAGCTAAGCCCTGCCCCCAATCAACTTGACAACCAGCAGACAGGTGAGTGAGGCCCTCCTAGACTATCCAGCCCAAACTAAGCCAGCCAGAGGAGAAAATTACAAAGATAACCCATAGAATCTTGAGAAATTGTAGATGTTTTATTATTTTAAACCATGAAGTTTGGCAATGGTTTGTTATAAAGCAAAAGCTAAGAATTCCCAGGGAGAGGGGTGCCTGGGTGGCTCAGTTGGTTAAGTATTGGACTCTTGGTTTCAGCTGAGGTCATGGTCTCAGGGTCATGAGATCAACCCCTGCATCGGGCTCTGTGCTCAGAAGAGTCTGCAGGAGATTCCCTCTGCCCCTCCCCTGGTGTTCCCCCTCTCCCCAGTCAATTAACCAATCAATAAAATCAATCTTAAAAAAAAAATAATTCCCAGGGAGATACTTTGGGACTACATAAATATCTTGTTTAACATACAATCTTTACCAACTAGAATTATTATTCTTGCTTGAGTTAAATATTAGCACAAAAGTTGCAGAATGGGGGCAACCTGGGTGGCTCAGCGGTTTAGCGCCGCCTTCAGGCCCAAGGTGTGATCCCGGGGACTCAGGATCAGGTCCCACATCCGGCTCCCTGCATGGAGCCTGCTTCTCCCTCCACCTGTGTCTCTGCCTCTCTTTCTCTCTTTCTCTCTCCGCCCCCCCTCTCTGTTTCTCATGAATGAATAAATAAAATCTTAAAAAAAAAAGTTGCAAAATGGCATTGCTATCTTTTTAAGAGATGAAGAATATAAGGATGGGAGATTATGTGTCTTGAGAGCACATGTGTCTGGTAAGTGGCTACGCCAGCATTAGAACTTCAACCTTTTACTTGCCGGCCCATAGCTTTGTTTTCAGTTTGCCCTGCAGAGGTGAGTAGCCTGATAGTAGAACTGGAACTCACAAGAGGGAGCAATAGAGAGAAATTCCAGAGTGTCCCTGATATTGTGAGTGGCATCCTGCGTCCTCACACATACACACAGAATCACCTCCGCTAGATGCTTCGTGATTGATAGTTGGAAGGGTGGCGGGATAGACAATATAAGACAAGACAGTAAGTATAGTCATCACATCAAGTGAGTAATGATTGATTCACGAAAAGATAACATTTCTAGAAATTTCCTTTTGAGTATAGTTAGTCCAGAATGTCACTGGCATACTAGATAAAAATAGTATGTTTGCACGACACGAATCTTAACAGCTATTTATTTATTTATTTATTTATTAGCTTTATTTTTAAAAATATTTTTATATGTATACTTTTACTGAAGTTCGGTTTGCCAGCACATAGTATGACACCCAGTGCTCGTCCCGTCAAGGGCCCCCTCCGCGCCCGTCGCTGACAGTAGCTGTTAGAGCTCCCCCCCCCCCTCCCCCGTTTTGCCAAATAAACTTAGAAGAGGCCGCGGAGGCGGCGCAGGGACCCTGGAAGGGCGCGGCGGGAAAGGACCCTTGTTCCACCCTCGCGGACACGAGAACCGAGGCCACAGCAGGCCAGCGGCGACCCGATGGCAAAGCCGAGGCCGGGCTCGTGGCCCGCGGACCTGGAGGGAGCCGGCTGGGTGCTGGGTGCTGGGCGGGGCCAGGAGCGAGCGCTGCGCCCCCCGCGGGCCCGCGCCCCGGGGTAGGGGCTGAGGGAAGGCAGAGCCGCTCCGTTCCCGTCCTGCTCCCGGAAACATTGCGGGGCGCAGGGGCGCGTGCGCCTCCCGTCCTCGTCCTCGTCCCCGGGTCAGGACGCATCCGTGAGGGGCGAGCGCTCGGCCCGGTCCTTGTCCCCGCGGCGCCGCCCGCAGAGACCCCGCACCCCGCACCCCGCACCCCGCAGGGGCTCGCTGCTGCGCCCCCCACCTCGCACCTGCCGGCCGGCTTCCGCTCGGCGCCCGCGGGGACCCGGGGCTGGGGGGGCTGCAAGTGCCGCTCGGCGCCCGCGGGGACCCGGGGCTGGGGGGTTGGGGCGCCTGCAAGTATCGCGGGACTGGTGCACAGCGCTGGAGCCGCAGCTCCCGGAACAGCCGGAGCGCGCTCGGTGCGCAGCGCCCCAGCCCGGGGAGCAGCGGGAGCGGAGGGAGGAGGAGGGAGGAGCGGGGGGAGGAGGGCGGAGCGGGGGGAGGAGGGCGGAGGGAGGAGGGCGGAGCGGGCGGAGGGAGGAGGGAGGAGCGGGAGGAGGGAGGAGGGCGGAGCGGGAGGAGGGCGGAGGGAGGAGGGCGGAGCGGGGGGAGGAGGGCGGAGGGAGGAGGAGGGCGGAGCGGGGGAAGGGCGGAGCGGGGGGGAGGGCGGAGCGGGGGGGAGGAGGGCCGAGGGAGGAGGGGGGAGGAGCGGGGGGAGGGCGGAGCGGGGGGAGGAGGGCGGAGGGAGGAGGGAGGAGGAGGAGGGCCGAGGGAGGAGGGGGGAGGAGGGGGCAGAGTGGGGAGGCGGGCGGGGCCGGGGCGCTGCTGACGTCACGCGTCCTAGCCCAGTGAGAGCCCGCGGGCTGGGGCGGCGGGAGGGGAGGGGAGGGGAGGGGCGGGGCGGGCGGCGGGGGCGGGGCCGGGGCGCGGGGACCGGCGGCGGCGGCGAGCCGGGGTGTCGAGGTGCCGGAGCCCCGCCGCCTCCTGCGCCTGGTCGGCCGCTGGCGGAGCGGCGTGCGGGCGCCGCGCTATGAGGGCGGCCCTGCGGCGCGGGCCGAGGCCGGAGGCGGCGCGCTGCGGCCGCGGGCAGGTGTAGGGAGGCGCGGCGGCAGGTGAGCGCGGGCTGCGCGGCCGGGCGGCCCCTGGGCGGGCGGCGGGCTGCGGCCGCGGGGGGGGGCCGTTCCGTCTTCGCGGGACCCGCGGCCACGACAGCAGGTCTCCGTCCCCCTCTCCCCCCGTCTCCCCCGTTGCCGCCTCCGTGGCCGGGGCGCGGCTGGTGCCGCAAAGTCCCGCAGCGAGTGCGGGCTGGGGTGGGCCGCCCGGGGCCCCCGCGACCCCCGCGACCCGGCCCCCCGCCCCCCGGCCCCGGGCGCGCGTCGGCCGCCGCGGCTGCGGAGGGGGGAGCGGAGGCGCGGAACTTTGAGCCGCCGCCCGCCCTCCACCCGCCGTTGCCGCTACTCGGCGGAGCTGCGCGCGGGGGGCGCCGGGCACCGCGGCACCTCCTCCGGCCCCAGGGCCCGCACAGCTCCGCGCCGGCGCCTCCCCGACGGCCGCCCCTCCTGCCGCGCCTCCGCTGGGCGCCCCGCGGCCTCGCGTCCTGCGCGCGCCGTGCCTGTGACTCAGTTTCCCCGTCGGACTCCGTCTCCCGCCCCTTCGCCCCCCCTCGCCTGCCGGGTCGTCGGGACGCCTCGGCCCCTGCTGCTCCGGCTCGCGGCGTCCGTCGGTCTGCGCCGCCGCCGTCCGTCCGTCCCCCCATCCGCCCGCGAGCAGCACGGCCCGGCCGGAGGCTCGGTGAGCTGCGCGTGCGGTCGCCGCGGGGGGGCTGGCGGGGTAGAGACGCCCGCTGCCCTGGACGCGGGCGCCTGGGGTTCGGGGTTCGGGTAGAGACGCCCGCCTGCCCGGGCCGCTGGCCTCCCCGCCGTGTGGGTGCGCGCGCCCTCCGGGGTCCCGCACCGGCTGCTCCGAGAATACCGAGAAGTCGGGTCGCCCCGTCGGTGGCCTATTCCGGACCTTTCAGTTCCGAGCGCTGTGCTCCTGGCCTTCCCCGGCCTTCCCTTTGCTTCACCTTGACTTCTGCGTGGCCTTGCTAATTGTTTCCTTCCCGATGCCTGTGGGTTCCCCCCCCGCAGACTTAGCGCCCTACCCCTAGAGCCTGTCGGAGACACTTCGCAGGTGGACACTTTTGGAGAATCCTCGTAGCCTAAGGAAGGCCTCGGACAGGACAACTGTGCGTTTCTCGGCCCCGTTTCCAGAGGCCAGGACTGCGCGTTCCTCCCTGTGCCCCTGCCCACCCTCAGCTCCACTGAGGATTTTCTCTGGCTGCTCCTGCTTGTTTGAGTAAAAGCCTTAATTCTCTGTTCGCGTGATGCTCATCCCTTGCCAGGGCTTAAGCTGCTGCCTTCGGTAGAGGCACCGTGTCTGGGATTAGGTTTGGGGAGGAAGAACAGGAAGCTTCTGCAAAGCGGGTTCAGTGCTGCTGGTGTAGACGGATTCCGGATCCCGGAGTGGCGCGTGGACGGCCGCGGCCCGGCTGTGCAGACCCCGGCACGGGGGGCGGCGCCTGGCGGGCCTGGGCTTTGCGGTCGCCCCGCTCTGCCCAGGGGCCCGCGCGCAGGAAGTTGGGTTCTGCGGCCTTTCCTTTCCTTTAGTCTTTTTATGAATGGGATTGAGGACTAGTAGAAGGGACGTTGAAACACGACTCTTCGGTGCCTTTTTGGTTCCTTCGCTGCTTGCATTGGCCCCTCTCGCAAGTCTGTAGCTTGGCTGATGCTCTCTAACAAGTCACTGCGGAATTGAAGAAATGACTTTAGGGACTCTTAGGCGCAGCATCCCCTAATCCTCCTACCTGAGAGTCAACCGGAACGTGACATCATTTGTTAGTGAAACTTTTACGTGGTCTTTCACGTGTGAGAAGTTCTCTTAATGTAAACGGATCTGTCAGCTGAAAATACTTGGGGGCTATAAATTGATCTGCAAACTGAATCACTTGCCTTAAATAATGTATAGGCTTCCGTGCTGCTTCAAATATGTAGGAGAGCTTGGTACTACGTGCATATGAAAATTTGCCAAGTACCTGAAAATGTGGAGCCTCCTGATACAAGGTACCAGTAGGAATTCAGAGGCTGTTCTTGTTGTTGTTCTTTTGTTTTATTCAGTGCTGCTTTTTTATGATAGGGCAGTCACTTCTTAAAACATTTGGGGATTTGCCATGAGTATTGTACAGGAGCATATTCAAGGCCATTTTGTCTTAAAAATATCATTCACAGATCACCTGACACCGTATCCAATGTTTTATATTTAAAAAATAGCAAAGACAGAGCAAAGGTGGAAATTCTGATACTGGTTGAAATGTATTGTGATTTCTTACTGATAATGTGGAGACGTTTTTAACTTTTTAACTTCATGTGCATTCACTTCAGGCTAAACAATTTTATCAGAGTGAAATACAATGTTTCTGTTTTGCTTACTTGGTTTTTAGAAGTGGTAGTTTGTGTCCCCCCCCCCCAACCCCCCGAGAAGTGGTAGTTCTAACAGGAACATTTCTATGCAATAGAGATTGTGCAGCTTTTAAAACTTGTCATTTTAGGGAGAGGGTGACAGAAAGCAATAAATTAGTATTTTTATTCTTTCTGGTTGGACGAATGAAGAGAACATTGGTGTTTCTGAATAACACCAGGTATAAGTAAGGGATATGATTGAAAATAAAGTATGAATAAAGTCCACTGAGTGAAATAAATTACAGTAGTATATGACTTTGATAAGGGCTCATTGTTCTTTATGAAAATGAACAGTCCCTATAGTATTATCCTTTATCGGCTTTTTAGATATCGCAATCTCAAGCGGCACCTCTTGCCACTTGAATAAACAAGAAATTCTTGACTGGGATTTTTAATTTATCACCTTCTTGGGTTTGCACTGCCATCAGTAGTAGGAAATGTACACATCTTAAATCTAATGAGGCCTTACAGGATCACTACTTTAAAGTCTGAGTGGCCATATGCCTAATTATTCAAAGAATTTTAACTGGGTTTTGGTTCTCAGTCCTTCCGTCTGCTCTTGTCATCAGAATAAACACATGTGAAATATCAAATCAAGACTCCTATTGACTCTGACAGTCTATCTGATGGCCTTTCTTACTATCACCTCCCTACCCACTCACCCACACAGACATACTAAGTATATGTTCAAACACATATATCACATTTAAATATCTGCTCTAATAAATCTTTTGTCATTTTAACAGATCAGGCTTTTTTTGAAAGATGACTATATTTTTAAGTAATCTCTGTGCCCAACATGGGGTTCAAAATCACAACCCTGAAATGACGAGTCACATGCTCTACTGACTGAGTCAGCCAGGTTCCCCAGGTTATACTTCAATTTACAATTTCTATCTTAAAGCACATTGTTTAATTAAGGGTATCTGCTATTCAATTACAGGCGTATGTGTTGTTTGAAGAGTCCAGCTTTCTACTCTGAAATTTAATACATAAAAAATTCAAAGAAATTTGTGAAAATGAATGCATACATTAATTCAGTAGCAGTTGGTCATCCATTTGGGGTGTTATAAAGCGATTATCTTCTAGAGCAAAACGGAAATCAGTTGGACTTTATACATTTGATATTGTTTCTCCTAGATTCAGATTTCAACCTATGTGTATGCTTTCAATGCAGTATATTTTAAAAATATTTTTAACGAGTCTTTGCTTGATTACCAAGAAATAATTACAGGTGGCTAAAGATATCTGTGATGAATGTATGTTCCCATTCCCTTATAAATGAACTAGCTAAAATTCATTTTTAGCTAAGAGTTTTCTAATTTTCTTTTCCTTATATGAGTCAGGACCTGTTTGTTTAAGCTAAAATTCTTAATTCAGAAAAATTTTAACTGCAGATTATTAAGAGATTTCTGGGGCCCAGCGTTTAAAATGTAAGTGAAAGTAGAGAGATGTGCCTTTCCTCTAGGGGCCCAACTTCACCCAAGTGTGTGCATGTAATTATTGTCCTTATGAACTCCTGGATTCTCTCTTATGTTTACTACAATTGCCCACCCTTCACAGTAGACCTAAAGCAAGATACAGAATATCACTGGTTAAAAATTGTTCTATTTTAACGGTTAATCCTCCCATTATAGCTTGAGAGGGATGTAGAGAAAATTGTGACTGTTACCATCATAGATATGAACACTTGTGATCATATTTTCTGCGATGTGAGAAAATTAAAACGCTGCTCATATTAAATATTGACTTCCTTTGTAAAGGAAGTTTTTTTTTTTGAGTAAAAGAGTAATAGCCTTGAGTAAAAGGCTTGAGTAAATTTTTTTTTAATTTAAAAAAAATTTTTTAAATTAAAAAAAAAATTTTTTTTAATTTTTTAAAAAAAAATTTTTTTTAAATTTTTTTTTGAGTTAATTTTTTTTTTAAAGAACTGCTTACTGTTAAGATAGATGGGAACTGTCCAAGATCTAGCATAGCAGGGTTTTAACATGATGTGGAATTAATTAGGGCTCTGCTTGATACATTAAACTACATTGATGTCACTTAAATCTTAATTTAAGCTCTCGTAGAACATTATAGGAAGTGTGATTAAACTGTTAGTTGGCATTTTGGTGTTCATAATACAAGTGCTGAGTAGCCACTGTAAACAGAAGAATTTAAAGCAAACCCTGCATATTCAAAATCATCTAAATTACACCTCAGAGATAGTAGTAAATGTCAACTTAATCTCTTGCCTAATGTTAATTGCCTTGATATTATAAGCACAGCACCTCTTTTTTTTGTTAAAAAAATGGATTTTGACATATGGGGAGGGTTATGTTCTCATAGATCAGAAGCATAATAACTGACTTAATTTCCTCTTGAGGTTTTTATTATATAATTAGTTTCAGATGGAGAAGATGAGATTTTATTATATAATTAGTTTCAGATGGAGAAGATGAGGGGTCCTGACTATCAGGACCCCTATGCAATACTGTCATTAATCTAAGGAAAGAAAAATGGGAACAAATACTTGGAAATGAATCTGTGTGAAGATATAGCCATTTAAAAATGGCAAATTGAGTTACACACTGAGAAAGTAACTAAAATCTGTTGGATTCTTATTTTGTCCTCGTACTGTGGATAAACGTCTAATAAGTCGTACCACATCTTATCCTCATAACCATATGAGTGGTAAGTAGTGTGACTGTCCCCACTGTATAAGTTGAGGACTCACTCAGAATCACACAGCTACTATATATTAGTGTGAGGGGGTCACACCAGGTCTCTGTCTCTGACGCCAAGGCTCTAATAGTTCTTAGTCTGACATTTTCACTGATTAATAAATTTTTTTAAAACTTGACTGCCAGCCTCCATGTGAACATTTTCTTTTGCATGGTAAGAATGATTTAAAAAGTCTATCTATATCACCTCTGTTATAAAGAGTAGACACTTGTACACCAGCTAAGAGGGCAGAACTGAATATCAAAATATAGTTCTTAAAATGGAATAAATTTAGCTTTCTCTGCGTTTTTCTACATTGCATTTATTTTTCCAATTTAGCAAAGACTGATGAAAATTGTATCACAGTCTGGTAATTTATTTCCCCGCATTCTGTAGTGTGTGCTGGGAAAGCCCTCTTAGTCTGAGCCACTGCAGCATCCTGTCCTCCGCGCAGCCCGTGCCCATCGAAGCGCAGACGAGCGTGGTGGTCACATCGTGACATAATGACACGTACACGACCCGACCCTTACAGCTATCCATTCTCTGACGAGTCGCCAGCCTGGGCAATGGAGTTTGGATCCAGGAGAGAAACTAGTCATTGGTCTCGCCGCAGTTTCCTCTGGCGATGTTTGTGGAAGGATTGGAGAACTGGAGGGGACTCGATCCTTCCTGGTAGTTAAACTGCAAATCACTGTCGCTGAGACCGTGCCAGTCTGTGTCCTGGGAGGGGGCGGAGTGCTGGGCAGAAATAACGGAGCGTGTCTCAAGAGCTTACTCCTCTGTCCTTCCTCCGGACTGGAACTGGTGCATTCGGGCCTTTGGGGGTCATCTTGCTCCTTTGTCACTTCTTTGTTTGCCTTGGTGAGAACAAATCAGTTTTGCTTTAGGTAAGAAAGACCATTGCAAAGGTAAACTTCTAACTGCTTTTCTAAGACTGCCCGATGCTGTCAAAAGCTAGCTGACTTTGGATAGTGACCATTGGGGCCATTGAAGAGGGAAAAAATGCCGGTGAGGGTATGTGAAATGTAGCTAAATTGACCTAAGGCATCATTTAATGTCCTTGCTAACAAACCAGTCTGACATTGAAATTACCTAAAGCGGTTTGTGTGCGTGTGCGTGTGTGTGGTGTGTTTTTTTTTTTTTTTTTTTGGTGTGTTTATTTTAATAGAGATTGTCAGATCCCACCGATACAGGTTCTCATTTGCCTGGGATGGGTTTACAGAATCTATTTTTAGTTTCAGATAGTTCATCATTTTTCAAATTTACTTATTTTTATTTATTAAAAACGATAGAAATTACTATGTTCTGGACACTAAGTGCTTTACAAATACCAATTCATTTCATCATAACCCTCCAAAGTACGTTTTATTAGTACCTCCATTTTACACACAAGGAAATTGTGACCCAGAAAGGTTAAGTGAATGGTTCCAGACTAAGCTGATGAGTGACAGGGCAGGGACTATACTATTTTGATGGCATGATTAACAAAACAATTTCCTTTACGCCATAACACTCAAAGTAGCAGCATTGAGAATGGAACCGAGATTCCTAGGTCTTGTTTCCTATAGGAGTTAGTTTTGCCTTTAAAAATGAACAAAGAGAAGCACCTGGGTGGCTCAGTCGGTTAAGCGTCTGCCTTCTGCTCAGGTCACCATCCAGCCCCACTTTGGGCTTCCAGCCCAGCAGGGGGAGTTTACTTCTCCCTCTACCTCTGCCCCTGCTGCTGTGCTCTCTTTCACTCACTGTGTCTCTCAAATAAATAAATAAATAAATAAATAAATAAATAAATAAATAACTTCAAAAAATAATGAAGAAAGAAAACCTGACCAACAAATCAGATTTCTAGAGTGGGAAACTAAAAAAATGTTTATGTTATAGAAGTCATAGCACTGGATTAAGAAAGATGGTTAATTATGAAGGAGACAATGTGGAAAAATCGGAGTAGATTTCTTCAGTAACATTGTTGTCTCTATTTAGATGCAGAGAACCCCCAAGTCCCTCATCCCCAAAATAGGAAGAAATTAAGATATAGCAAGAGACGGGAAGAAAAAATTTATATCCTTAAGTAATTAAGATTTCTCCATATAGACTTCAATCTGTGAGATCTGTATCTGTAACTGACTGATCTAATAAGAAATAGCTTATTTTCCTGTGATATTGCTGATAAAATGTTTAAATTACATTAAGTCTTTATGAAAGGATTGAGGAAATCCTGCTGAAATCTCTGGCTTTTTTTTTTTCCCTCAAGTGTTTTAAGTCTTTTTTTTTTTTTTTTTTTTTTTGTATGGTGGCATATCTTTCCTAATTTGTCGTCACTAGTAATTTTTAAGAACTGATGTATTAATATTTGATACAATAAATTTTCTCCTTTCTATTGTTTACTATTTTTGTTTAATGCATTAGGACAGTGTTTTAACGATTTTTCTTTAGTCTTTAAAAAAATAAGTACTATTTTAGACTGACAGTTGATTAGATTATATAAATTATTTCAATTAGATACTCTCAATCATGAGTCATTCCACCTGCCTGGTTTTTTAAAAACTAAAATTTGCACTTAAAAACAAGACCCTATTCTCAAGAGTCTATAAATGAAATGAAGGTTTATGCGGTTACTAACTAGCCTGGTATCAAAAGTTAGTACAGTTTTCCTCCTTTTCTCAGAGCAATTTTCAGCTCTTTTTTTCTGAATCCACAAGGCTTGTCTTTCTTTGATTCTCTTGACAGTTCAGTGTTAGATGGGACTATATGTCATTTGTGCTGAAAAAAAAAAATTAGAAGTCAGACTGTCCAGGAATATGGTTCAGATCTTGCACATCTCCTGTAGGTTGTCCATGTGCCTCTGTATTTTCTTCTTAAGTAAATAATGGCTTATTTCCCAATACTCTTTTTCTTTTCCCATATCTTTCCCTTTGTCCTCCGTCCATTCCTTTCTTCCTTCTTCATGGTGCTCTCTACTCTAAACAATGTTTGTTCTATGGCTTAATAAATCCACATGTAGCAGGACAAGACTATTAGTGCCCTTGATTTGTTAAAAAATTTAAAAAAGAAAAAGCTACTATCCATTCTATCAGTTAGTTCTGAGTAGGTAAGAGACAGACGTTCTGGCTTTTGCATCTGGGTCATTTAGCAGGAGGCTGGGGATGCTAAATTCACATCTCATTACCTTTGTCTACTTTTAGAATTGTGTGCTTGGGCCCTGTGGTCAGTTGGCAGTTGGCTGGCCCGTGGCTCCAAGGGAATGCTGTGTTATTTGAGGGGATGTCAATTTCAGTTGCCACATGGTTTCTGCATTTCTTGGTCAGACTTTCTGTATAAAACACCCAGTATGTGTTTTATTACTAACCCTCGGCTATGGACTTCGTGTCAAAAATTTATTATGTTATTAACTGATAGATTGTGAGAACAATTTTAATGATTTATTTTCTGTGGCTCCCACTCCCTGATTTTGGATAGTGTTTCCTCTATTTGATAAATGTAGAGAAGACATTCTGTCACAGATTTTTTAAGAGTTTTATTGTTGCGCACTAAGTTGAGATGAATCGTAGGTAATTGGATGGTGCAGCTGAATTAACACATTGAATTGCTAGTTATGAGACACTTCATTTACTCTTGCAGACAACAATAGGCCCATTTTGCTTCTACAATGCACAAATTCTTATTATCTATATAAAATTCTAATTCAAGTGGGATAACATGTATGCATCATTTCCATTCCTTTTGTAAGGAAAATAACCTTCACAAATGTAAGATACTTGCAACTATCTCATTAAATAATTTTGAACGTCAATAAATATTTTTTTTCTGAGAATGTTAATCAGTTGTCTCGTTCTCCACAAAAAGGATAGAGTATAAGGCATTTCATAAACGTGACATCAGTAGTATTGCTTTTACCCTGTGTACCTTAAGACCTGTGCAGTGCGCAGTTTGCATTTTTTCAACAGAGAGCCTTGTTTGAATTGTTAAGGACAACATTGTTGCCATCATGACTATGCTGATATTCAATAGTGTAATAATTTTGTCTGTTCTTGGGTTCTTTCATTTAAAGCGTTTTAAGCGTAGCTTCTCTAGGTCAGTGGACTTGCTTTTAAACAGGTGAGTATACATTATAAGAGGAAGGATTGATACGTATTTTTATTTTATTTACTATATATCCTCTTGAAACCTCATTAATTTAAGCATTAAAGAGTCAAAAAGATATCAGACTGTTAAAAATTGGATGGAGTAAAGCAATGCAGAGGAAACAAAGATATAGGAGAGTGGCCTGAAATTGTGGAGGGAGCCACTGTGCTCTAAACAAGTCCCCAGAGACTTCAAGCTCTACAGTGCCAAGAAAATAAAGGACAGAAGTGAGACACTGGGGCCGACACAGAATAATTAATCAACTGTATAGTTGGAATAATCAACCTACTATGTACCAATTCTGTTTCATCCCTATAAGAAGTGTTTTTTACTAACCGTCTCATTTATACCCCTTAGTACATACTAGTGAAATTACTTAAATGGCTGAGGGACAGTAAGGGCAACTAGGGTTACATCCTAGAATAAAATCCCTTTTATTTTGGCACTTAGGTTCTTCAAGCCTAGTGATCATCAACTTATTTATCCCAAAGCAAAGTCTTTTAATCAATAGGACCCACTCAAGTACAGAGGACTCAGTATTTTCTATTCCTTCTTTCTTAATTATAAAATAACAACCATGGATTACCAGACTTTTAATAAATAATTTAAGAAAAAAATGTTAAGCAAAGTCTGCAACATGAAAAAGACCAAAATAACTGAAAAAAATGATTAAAAATAAAATGACCTTGCAGGGTACAGAAAATTAAAAGATCATAAGAGAGCTAAAAAAACATTAGAATTCTTGAAGAGGTGCAAGAAAATATTACATTCATAAAACAAGGGTTGATATGCAAGAGACACAATAAATGAACAAGAAAAATCATGGAAATTAAAGCTTTTGAAATCAGTAGTTTAAGGGAAATTTTGTAATTTCTAATAAAATAACAATGCAAATGAAAATAAAAACAATGCAAAATATAAGAGTTGTGGTGACTGTCCCGGAAGTGTGACTTCCTAGTAGAGTTCTGTAAGAGAATAAAAAATATAGTAGGACAAATATTAAAGAATTAATATGAGAATTCTACACCATGGTGGTGAAGGAAGACTCTGAATGCACCTTTTTGCCTGGACACACCATATCTTCAGCTACGTAAGAATCATTTCCCTCTAAAAAGGTTCTGAAAACTACACGAACCCCTCTACATTGGAGGATAAAAAGACCACTTTGAGAAGGTAGGAGAGGCAGTGACATATGTAGCAAAAACCACACCCTCGCATGGCCACACCCAATAGGGAGGGATCTTACCAGTGCAGTACTTCTCCTGAAGGATCAGGGGGTTGATGCCTCACATCAGATACCCCAACTCCCCATGATCCATGCCAGAGAGATGAGTCCACAAAATGAGAGTGAGGCCAATGTACAAAGGAGCCAAAGTACTGTAGGAAACTGAGACTCCCCTTTTAAATGGCTCATGTGTAGTCTCACTCACCTCAGACCCAGTGAAAAAACAGCAATTAGAAAAGCACGTAGACTGCATGTGAAGATTTAATTGCTGATCTGAAAGCATCTGTTGGAGGAACAAAGGACAGTTGAAACTCTCCCCAGAGATGAAGGTGCTGGCAAATGCTGTTTTTGCACTTTCCAACTACCCTGCCAGCAGGTGGGTGAGCTCACACATGGCACCCTCCCACTGCCTTGCTAAGTCAGCCAAGGGCTAGCAGTCGTGGCGCTATCTGCCTTGTGAAGCCAGAGAGCAGGAGTGGTTGCAGCACTTCCCCTCCCTGGCTGGGGCAGGTGTGTATGAATTGTTGTGGCATTCTCCTGTTCCGTAGCTAACGTTGGTTACCTGGATGGTTGCGACACTCCCTTGCTCCTTGGCTAAGTTTTGCAAGTGTGAGTGATCATGGCATTCTCCTACTACTAGCCTGAAGGCAGTGGCAGTGCTCAGGCAAAAAGCGCTGTCCCACTGTATTCCTAAAGCCTATGGGCATGCATACAGACATTTTCATGCTGCCTTTTTGAAGTCAGCAAGTGTGCGCTACCCTATACTCTCCAGCTGCCCATAAGCCAGTGGATGCATGCAGTCTCTAAAAGGGGAGGCCTCTTACTTGTCTGGCCCTAGTGGCCAAGGGGGCTTGCATTCCTGAGCTCCATGGGAATGTAACATTTGGAATGGCAGTTCTTGGCAGGCTACCACCTTCAGAGCACTGCACAAAGAGCAGACTGAAACATAAATGCAGTCTTTCTGTGAAAAAGGCCGATTAGTCTGGAGCTTCAACTAGAGGGACATGTTTCTGTTTCTGGTTTTATGCATGTTTATAGATTTAAAGAGTGCTCCCAGGGATAGAGAACAGGGAAAAACCATCCTTCTATTCTTTCTTGGCCTTGTTACATCATCCCAGAAAGGAACTTATAAACTTATCTGGAGTCCTGATTTTTGGAACTATTATCCAGGGACACCTGCAGATCTGGCCTAGAGACATCAGGGATTACAATTGTGGCACCATAGGACTATATATATTTGCATACTTCGAAAGCTACTGAGTGAGCATCTGACTTGCAGTCAGTCTGAATGAAACTAGGTGTTAAAGGAGATTACTTCCTTTGGAAAACTGACAGCTGCTTCCATACTCTCAAAAATGGGAGCATATCAAGAAAAAATTGAGTAGTTTAGATAGTTTTGAAAGACCAGCAAAAGCTAGGGAAAGGTTGAATGAGAAGGTTCATCACCTACATAAGGACACACATTCAAGACCTAGAGAGGTAGCTGTTTCACCTAATATATATATAAACAAACAGAGAGAGTCAAGGAAAATGAGGAAACAAAGAAATATGTTCCAAACAAAAGAGTAAGCAAAAACCTCAGAAAAAGACCTTCGTGGTATGAAGATAAGTAATATACCTGATAAAGAATTCAAAGTAAGGTTGTAAAGATACTTATCAAACTCTAGAGAAGAATGAGTGAACACAGGACATAACAAAGAACAAAGAGATAGAAAATGTAAGAACTAAATATAAATCACAGAGCTGAAGAATATAGTAACTGAACTGAAAAATTACACCAGAAATGTTCAATGCTAGATTGGTTAAGCAGAACAGACCAGGCAACTGGAAGACAGGACAGTAGAACTCACCCAGACAAAGCAGCAAAGAGAAAAAAAGGAGTAGGAAATAAAGATGACCCAAGGGACCAGTGGGGCCTCAAGTGGAATAATATTCACTTTGTAGGGGCCCCAGACGTAGAAGAGAGAAAGAGGGAGAAAACTTATTGGAAGAAATAATGTCTGAAAACTTCCCTATTTGGCAAGATTAGTATTCAGAACTGAAGGAGAGAGAAAAGTTTTCCAGATGAGCAAAAGTCAAAGGAGTTCATCACTATTAAATCATTCTTCTAAGAAATATTAAAGAGGCTTCTTTAAGCTGAAAAAAGATGGCATTAATTAACAATAAAACATCAAGTAAAAATCTCACTGGAAAATGTAAATATATATGAAGGAAAATTGATTAAATACTTATTAAACTAGTGTGTGGGTTAAAAGATAAAAATAGTAAAATGAAGGCCACAATAATTAGTTAAAGGCTACATAAAATACAAAGATGTAAAATGTGACATCAAAAACATAAAATGTACTGGGGGTGGTGGTGGTAGAAATGTGGTTTTGGAATGTGTTCAAATTCATATTACCATTAATTTAAAATATAGTATTCTATACAGAGAATGATATATGTGAACCTCTTGGTAATCACAAAAGAACTTCTAATAAATACACAAAAGAGAATGCAAAAGGAAATGCAAACATAACAACACCAAGAGTCATCAAACCACAAAAGATGAAAGAAAAAGAGACTAAATTAAAAGACACAGAATGGACTAAAAAAAACATCTATGTGCTGCTTACAAGAGACTCAATTCAGAAATAAGTACACACAGAGATTGAAAGTGAAAGGAAGGAAAAAGGATTCACTGCAAATGGAAACAAAAAGAAAGCTGGTGTAGCTGCATGCTTATCAGACAAAGTATACCTTGAAACATACTATACCAAAAGACAAAGAGGGGTGTTGCATAATGATAGAGGGGTCAGTCTAGCAAAAGATATATTTATAACTATGTATGCACCCCAACATAGGAAGACCAAAAATATATAAAGCAAATATTAACAGACCTAATGGGAAAAATTGAGATCAATACAATAATAGTAGATTACATCCCCACTTACATCAGTGACTACATCATTCACACAGAAAATCAGTAAGGAAACCTTAGCCTTAAAGGGCCCATTAGAACAGATAGACTTAACTTATACAAAACATATCTCAAAAAACAGAATATACGTTCTTCTCGAGTGCGCATGGAATATTCTCCAGGCTGTATAACATGTTAGGCCATAAAACAAGTCTCAGTAAATTCAAGAAGCTGGAAATCATCAAGCATCTTTTCTGACCACAGTGGTATGAAATGAGAAATTAATTACAAGAAGAGAACTAGAAAAACTATAAATATACATGGAGAGGGCAGCTCCGGTGGTGCAGCGGTTTAGCACCGCCTGCAGCCCAGGGCGTGATCCTGGAGTCCCGGGATTGAGGCCCACGTCAGGCTCCCTGCATGGAGCCTGCTTCTCCCTCTGCCTGTGTCTCTGCCTCTCTCTGTCTTTATGAATAAATAAATTTTAAAAAATATTTTTAAAAAAGTTTTAAAAAAATGAATATACGTGGAGATTAAACAACTTGTTGCTGAACAACTGCTAGGTCAAAAAAGAAATAAAAGGAGAAGAAATGCTGAGTGACAAATGAAAACAGAAATCTGACATACCAAAATCTATAGGATGCAGCAAAAGCAGTTCTAAGAGGGAAGTTCATAGCAACAGGCTTATCTCAAGAAACAAGAGAGATATCAAATAAACATTTCGACTTTATACTTTTATGAACTAGAAAATGAGGAACAAAGCCAAAGTTTAGTAGAAGTAAGGAAATAATAAAGTTAGAACAGAAATAAATGGAATAGACACTAAAAGACAATAGAAATGATAAAAGAGCTGATTCTTTGAAAGATAAATAAAATTGGTGAGGCTTTAACTAGACTCATCAAGAATAAAAGAGGACTCAAAGTCAGAAATGAAAGAGAAGTTACAACTGATATCACAGAAATATGCAGGATCATAAGAGACTACTATGACCAATTATATGCTAACAAATTAGACACCTAGAAGAAATGGATACATTTTTAGAAACTTACAACCTTCTAAAAAGGAATCATGAGGAAATAGAAAATCTCAATAGACCAATTACTAAGAAGAAGATTTTGGATAGTAGTAAAAGCCTCTCAATAAACAAAAGTCAAGGACCAGGCTGCCTCAGAGGTGAATTATACCAAACATTCAAAGATTTAATCCCTATCCTTCTTAAACTCTTCCAAGAAATTGAAGAGAAGGGAAAACTCCTGAACTCATTTTACCAGTCCAACATTACCCTGATACCCAAACCAGACAAGAATACCGTAAAAAAAGAAAATTGTAGACCAACAGTCCTGATGAACATAAATGCAAAAGTCCTCAATAAAATATTAGCAAACCAAATTGGGCAATACATTAGTATTATCATGCACCATGATCAAGTGAGATTTGTTCCAGGGATTCAAGGATATTTCAACATCCACTAATCAAAGTGATTCACCATTTAACAAATGAAAGATATAAATTATATAATCATCTTGATAGGTGTGGATGAAGTATTTGGTAAAATGCATCATCCATTTATGATAAAAACTCTCAAAAAAGTAAGTATAAAGGGAACATATCTCAACATAGTAAAGGCCATAGCTGACGAACCCATAGCTAATATACTCAATAGTGAATATCTGAAAGCTCTTCCTTTAAGGTCAGGAACAAGACAAAGATGCCCAATCTCCTGACTTTTATTCAACATGGTATTAAAAGCCCTAGCCAGAGCAATTATGCAACAAAAAGAAGTAAGATGCCTCCAAGTTGGAAAGGAATTAGTCAAACTGTCACTATAGATGATGTGATACTATATATGAAAAACCCGGGACACCTGGATGGCTCAGCGGTTTAGCACCTGCCTTCGGCCCAGGGCGTGATCCTGGAGTCCCAGGATTGAGTCCCACGTCGGGCTCCCTGCATGGAGCCTGCTTCTCCCTCTGTCTCTCTTTCTCTCTGTCTCTCTTTCTGTCTCTCATGAATGAATAAAATCTTTAAAAAAAACAAACAAACCCTAAAACATCCACCAAAAAAACTGTTAGAACTAATAAGTGAATTCAGTAAAACTGAAGGAATGAAAATCAATATACAAAATCTGTTGTGTTCTTTATACGTTAATCATGCACTAACAGAATGAGAAATCAAGAAAACAATTCCTTTTATGGTTACACTAGAAAGAATAAAATGCATAGGAATAAATTTAATCAAAGAGGTAAAAGAACACACTGAAAAGTGTATAAGACATTGATGAAAGAAATTGAAGAAGATACAAATAAATGGAAAGATAATCTATGCCCATATATTGGAAGAATCAATACTAACATTAAAATGACCATACTACCCATAGCAGTGTCTAGATTCAGTGCCATCCCTATGAAAACCTAATGGCATTTTTTGTAACTTGAACAAATAATTCTAAAATCTGTATGAGGGCAGCCCGGGGTGGCTCAGTGGTTTAGTGCCCCCTTCGGCCCAGGGCCTGATGCTGGAGACCCAGAATTGAGTTCCATGTCGGGCTCCCTGTGTGGGGCCTGCTTCTCCCTCTGCCTGCCTGTCTGTCTGTCTGTCTCTGTCTCTTTCTCTCTCTCTCTCTCCCCACTCTCTGTTTCTCATGAATAAATAAAATCTTAAAAAAATAAAATAAAATCTGTATGAAAGCACAGAAGACTCTGAATAGCCAAATACAATCTTGAGAAAGAGGAAAGAAGGCCAGAAGCATCATGCTCCCTGATTTCAAAATATACTGCAAAGCTATGTAATCAAACAGTATGGTGTGGGCATATAAACAGACACATAGATCAGTAGAACAGAATAGAAAGCCCAGAAATAAATCCACCTATATATGGTGAATTAATTTATGATAAAATGGACAAGAATATATACTGGGGATAGCATAGTCTCCTCAATAAATGATGTTGGGAAAACTGTACAGCTACATGCAAAAGAATGAAACTGACCACTCTCCTCTCCTATATACCAAAATTAACTCAAAATGGATTAAAGACTTCAGTGTAAGACCTGAGACCATAAAACTCGTAGAAGAAAACATTGGTTTTAGCAATTTTTAAAAATGATCCGACTCCAAAGGAAAGGGAAACAAAAATAAAAATAAGCAAATAAGACTATATCAAACTAAAAAGCTTCTGCACAGTTAAGGAAACAAGCAACAAAACAAAAAGGCAGCCTACAGAATGGGAGAAGGTATTTACAATTCATATATCTGATAAGGAGTTAACATTTTAAAAATGTAAAGAATTTATAACCCAATAACAAAATCTGATTTAAAAATTGGCAGAGGATTTGAATAGTTTTCCAAATAAGATGAGTACAAGCACATGGAGAAATGCTTAACATCACTATTCATTGGGGAAATGCAAATCAAAACCCTACTGAGATATCACCTTCCATCTATCAGAATGGCTATTATCAGAAAGACAAGAAATAACAAATATTGGTGAAGATGTGGACAAAAGGGAACCTTGGTGCACTGCTGGTGGGAATGTAAAAGATGCTGCTGCTGTGGAAAGCTATAGTATAGAGGATTCTCAAAATAATAAAAATAGAGATGCAATTCAGTCCAGCAATTCCATGTCTAGTTATGTACCCAAGAAAACATAAACACTAATTTGGGAAGATATATGCACCTTTGTTTTTATTGCAGTATAATTTACAGTAGCCTAAATATGGATATGGAAATAACCTAAGTGTCTATTGATGGATGAAGGAGATATGGTGTGTATATATATATATATATATATATATATATATATATATATATATAAAATAGAATACTACTCAGACAAAAAAAAAAAGAGTGAAATTTTGCCATTTGAAACAATATGGATGGACCTAGAAGGTATTCTGTTATGTGAAAGAAGTCAAAGAAAGATAAATGCCACATAATTTCTCTTATATATGGAATCTAAGAAATAAAACAAAATGCAGACTTATAGATACAGAGAGCAGATTGATGGTTGCCAGAGGAAAAGGGGATTGGAAAAGCCAACTGGGTGCAGGGGCTCAAGAGCTATGAAGTTCCAATTATAAATAAATCATGGGGATACAATGTACAAGATGGGGAATATAGTCAATAATATTGTGTTAACCTTGGCAGTTGACAGATGGTAACTAGACTTATTTATGGTCGTCATTTCATAGCATATACAAAATATTGTGTCCCTGTGTTGTATACCTGAAACCAGATGTTGGTTGAGATATATCAATTATATCTCAATAAAAAACAAGGATTAGTAGAATAATTCTCAAATTTCTGGAGAAAGATGATTTGCAACTCAAAATTCCATATCCACTCAACATATCAATCACGTGCAAGGTTAGAATAAAGACATTTCAGACATACAAAGGCTAAATATATTTTCCACAAATATAACCTTTCTTAAAAAATTACTGGAAATCCAATTCCAGCAAAGTCTAGTTAAGAGAAAGAAAAAGACATGTGGCCTGATAGTTATGAAGAAGTCCTGCGGGGTGAGCAGTTCAGGTTGTTCCAGTGCCATGCAGGGCCCAGGTCAATGAGAGTCTCTGACAAGAGGCGACATGCACGACATTTCATGTTCAAGATGTGTTTGAAAAGAAAAAGAAAAATAGTGCCAGGAGAAAAAGAGTAGAAACTCCAGGGAAAAGAAAAGAATCTGCGAGAAAGTAATCATAGAATTTTAGTTGGCTCTTAAATGGACATGATTTTAGGGCCCCTGGGCGGCCTAGTTGGTTAGCAGACGCTCAGCCCACGGTCCTGGAGTCCGCGATGGAGTTCTGAATCGGGCTCCCTGGCCCATGGGGCATCTGCCCCTCCCTCTCCCCCTGCTCCTTCCCCCCTGCTCATGTTCACTCTCTCTCTCTCAAATAGTAAATTTTTTTTAAATGAACATAGTTTATGTAATTAAATATAAATCATATTTACTGATTTTCTAGTTTTAGTATCAATCTTTAGGTAAAATGTCAAAGATAATCATGATGGTAGCACAGAATGCAAACATTGTCAGCACTGATAATGTTACAGGAAACACAAAGATGGTAGGGCCCCGAGTTTGGTAGGAGTTTTGGAGCAGCAGGAAATGGTAGGAATTGAAAGATTAGCATATTACAGAGTGGGGTCAAGAGAGAGTGTCTACAGTTGAGGACAAGAAATAGCAGTGATGACGTATTCCTTAAAGTTAGGAAAATAAGCAAGAGGAGGAATAATGGATATATTAAGAGGAAGCGTATGGGGAAGTGGGGAATGTGGCAAGTGGGATAATTTGGATAATGTCTAAAATACTTTGGGTCCATACGTGGGGTCAAAGTATGCCTCAGTTTGATTTTTTTTTTTTAAATGTGGCTGCATTTAGGTGCTTATATTCTCTCTAGATTTTTACAAATTCTAATTACGCTCAAATCAACGTGATCCATGAAGACATTTGAATTTAAGGCGTCTGTTGTGGAAGTCATAAACAATTAAATATGTTTTTCCCTATGGGAAGTGGAACTGCTTGGATTTGGCGCAGGGGGCCGCACTGCATAAAGAAATCTAAATCCCGAGCTGAACACTAGCGCAGTGGCGGTCGCTCACTGAATTATAAAGATCATGGGGCTAAGAGGAGAATTGTATTCTAGTCCAGAAGAAGCCGCTTACAAGTCTGTATTTTCTGGAGCTGAGTTTCCTCATCTTTAAAAGTAAGCAACTGGTGGGTGGGGGGATGGGCTAAATGGGAGATAAGTACTGAGGAGGGGAGGGCACTGGCCAGGAGCTCTGGGTGTCGTATGTAAGTGATGAATCACAAAATTCCACTACTGGAACTAATGTTACACTACGTGTTAGCTCACTGGAATATAAATAAAAACGTAAAAAGTAAAATAGAGCAACTAGTATGAAAAAATACCTGGTATTACTCTTTTTTTTTTTCTCCTGTTTATTTTACAAAGATAGGCCTGTTATTTTCTTCAAGAAAGAAGTGAATTTTTCCAATTCTCAACACTGACTCAGGCTTCTTATTTGCTCTAACCTTTTTAATAAAGGTGTTAATTGCCTTTTTAACTGTGGTCCTCATTCTCTTTATTTCTTTACCTTGTGTCTAACTGAATTGACCACTCAACTTAGAAGTATGCTTCTTTGTTTTATTAATCTGGAACAATCACTTCCCAAATAGGGTTGTTTTGATAGAATTTTTTCATTATGCAAGGCTTTATTTCCTTATAATTAAAAAAAGTATCTTTTTTTTTTGCTGTTGTAAAAATGCAAAGGAGTACCAAAGCTTCTTTAAAAGATCTTATCTCCATTCCACCTCTGTTTTCTTGAATATTTTAGTAGCACTAAGCAGTAATTTTAACAACATTTTGTAGTGGTTTCCAGATAGAGATGGTAAATTTTATAGTCTTCTGTGTTATTAAATTATACCAGTTACTGTGACTACCTGATGTGCCTGCAAATTCACAGAAGAATTGATAGATGAAAGGTGGGCATTCCACTGTTACACAGATGTGAGGATAGTGCCATCTTCCATTGGCAGCTGTTCTTGAATTTTTCACTGCTTATCATTTGGGCTAACACTTTAATTTCTTAGCTAATCAGAAATAGTTTCCTTAAAGATGCTAGCTATTCCTAATAAATGTGAGAATACAGATGTGTTTCATGAGAGATTTCTAACCTGCTGGTTACTGGAAGAATTCTGTATGTGTGGTACATGCATGCGTATGTGTGCTACGTATGTGTGTGTGCTTTAGCATCTTTTAACGATGAACATCAGGGGACGGATGGGTGGCTGGGTTTAGCACCCGCCGTTGGCCCAGAGCGTGATCCTGGAGACCCGGATCGAGTCCCACGTCAGGCTCCCTGCTTCTCCCTCTGCCTGTGTCTCTGCCTCTCTCTCTCTCTCTCTCTCTGTTTCTCATGAATAAATAAATAAAATCTTTAAAAAAAAAAAAACAACTATGAACATCAGTTCAGTAAACCAAAAGAAAATTTGTAATACTTAGAGAGAGAGAGAGAGAGAGAGAGAGAGAGAGAAAGGAAGGAAGTTTCCCAGTTTTCCTCCATAGCTTGGGACATATGCCGCACAAAAAGGTATTGTGGAATATTGGGAAAAATTAGTTTTAATTGATATGTTTAATATATGTGTATATATATATATTTTTTTGGGGGGGTGGGGGAGACAGAAAATATGTGCAATCCAGAGGAGGGGCAGAGGGAGATGGAGAAAGAGAATTTTAAGCAGACTCCATGCTCAGTACACAGCCTGAGGTGGGGCTCAATTTCAGGAACCCAAGATCATGACCTGAGCTGAAATCGAGAGTTGGCGGCTTAACTGACTGAGCCACCAGTATGCCTCCAAAATCGAGTATTTTTAAGGTAGAAAGGATAAAGGATTCTGAAGTAAGAAGAAAACAAATTAAAATTGTGAGGCATTTTTTAAAGCTGTGAATATCTGGTTTCTGTTGACAGCTTGTGATTACAATCTTTCTGGGTACCTCCTTTTACCATTTTCTGAGTCGTCTGGTTTTTGGACAGTGAATTGAGCGCAGTGAGAGTTGCTTTGTCCTGTTATATCACTCAGTTTGATGAATCAAGAATCCATTAAATTTCCTTTTAAAGGTGCATTCTTGGCAATTAATTAGAACCTTTATGTATACAAATTATCCCTTTATTATAAGGTAGAAAAAAAAGGCAGATATTCAAGTTTGGAGGAGACAAACATGGTTGTGTTAAAGATACAAGTTTGACCGTGGGGCTTGCATAAATGCAGTTCAGAATCTATGACTCATCCAATTATGAAGAGACTGGCAAGTGACAGTTGCGTAGCCTCTGTGGAATTTAGTTATCCCATCTTTAAAATGAGAGTAATAGTAATAATAGCTAACACTAAAAAACCTGGGTCTCTAACGGGCATGAGGTTCCCTTTTAAGTGCTTTTCATAAGATTAGCTCATTTTATTCTCACAATAGTAAGAGCTAGATATTTATTTTCACCCACCTAATAATTATAAGTATTTTAATAGGTTGTCATGAGGTTTGAGGTGACAGTGCATGTAATGAATCAATTATCGTGCTTGGCATTTAGCAAGCGCTCAACAAATGCTCGCTATTATTAATGTATCTCCTTTTCCAGAGTCCTCTACTGGCATTTAGCATGACAGGTGCCTAGTAAATCTGGCCTGCTTAACCAATTTCTGAAATAAAATGATCAGACCTGGAAGAGTTATGGTAAAGAGTAACTGCAAAATCAGATCCCAGGAGACAATAAATAAATAGAAATCCAAGATAGGATTGAAGCCAAACAAAACATTAAGTACATTTAAACTGTATTAGTGAAATATTTAGACATTTTCTTTAAGAGAGAAGGTAACCGTGTGAAAGCAAAGATACATGATGATGAATATTATATCATAATATTATACAAATTGTACATGATGCTTAACACTGAACTGCCACTTTGCAGAAAGTGCATCTAGCTTAGAAAAAGGGTATTCAGCTTCTATTCGCTTTATTTGGAAAATAGGTGTCACTGCTGATTTTTGTTAGGTGTTCTTGGTTAAGTGGAGCAGTCATCCTCCATTTTCCCTTTGGTTTTTGGATCAGCTTTGACTTCATTATTTTTTCTTGAGGACGACCCTAAGAGAAATGGAAAGATGGGAGCTTTGTGTGTGTGTGTGTGTGTGTGTGTGCGTGTGTGTGTGTGAATACAAAAAATAGTAAAAATTTTAAAACATGTTGCCATCCTAGCCTCAGTCCCTGAATGAAAAAGATGTGACATATTATTTTTTGTGCTTTAGAGACAGAGATTTCATATTCAGTATGTGACATCTAATTGTTTTTAATGCTTTTTAAATAAATGCTTAATTGGAGATTTCTTTTTTCTTAATTTGGAACACATAGCTTGAAATAGCAAATTATAATTGATTTCTCATTTAGAAATA
This sequence comes from Vulpes lagopus, assembly GCF_018345385.1. NCBI lineage: Eukaryota > Metazoa > Chordata > Mammalia > Carnivora > Canidae > Vulpes > Vulpes lagopus. Next base: position 80,070,362 of record NC_054834.1, read on the forward strand.
TTTGAATTTCAATTCTCTTTTCTTATCATATGAAGAAAATGTGTTGTTTTAAACACTGATAGTTTCTCATTTCCTCCACAATAATTTGAACAAATGATAATTATATACAAATTAATGAACTTCTGGTGGGAATCTAATGATGCATCATGCTGTTTTTGATTTATTTCTGAATCATTTGCAGGCTGTTGAAATGTTCCAGAACTAATTGTTTAACGTAACCTACAAGTTCCTCAACTCCAAAAACACGTTCAGTAAAATAGAATAGTTGCTTTAAAAAAGTGACAGAGGGCTAACTAACATTATGTTTTGTGAGCATTCATTACATAAGAAGTGGTGTTATAGGTTATTAAATAATATATGTGCTTTATCTGTATTTAAAATTTCTTTTCATATTGCAAATAATTAAGTTATTGAGATAACTTTTTATTTCTTTTTTTTTTTTTTTTCCTCACTGTGATTCAGTTTTCTAGTAGTGCCTGGAAATAATGTGGAGTCCTCAGCTTACATTTCCTTAGTACTCCTTTTCCCTCCCGTCATGAAGTTTTGTGCACCACCTGAATAATATTTTAAAAGTTACTGATAAAAACTTTATTATAAGCTTCTACAATCTCGTAAATAATTTCTAAATGGGAAATGTTTAAAATCGAGTTATAACTCTTGTGATGTCTGGAAACATCAGCATGCAGTTAACAATTTTCAATCAAGTTTACATTAAGTCACAGACAAATGATTTTCCTGTACTGTTACGTCTCTCTGGCAAAATATTATGCCACCTGTGTTTTATAGGGTGATACTCCACTGATAATTAACCTTGTAAGCTTGCTTTGTGATCCATTTTCATTTTGCTTAACAAGGGGTTTTGAATTTAGTAACTCACAAAAAATATTCTCCATCATTATAAATATAAAACCAAGATGTAGAATGTTTAGCAAGGATTGATTTTGCAATGCAGTTTTAACTAAATCTAAATCAAAGGTATCTTTGATTTCCTGTCATAGGACTGGGCTGTTGCCCACCACCTGTGTGTATATGTGTGTGTATGTGTTTCCCAAAGGGCTTCTACTGAAAGTCGAGTTTCGTTTTTATGGGTTCCCTAGATGTTTTCTGTGTGACCTCCACTATTTTGTGCTTGGGTACCACTCAAACTAATCTTATTTTCTGATAATTCAAATTTATTCTTGACTTCTAGTTGCTTTATTAACTACAGAGTTTATTTTGACCTTTTTGGGACCAAATTAAATTCTGGTCCAACTTTTTAAAATTTTATTATCTCAAACCTTGTTTTTAGTATAACTATCTTGTCAGGTTTCACTCAGTAGTTTTAGTTTTTTACCATCCTTAAAACCTTTCATATGCCCTAGCCCCTTGTCACTTCTCTCCATAACAACACACCCTAAAACTCCCACATTTAGTCATTTTTAACTGATGTTATTTTCTGTCCATCTGTCTTATTCATATATGTATTATATTTATTGTATGTACATATTATATATGTACTTATTTGCCATGAAAAAAATTATGTGAATTTTAAAAAAGATTTTATTTATTTATTCATGAGAGACACAGAGAGATAGAGGCAGAGACAGAGGCAGAGGGAGAAGCAGGCTCCATGCAGGGAGCCCACGCAGGACTCGATCCCAGGACCGTAGGACCACGCCCTGAGCTGAAGGCAGACGCTCAGCCGCTGAGCCACCGGGCATCCTTATTATGTGATTTTATTTTATTTTATTTTTATTTTTTATTTTTTTTTATATATTTTTATTTTTTTATATATTTTTTATTATGTGATTTTAATCAAAATTATACACATCTGTCATTTTATTGTAATTCCCTGAACCTCATGCACTTTTAGTTAGCCAAAGGGCTATATCTCACAATAACTTGACATATGTAATTGTGGGCCAATAAACTGTTGCCACATTTTAATACAGAAGTATCCTTGATTGGTGCATGAAAACATTCCTTCTTAATCAGTTAGCATTCATAATCAATTAGTAAATCTAGACAGTGGTTTTTGGATCCATTTATTTTAAGGCAACATGTAAATGCAAGGTCAGGTGCTTCCAATATTTCACTAAGTGGCACATGCTTACAAATGAATTTTTAGCAAAGGGCTCATGTTCACCTCATGCTATTACTGAATGCTTTTGCAATTCTAAAACCCTGGGGGGTCCCCTAGGCAAAATCCTTTTTTCTGGGCATCTGCTCTTCTTGCTTCCTGTCAAGTTTCTGCCTTACTGAAGCGTCATACTATTAAAAAGATGATTTTCTCATTCCCATTTCTTAGGATTATTTTCTTATTCAGAGTTGAACAGCATCTGCAAAATAGAGCTACATATTTTCATAAGGCCACGTGTTACAAGGAAGGGCCTCCTACCATAAACAAATATAATTATCATGTTTCGATATTAACATTAACTTATGATTTGAGTACATTACTACATATAGGTATTTTATGGAAAATGTACTTTTTCTTTGTGTTGTTTCTCTGCAATTATGTTCATACCGTGTTATTCATGGCTATATTTTCTAGGAAAATGCACACCTCATTTGTTCATTGTGCAGGGGCTTGAAGGACAGTGAGGTCCTTTGTATCTAGAACTGCAATCTGATGATATGCTTGGCTGATTGCCATCAAGCAAGTCATTCAGAGGACTTAAGAATTTTGATGTCACACAGTATGTATTAGTCTCGGGGAAAAAAATCACACCGTACCCCAATTTCTAACGTTTTCACGTGGTGCTTTCTTAATCTGGGTTCATGCCTTCTATTTATTAGATATTTTATGAATTCTCACTGTTTTCCTCCTACACATGTATAGATCTTACTCTGTAAGGCCACATGTGCTTATTGGAATCACCCAACACCAACACCAGTGATAAAGAAGGAAGGAAAGAAAAGGAGCTAGTACCCCAGAACTGATGTTGTGTCATGGTTGGCGCGTTTCTCCTCTCTTCAGGCACCTGCGGTCTTGTGGCATTTTGTGCCTTGGACTGCTTCACTGACCTTGGCTTTGAGTGCTATTCAAGCTGAACAGGACTGAACTTTCTCTTTTTCTTACAGCAAGTCTCAGGAGTGAGATCTGGTCACTGGTATTTATTCTCTGACCCTTCGCTGTGCTTTCCTTTGAAATGGAACTAATCAAGGAGTTGTCCTGTATATAGATGCTCACGAAGCAGTCAGTGTAAATACACGTATTTTGCATTACTATAGTTTAATGAAACCATTCTAATTTCTCCATGTAGGTTTATGTCTACATCTGTCAGTCGTTCGTAGATTATGAAGTCCAAGAAGGCAGTCCAACACAGTTCTTTCTGTGCTGTACCTAGCAAAATGTCCTACACAATTAAGTCCTTACTACATGCATTTAATTAGATTGCACATGTACAGATAGGTCCCCTGGGCCTTCCAAGATAGTAGATGCTACTTTGGTAAATGACGCAGGCTAAAAAGGATTCAGGTCACTCAGATTTCTATCTGGCTTTCCCAGTAGGATAGTTGAAAATGCCTTTCTGTGCTGTGTTAATGTCCTCCCTGTGATTTTTTTTCCCTCTCAAATTCTATCATCAGGTAGTCAAAGATTGTGCTACTTCTCATCAAACTCAATGGGTGTTTGAAATGGCAGTGTCTGTATGATGTTCACCCGAGTGGCCTGAGGGTTCTGCAACCTCTGTCATTTGTAAGAATTTGTCTGGAGCTCCTTTCTTTTGCAAGGGACCAAAGTCACAGAGTTTAAGACTGAGAGGAGTCTTGAAGGGTGATCCTGTCATCCCACCTGCTTTTAGCCAAGTGTGTACGTAGTCTAAACCCCAAACCAAAATGCTTTTCTAAAGCAAGCTCCCCCGTGTCACATAGTCCGTTCATACTCCACCTTGCCAAGAGGGATCTCTCTGTAATTTTGAACATGTCATTCCTGGGTGTCAAAACCCTTGAAATCTCCACGGAGTAAATTTCAAGTTCTTTAGTGTATCATTCAAGATCACTTGTAAAAATCTATCCCAAATAGCCTCTGTAGCTTCATAGTTCATCTTTTAACCCTTCCAAACCTATTTTCAAGACTCTCTGGATTACTTCTCTCTTACTTGGACATGGTAGGGATGTCCATGGCACTTTCTGTTATCACACTGCTTTTCAGCCTTGAATTTCTTATCTCCTCCAGCACACCTCAGTTCAAATGATACATTTTAAAAGGAATTTTCCCAGGCAGCTCTGGTGGCCCAGCGGTTTAGTGCTGCCTTCAGCCCGGGGTGTGATCCTGCAGACCTGGGATCGAGTCCCGCGTCAGGCTCCCTGCACGGAGCCTACCTCTGTCTCTGCCTGTGTCTCTCTGTGTCTGTCATGAATAAATAAATAAAATCTTAAAAAAAAATAAAAGGAATTTTCCCAAGTCTTCAAGCTAGAGTCATTCTATTCTTTTTTTCTGTTCCCATAGCACTGTGTTCCTATTGCTGTTGCTAACTTAAACCATATTATCATAGTTAATTGTGTCCTCATCCATCTCCCATTTTAGATTATATGCTTTCTCACAATGGAGGCATCATATTTCTCATCCTTCCCTTGAGGACTACCAAAGTCCATAACATAGCTAGTCATTCAATAAATGTCTTGAGAAATTGTTAAATATTGATTCAGTGGAGAAAGGGTTATGAATTTAATGATGCTCTATTGAATGAATCTTTGTGACATTCCTCGTATCTTTTTCTGGAATATGATGGGGATATAAAAATATTAGTGTAATGTATTCCAAAGTAATCACCCGAAATTTATCAAAATCATGGATTCAAGAGGGTGCTTAAAAACCATTTAATTTCAGCAACTAGCCAGTACTTAAAATCTTTTTCCATATGTCTGGAGTGTGGATATTTAACTTTTTCTTGAACTCTCCTTAGGCCTTTTCTTAGGGCAGCCCATGCTGTTTTGGCATTCCTCACAGTAAGAGAACTTTTCCTTGTGCTGAGATTAAACATAATTGCTTATAACTTTTCCTATTGGTCTTACTGGTCTCAGTTCTGTTTTGGAGGAGTACAGAAAACAAATTTAAACTGCTTTCCCCATTGTCAGTTCTTCACAAAAGAACAGTACTCAGGGTCCCAAAGACATTATACACTGTGCATGTGTGTGCGTGTGTGTGTGTGTGTGTGTGTAGTCAGAAAACCGCTGGAAAAAAAACTTTTTTTGGAAAAATTTTTAATTGGAAATAAGATAACTTGCATAGATCGAGGTAGAGACAGAGATAGAAAAATAGACTACCATACAAACAATTCACGTTCTGGTCTGTATATGTTTATATATAATTTCAGGTACATAAATAAAGGACGTTAGATTAATTCATTATTATTCTAGATTTTAGACTCCAGGATGATCACATTTTTTTCTGGTCATCTTATTGCTATGCAAAAAATTACCTCAAAATGTATTGGCTTAAAAGAGCAATTTATTTATAAACTCTCATGGCGCTATGGGTTGACTGGGCTCAGCTGGGAGATTCCCACTTAGGATGTTTCATGTAGTTGCCATCAGGCGGTAGCTGGTGGCGGAGTCCTCGAAAAGCCGGATGAACTGGGTGTCCAATTCATTCCTTTAGTCACCCTGTCAGGCCTGAATGCCCCTACCCCGGGGCAGCCATAACTGTTATAACTGTTAATGGAGCTGCTGGGAGCTGGAGGCAGAGGAGAGGCGCTGGCCCGCTGCAGGGCGGCCGGCCCCACAGTAGGACTTGCACCCTGGGCAGAGCCTCAGTCCTGGGGTGTGCTGGGATTCCAGGGAGAAAAGGGGAAGCTTCATCTTGGGAGGATGGAATGTACGGGTCGCCTAGCAGGAGAGCATGCTGGATGGGGGATGTTGTGACCATCTTTAGAAAACACAAACTGGGGTGGGGTGGGGGGGTGCAGCTCAGCAGTTCAGGGCCACCTTCGGCCCAGGGCATGACCCCGGGGTCCCGGGATCCAGTCCCCATCCCCATCCGGCTCCCTGCAAGGAGCCTGCTGCTCCCTCTGCCTGGGTCTCTGCCTCTGTCTCTGTCTCTCATGAATAAATACATAAAACCTTAAAAAAAAGAAAAGAAAAGAAAAGAAAAGAAAAGAAAAGAAAAGAAAAGAAAACACAAACTGCCACACTATGTATTTGGGTGAGATAGTGGAGTAAAGGATATATTTTTGATGAAATTTAACTTGTCCTCAAAACGTTAATACCAATGTTATGTGTTTAAACAATAAAACATGAAGAAAGCACAACTATTGACCATATAACATACAATATAAAACTAACAGTCTCTACCTAAAGTTCATCATATAATCACACCCTGTTTCTAAATTTTTTTTTTTTTATTATTTATGATAGTCACACACACACACACACACAGAGAGGCAGAGATACAGGCAGAGGGAGAAGCAGGCTCCATGCACCGGGAGACTGATGTGGGATTCGATCCCGGGTCTCCAGGATCGCGCCCTGGGCCAAAGGCAGGCGCCAAACCGCTGCGCCACCCAGGGATCCCCCACACCCTGTTTCTAATTGGATCTTATGATTTGAAAGGCCTCAGTTCTGAATTTAGTTTAAAGATGGTTAAAGGGGTCTTTGCTTTTTATTTATTTCATTTATTTATGTATGTACTTATTTTTTTAAAATTTATTTTGTTTATTCATGAGAGACAGAGACAGAGGCAAAGACACAGGCAGAGGGAGAAGCAGGCTCCACGCAGGGAGCCCAATGCTGGACTCCATCCCGGGTCCCCAGGCTCACACTCTGAGCCAGAAGGCAGATGCCCAGCCACTGAGCCACCTAGGCATCCCGAATCTTTGCTTTTTTAAAAACTAACTAGTATCTAAACAATTTTTAATTTCTGGGAATTCATTTTCAATGCCTACTATAATCTCTTCTACTTTTAAAGATTTTTTAAAATTTATTTGAGAGAGAGCATGAGAGAGCCTGAGCCAGGGAGGGAAAGTCAGAGGAAGAGGGAGAAGCAGTCTCCCCACTGAGCAGAGAGCAGGTTATAGAGCTCTGTCCCTGGACTTGGGCTCGTGACCAGAGCTGAAGGCAGACACGTAACCAACTGAGCCACCTAGACCTTCCCCCTCCTGATACTTTTAATGCTATTTCATTATTTGGATTTTAATTGTAAAAATCTTTTATAATTAAATATAAACTACTAAATATTTCCTTTTATGAAATATAAATTTCTCTATTTGAGTAATTCTTATTGTATCCTAATTTCCTAAATGTTAATTCTTACCATTTTTCTTCTCTGAACTCCTTCAAATTCTTCATTTTAATTATGACTTGGTATATGGACCATAATATTTGATAATATATGCTGGTCAAATAATCATTAAAGCCATCACAGAGAAACACTTTCTTTATTCTTACCTGTAAATTCTTAAATAATATGTATCACTTAGAAATTGTGTTCAGTGTATACCCAGAATAGCGTAAAGAAATTAGTGATATCTTGATCTTGGTAGCCCAAGCATAATAAGAGAGCTCTATCATATCACCAGGTGCTGGCTCCTTGTAGCCATCCTGAGATTGATGCACTCAAAACAAGGGCCAGACTTCTAATCATTATATTGCATTTCAGACAGGCAAAGGCCAAAGAGCATAAAAGTGCGCATAGCTGGAGGACCTGGGTGGCTCAGTCGGTTAAGTGTTCAACTCTTGATTTTGATTCAGGTCATGATCTCAGGGTTGTGAGATTGAACCCCATGTCAGGCTTGACAAACAGCATGGAGTCTGCTTGAGATCTCTCTCCCTCTACCTCTGTCCCTTCCCTGCTCTCTAAATAAATAAATAAATAAATAAATAAACAAATAAATCTATCTTATATAGATAAAATGGTGCACATAGCAACAATGAAGGGGAGAATAAATATTGGAGAGGCAACTGGCAGATCTAACCACATCACATTAAAAAATCACATTTTATTCATTCTTTTGACAATTTCATCTTATAATGCCCCAACTTTGTCTATGCTAGTCTCCAGCTTTTTTTTTTTTTTAAGATTTTACTTATTTATTCATAAGAGACACACACACAGAGAGAGAAGCAGAGACCCAGGCAGAGGGAGAAGCAGGCTCCCTGCAGGGAACCCAATGTGGGACTCGATCCCGGGTCTCCAGGATCATGCCCTGGCGGAAGGCAGTGCTAATCCGCTGAGCCACTCGGGCTGCCCATCTCCAACTCTTTTAATGCTAGTTTTGTCTGATATATAGCTGTGCATTTGGTTCCCATATATGTGTTTTGTTGCTTTTGTTTCCACTAATATTTTTTTCTTTTTAGATTATAACATATTTGCAGAAGAAGATTTGCAAAATTAAGAAAAGAATAAAAAAGAAAATTAGTACTACTTTTTCACATCATTCAGAGATAACATTTTACTGTATAGTCCTTCAGTCTTTCTGAATTGTACATAATATATGCAAATATAAATATATATTTATAATTATGCAGTTGCTACTTTATTCATATTATTTTAGGAAGTGTATTATTTTAAGTATACTTAAAATATATAAATAAGTGCTATTTGAGACATGAATTTTGTGACTGCATAGCATTCTATTATCTGCACAAACCACAACTTAGGTATTTGATCTCTAATTGTTATATACTCTGTTTACTTTTAAGGGTTTACATGGTGAAATTCTCCAAAAACCCATCTTTGCCTGTATCTCTAATTAGTTTAGAATAGCTTAATGCAAGTGAAATAGGTCAAAAGAGATATAAATAAAGGAAAAGGTAAAATTTCTGCAGAGACTAGAAAATCCTGAAGTGAAGGGTATAATACATGCTATGCTTCAATGCATGTTTGCCAAGAGTGGGGTGGGGTGAGTTAAGCAAAAGTATTACAGCTTTCATCTCCAGAGGTAAAGAAGTCAACATTTTCTCATCTCCAGGTAGACGGGAGCAGGTGATGAAGGGGAAGGTATTTAAAGCGCTTTGCACGGAGAGGCTGGTAAACATTCGGAAAAGACACTTTGCCAGTTCCTTCAACATTCAGCAACAACAAAATGAAGTAAAATGAAGGGATCAACGAATTGACTGAGGGACCACTTGAGTTAGGAAACAGGTCCTGACTTCTCCCAAGCTGGGCAAATAGAGAAGAGGGATAGATAAATAGTTTTCAGTTAGAGAATGCCACAGTGTAGATACTTTTATAATGTAGAACACACTGCGAGCATTCAAGGGCAAAGCTGTCAGGGACTTGGTCAAGGCAGTACCTACACATTTCACCATAGTGTATAGACTCGATATGGAATTATGCCCTCCTGTAAGTTGGCTAGTGGTCTTCAGAAGCATTACATTTAAAAAATGTACAGAATCCAGGAGCTTCTGATTTGTCATGATTGAAATTATCGTAGGATTTTAATCAAGTCATATTTACAGTAGAAATTGTGCAACAGACTTAGTTTAGGATTCTTGAAGGCCACATGAAAATGTCAGGAGCAGGGAATGAGCAAGAGAGAGAGAGGGAAGGAGGGGGAGGGAGAGGGCGAGAACGTACTAGTGATGACTTTAGAAGTTACAGATTAATCTGCTTCCTTTGATACCTAGGAAAATAGAGGAATCAATAAAAAAGACAGTTGATTTTCATACACCTCAAAGGAGCAGAACAAATGGGAGTAACAACCAACATGATTTTGGAGAAGTAAATCCCTTGCCTTCATCTAATTTTAATCTCTGATACAATGACAAGATTTAAATATGAGTTAGAAGCAAGAGTTTGTATATCTTCACTTCAGTAAAGTTTTGTTTTTGTTTTTTGTCTTACATGACATGTGAGGGGAGGCATAACTTGTGATTGTCACTCGATCAGTGACCTGCCAGGGCAGATTAACGAAGACTTCAGAAGGTTGAGTGGGTTCTTATATTGAATGAAATTTGTATTAATCTCCAGAATTAGAGAATACAAAATATGGAAACTGCAGACTAGAAAGTTGCTAAATATGTAATGGATTTGCAAGAATTCAAAGTGAATATAGGAGGAAAGAGAGATGGCTGAAGAAAGTTGAAGATTGTTGAGAACCATCAATTAAAGTGACACTTAAAAAAAGAATAATATCCAGTGTAATAAGATGTAAATGGTAATAGTGTAAATAAAATGGAAATATGTAGGCATTGTAACACATTGTTGCCCTAATTAGAAATGAGACATAGGATGGCTGCTTGGATTATTCTGGGGAATCTGTGGTGTTTCCTGCCTTCACCTGTACCGCTTGTCATGTAATAATCCTGTTGTATGTCCCAGTTACAAGACTGTATCACACGTTCACCTGTTTGTAGTTATTTTCCTTCCTTAGGTCCTAGAAAGTACTTGGCTGTTGCTTTGCAAGAGAATAAGGAATTGTGTTAATTCCTCCAAAAATAAACAATTATTTTACTAAAACTGCTCTGTTTCCATTCTTTTCCATATAAACAGTTTTTTATTTCAAGTCAAATTTGGGGGTATTTCTTTGAAGACTTCTTAAAAGGTAGTTCAGCTTAACATGTGTAATACCAAGAAGGCATAGAAGCCAACTCAAGATACGACAGTATGAAGAACTAGGGTCAGATACTATGCCATGACCACCACTGGCTGTAAAATATAACCTGGTTGTGGGGTTCAAGTATGATACTTGTGCATATCAATATTAATTGAATATGTTAAATATTATTAATATAATTAAATTAATATGAATAGGAATATGTCATTTAACTTACTATTTAACATATTACTCTAGTAAAAATATTATCAAGTCTGAACAGTCTTATACTGTTTGATTTAATTCCCCTTCTGGGTGTTTTATCTTAAGGAAACAATCATGCTATGACATAAGACATAGGATGGGTACCACAGTGTTTTTATTTTTAATTTTTTTTGGTTATAGATGCTTGATAATTTACGTATGGAAAAATACAATATAAATAACGGCACGTATGGGGTTTCCATGAGTGAAATGGTTTTGTATTGTAATGATAAAAAACATGGTATTGCTACAGAAAGAAATTCACAATTAAGTAAAAAGAAATTACTTATAGTCTAAATGCTATAATTCTTTAAAGAATAGTCTGGAAATAAAGAAAGAGTAGTTTACATGAAATATATTATTTTAGGAATTAAGGATGATTTTATTTTAAATTTTTTTCTAAACTCATAAAAAAGAACCTGAGGATTTTTTTTTTTATTTAGAAAAACAACTTTATAAGGAAAAACCACTTATACTGATAACCTTTAAAGACTGATAGTCTTTATTTTTTTTCTCTTTAATTTCTGATGACTTTTTTGTGAATAAAATTTCATTATTAACTTTACACTTGCTTGATATAATATTATCCATACTGTTTATTTAAAAATCTGAGGCTAGGGCAGCCGGGGTGCTTTGTGGTTCAGCGCTGCCTTTGGCCCAGGGCATGACTCTGGAGACCCAGGATCAAGTCCCATGTCAGGCTCCCTGCAGGGAGCCTGCTTCTCCCTCTGCCTGTGTCTCTGCCTCTCTACCTCTCTCTGTGTCTCTCATGAATGAATGAATAAAATCTTAAAAAAAAAAACCTGAGGCTAGAGTGCACATTTATTTTCATTCTCCTATATTTTGTATATTTAATATGCATAGGTAAACACATAAATTATAAACAATGTTTTATTTTAAATGTAGGCATATTTAATGTATTGATTATATATAAATATAAAATATGTAAAATACTGGAGAATGTGCATAGAGATAGATAAATGGATTTTTGTTATTTTAGTTGTCTAAGATCATTGGCCAATGATTATTTTTTTAACTTCTTAATTTTTTTCTTGATTTAAAAACGCATCACTTGCTTTGTCTATTTTTTTGTGATCCCAAAATATCTTAATGATTGTAAAATGTTTATTTACTTCTACCTTTTTCTCTAATTTCAAATATTTTTAAAAGATTTAATTTATTTATTTGCAAGAGAGAGCTAGAGAGAGAGGACGGGGACTGGGGGATGGGAGGAGGACAGGGAGTGAAAGAGGGAGAGGGAGAGGCAGCTCCCCACTGAGCAAGGAGCCTGGAGAGGGCTGGAGCCCAAGGAGGTCTTGATCCCAGGAACCAGGGATCATGACCTGAGCCAAAGGCAGACGCCTAACTGACTAAGCCATCCAGGCTGCCCTCTAATTTTAAATTTTGATACAGTTTCAAATGTATAGAAAATTTGCAATTATTGTGCTCAAGAACCAGGAATATTCACTGTTCAGATTCATTAGTTGTTTACATCATGATTATATGTATGTGCATATATGGATTTTTCCTGAATCATTTGAGAATAAGTTGTAGACATTATGCTTTTTTATTTGAAGTATTTTGGAATGTCTTTCCTAAGAATAAAGGCATTGTCCTATGTAAACATTGAATTATGAAAATTAAGATAATGTATTATCAACTAAATACTGTTACGTAACTGTATCTAGGATCACATGTGCATTGGCTTGTCATGCCTTTTTTTTTCATGCCTTTTTTTTTTTCCCTTTTCATGCCTTTTAAACTTCCTTTAATCTGGAACATTTTCTCCGTCTTTAGTGGCTGAATTTGAAGATAATTTCGGACTTTCCTCAGTTTGGGTTTGCCTGATATTTCCAAATGATTGATTCAGGTGATGCATTTTTGGCAGATGTATATACCACAGAAGTGATGTTGGGTCCTTCTCAGGTGCACGAGGCACTTCATGTGCATTTATCTATTAGTGATGACGTTGTCTTGATTGTTTAGAGAAGGTAGTCTCTGCCAAGTTTCTTCACTGAAAGTTATTATTTTCCCCATTGTAATTAATAAGTGATTTGTGAGAAGGTGCTTTAAGACTATGGAAATATCTTGCTCTTCACACTTTCACGCCTAAGTAAGTGCTGATCCACAAGGGGTTTTTATTTTATTTTTTAAAGATTTTATTTATTCATGAGACACAGAGAGAGAGGCAGAGACACAGGCAGAGGGAGAAGCAGGCTCCCTGCGGGGAGCCACATGCAGGATTTGATCCCAGGACCCCAAGATCACTACCTGAGCCGAAGGCAGACACTCAGTCACCGAGCCACCCAGGTGTCCCATAAGTGTTTTGTTGGCTGACTCAATAAGCTATTTGTTTAGTGATGATTTTCTGACACCACCAAGACATCTACATTTGTTAGGTGGCATTCCATGCAAAGGAAGATGTTTTTCTTCTTCCTTATATATTTTATTCATTTCTCTTATATTTATATTCTCTATAATGAATCTTAATTCTTTATGATAATCATTTATTTTGATTTTCCAATTGTCCTAGATATGACTGGTAAGAACTTCTTGAAGATGAGGCCTCTGTTCTTTTGACATATCCCATCATTTTTAAATGCTTTACTCCTCCCCCTGCAAACACAAACAAACAAAAAGGTCATCACCTTGAATTTTATATACTTTGATCACCTCCCTGTGTACATGTTCTAAAATGCCTGGATAGTTTTTCACATTTTCATAGTTTCAGTAACTTTCTGAAAGTGAGTTTTGTATCACTCTTAGGACGTTTGCTTTCCTCTTTTCCTCACAGTTTTTCTGGACTCCTTAGATCCCTATAAAACCTAGTGTGACCTTATAAGATAACTCTTTTGGAAATTGGTGTTTAATTCTCTGTTTACAGATAATTTGACATTTTTATTATTCTCTAACTTCCAGTTATACTAAAGACCTAGGGTTTTTGTATTTTTGTTTGTTTGTTTGTTTTGGTTGTATATTTTTTGAAGAATGTGGGGAAAGTTTCAGATTTAAATGGCTGGTATTGGGGATCCCCAGGTGCCTCAGCGGTTTAGCGCCTGCCTTTAGCCTAGGGCCTGGTCCTGGAGTCCCGGGATTGAGTCCCGCGTCGGGCTCCTGCGTGAAGCCTGCTTCCCCCTCTGCCTGTGTCTCTGCCTCTCTCTCTCTCTCTCTCTCTGTGTGTGTGTGTCTCTCATGAATGAATGAATGAATGAATGAAGAAATAAATAAATAAATAAATAAATAAATAAATAAATAAATAAAAAAAATATTAAAAAAAATAAATGGCTGGTATTACCACAACTACCCAGAATTCCAGGTCTGTGTTTTTAAAGCATTACACAGAACATACTAACATTTCAAGTTATTTGCAATATGCCATGATGCAACAGAATTTATGGATTGCAGATCTTTACCTCCAGTGGTCTGTGTTCTCTTAATCTAGTTTAATTTAGTTAAATTGAAGGTTTCTTTCTCTGTTATTAGAATTATTTTATCAAATAGTAAACCTGTCAGTCTAGGAAGTATGTCTCTGGAAGATGTGTTCACAGTAAATGTAAAATCATTATTTTAGGTCATAAAGTCCCTTGATTTGTACCAATTGATTTGGTTTATACATTTCTCCCTTAGCTTAAAAATGTTTCGAATATGAGGGCACCTGGGTGGCTCAGTCAGCTAAGCGTCGTCTGCCTTTGGCTCAGGTCATGATCCCAGGGTCCTGGGATGGAGCCCTGCATTCGGCTTCTTACTCAGCAGACAGTCTGCTCCTCCCTCTGCCTCTCCTTCTGCGTTCCCCCCACTCATGCTCTCTTTCACTTTTTCTTTCAAATAAAGAAAACTTATAAAAAAGTAAAATTATCAAATGTATATTTAAACAAAGGGAAATTCAAGCCCATGGAATTTTAAAACATATACAGAGATTAAAACAAGATAACTAATCAATAATACCTGATTATGAGAATCCAGTGAAATATAGTTAGAAGCCATTGCTTCATTTAATGAAATAAGCTTTTTGACCGTAATTAAGAAGATTTTCTCCTCTCCAGTTTCATAGCAAAGAGGTCTGATTGTAGTTGGATCGGGAACAAAACACTCCAGTGCCTGCAAATGGTAGAAGGTAGCTTGCAAAAGTAGGAAATAGCTGAGTGCAGAAAGCGTGCCACGTTCAGGAGGGGCAAGCATTTCTCTCTTCTCTGGAGGCTGTGAACCCAGCCTCGCAAAATCTTTCCTCTTTCAAAGAAGCTAGAAATGAGAATTATTCTGAGAAATCTCCTACTTTACAATTTTTTAAAAATAGTTTCAAAACCATGGCGTGGGATAAACAAAACATGTCAGTAAGCCAGATTTGGTTATTCTATCCCAGCTTTCACCCTCTTCTCTGGATGCATTGTAGGGATTATCAGGGGCTGTAGTGAGAAGAATCTGTGTCGGAAAAGCTTGTTCATAGGCTAGGATCACCTCTTATTAGCTGCGTCAATCTGGGCAAATCATGTGATTAGTATTAACTTCAGTTCTCTTGCCTATGAGGGTGAATATGCTAAAATATGAAGAAATATATAGGTTTGCTAATTGTTATAACTTCATAATTCTTTTGAAATTATTTGTGGACATAAATTAGTATCTACTATTAAGCTCTAAGGTTTAAACCTAGAAAAATGAAATTTATAGAAATACACTATTTCTTAGAAATTTCTTAATCCCCTTTTGACATGTAACTATAAATTGTTACCTCTATCTAGTTTCCTCTCGTTTGAGACCTTTTGTGTTGAGTGAGCATTAGTAAAATCATTCATTCTTGTGCCAGGCAGAGGCCAGTGTCATCTTGTTGTCTTCCATTCACTAGAGGAAGATAAATGAGGTTTTCAACTCAGAATGCCTGTTCTGCTTGTTGAACTTTTGATTTGATTACATTTGGCTTTGGTGAACACAAAGGTACACCTCCGGCATTAGGAAGCTGATGTCCCTGTTTAGCGCCGTGAACCAAATCTTTCTGGGCAGATTCTGCTCCTCACTGAGGCCCCATGTTCCCCTAAAGATGCTTGCTACTTAAGAGGGTTTCTCTTTATACTGTCTATAGTGGTTTTGATCTGCATTGTACTTTAAAGGGTCACTTTGATTATCACTAGGTATGTTTGTTTTGTTTTCTTTTGAACAGTTCTTGTATGGCACACCATACCCAGTAGGATAAAATCCATTTAAGTTGAAATATTTTGAGCTTTGAAATTAATGTGCTCTTCCCAACACCTCTCCTTTAAACCAAACAAATCAATTAATAAAATCTGATTAACTTTCTCCTTATTAGTAACTTCTGACAAAAAATAAATGGATGTTTGTGTATTTTTGTAAGGTGTGCAAGTGGCATGCCTGCATTTTTCTCAGTGCATGGTTTTCAATTAGAATTGAAATGCAATTACAAAGTGAATTGGTGCAAATCTCTGGATAAATCAAGCAAAATTCTCTTCTAACTCAGTGATCTTCATATATCAGACAAAAGTACATTTTAAAAGCTTGAAATATTTTAATAACTACCTCAAATCTCCAACCTAAATTTACCTATAAATATCTCATACTTTCGAATTGTTTTTATGTTATTCTGGCGTGTTCTGGGGAAACTGTTTCTTGCATATATTTCTGAAGCCACTGTGCAGACTTCTTACCTCTTAAGAGCATCCTCTTTGACTAATATATAGAATATTTGTATATAGTTGGGAATATTTCTGTTCATCAGCCCATTATACTTTGCTAGATGTATAATAGACATTTTGCAAAACCTTATTTCAGTATGTTAAAGTATATGTTCTTTAAGTGTGTGTTGGTCTGGATTAGTTTTTCTGTGACCTTGGCAAATTGCTTACTCTTTTGGATTTTTTTTTCTTTTCACAGATGCATATTGTAGGAGTATTTTGAGGATGAATGTTTGCAAATCATTTTGAAATTGCCAAACGCCACATACAGTAAGTAATATGTATTTTTATTTTCCACTCAGTTGCAGTCATGCTGAATGAATTTGGCAGTCATAAAAGAACACATTTCTATTTATGGTTCTTGATATTTGTGAATATTGAGGCAAAATGTATATAAAAGATAAAATTTGACGAGCTATTTGCTAGTCTGGATTAAGTTGTATAAGTTCAAGATTTCTGATGACAGATTTTACTATTGCTCCACTTACATAACTTTCACATAATATTTCTCACTTATATTGGGTGAGTTTTTTTTCTGAATCATAAATTGAGAAGAGTGCAGGAAATATTGATGTTATTAGCCCGTGCTGTTATGGAGATTTAAAAGAAATATTGAATTAAGAATTAAGATTTGCTGACTACTAAGACTTACTGTGAATCAGGCAATTTATATGTGTTGCCTATAATTCTTCCCTAAATATTTTAAGATCATTAGTTTTATCCTTGTTTTATAAATAAAAGAAACTGAGGGTCAAGAAGTTTTCACACCTTGCTCAATATCTACTCAAAGTAATGAGTCTGGGCTTTGAGCACAAGACTTTTCAGAAAATACTGCCTCTACCTATTAATGTATGTAAACTTAAATAAATCTTCTAAGAGGCTGAATATTTAGGAGTTGAAACATGTTCTGATACTTTCTTTATATTTCTGTTTTGCTTAAGCATTATCCTGAAATATTGTACTTTTTTCTGTATTATCTATCATTTGATTGCTTTTATTTCAAATGGTGTTTTCCAGTTCCTCAACTTGGACTTCTTTGAACTAGGATAGAAGAAATACAAATGCAGATTCTGAGAAACATTGCATTTTTAGGTGATCTTAGTATTTGATTATAACAGTTTAGAATTAGTGTTCTTTTATCTATGTATCAATATTTAATTCATCAAGAAGAGTTCTTTTTTAAAAAAAGATTTTATTTATTTATTCATGAAAGACACACAGAGAGAGAGGTGGAGACACAGGCAGAGGGAGAAGCAGGTTCCCTGCAGGGAGCCTGATGAGGGATTCCATCCTGGGACTCCAGG
This sequence comes from Vulpes lagopus, assembly GCF_018345385.1. Lineage (NCBI taxonomy): Eukaryota > Metazoa > Chordata > Mammalia > Carnivora > Canidae > Vulpes > Vulpes lagopus. Next base: position 80,088,068 of record NC_054834.1, read on the forward strand.
GTCACGCCCTGGACTGAAGGCAGGTGCCAAACCGCTGAGCCACCCAGGCGTCCCTAGAATTAGAGTTCTGAAGTTCTCTAAGGTTTTATTTCCTTCATTAAAAAAAGAAAGCAAATAAAATTAAATCACATTATTATTATCATTATTTTTTAAAAGATTTTATTTATTTATTCATGAGAGACACAGAGAGAGGCAGAGACACAGGCAGAGGAGAAGCAGGCTCCACGCAAGGAGCCCGACGCGGAACTCGATCCCGGGTCCCAGGATCAGGCCCTGGGCCCTCAACTGCTGGGCCACCCGGGCTGCCCTCATGTTATTATTTTAAGAGTTTGGAGGGACCGCAGAATCAGAGTCCTAGCTTTCACATGCTCAGATTCCTTGTTTGATGAAATGAGGTGATTGGGAGGACAATTTTAAAGTAGGATTTCTAAAAAATGTACAAGTGATAATGGCAGCATTGATATTTTTATGTTGTCTCCTAATAAAACTACTTTAAAAAAAAAAGATGGCCTAGTATGTGTCTAGGGATTCATGCTGTGTATCCAGACCACCTGATTTTAAATACCAGATTTATCACTTAATAGCTGTGTGGTTGAACAAATTAATGTCTCTTTAAAATGGATGTAAGATTGGGAACTACTTCATTTGTATGAGTTAACACATGTAAGGTGCAGCAGAATTCCAACTACTTAGTAAGTTGATATTTCAATTCAAGTATGTCTGTTAATAAGCATGACTTCATAATCATGTCATGCAAAGTATACGAAAACAGTTCTCAGTGAATAATGTTTGTTGACATGTTCCAAAAGAAACTAAGGTCCAGCCTTCTTTGTAAATGTAGAGACATCTCTACTATTTTGAACTCTTAGTGAAAAAACAAACCACTTAGGTAATCAACATTTATATGCAGCAAGTGACATCAGCACACATATATGTCCTCGTGTGTGTCGACTGCATACCTAGACTGCAAGTGTGTTTGTGTGCTTTTGGGGGATGAGAGGGTAGCTGTGAAGTGCTTACAGAGTCTAAAATGCATACTTGGGAAGAGGACAAACTTACAGATAGAAAATAAAGTAGTAGTTGAAATGATGGTCAATTCACTTGAGGGAATAATCTCATCCAATGCTTTATGAAACAGTTCATGGAACTTGAAGTGATGTGGACACGGAAACAATATTTTCTAAGTATTTACTCTATCCCATGCATTTTACATTCTGTATTTCAGTTTTTCTAAGCAATAAGAAGAGGTAGGTGTGTTATCCTAATCTTTTTGTAAGAGGAGAGTGTGCAATAGGATGTTTTAAATCTGTCATTCATGGGACCAAAGCTTGAGACTGATCTAATTCTCAAACATTTATTCTTTATACTCTTTTTTCTAATGTTTTTTTTTTTTTTAGATTTTATTCATTTATTAGAGAGAGAGAGAGAGAGAGAGAGAGAGAGGAAGAGAGATACAGGCAGAGGGAGAAGCAGGCCCCATGCAGGGAGCCCGACGTGGGACTTGATCCTGGGACTCCAGGATCACGCCCTGGGCTGAAGGTGGTGCTAAACCACTGAGCCACCCGGCTGCCCAGTTCTTTATACTTTTAACATGAGTGTTAAGGACTGAAATTCTGTGGCTGATCTTTCTTTTATTTGCATGAAAACAGTGCTCCCAAACTTCAGATCATACATATGAGTTCTTTAGTAAATAAGTAGTTGATTATTGAATTTCAACTATAATAAATGACAATTGCCTCACATTTGTAACCCAGTCCAATCTTATTCTGCTCCTGCACAACAGGCCAGTAAGTTGAAAGAGCTGTTGTGGCCAGGAAAGCAATTTTATTCAGAAAGCCAGAAACCAAGGACGTGGCCGACTGTTATCTGAGACAACCATCTTCCCTCAACATCGGATTGGAGCTACTTTTATATTAGCAAAGGGGGAGTGGGACGGGGTTTTTGTCTGAAGGTGACTAATGTTTGTTGATCCAAGGAAGGTCATGAAACTTCTTTATCATTGGTCAGTTCATCTTTGCGTACACGCATCTGGTCATCCCATTCCTGTACATTTTTTTTTTTTTTAAGGTTTGTTTATTTATTTGTTTTAGAGAAAGTGAGAGAGATAATAAGTGGGGCAGGGTCAGAAAAGAGACGGGAAGGGAGAGAGTCTCAAGCAGACTCCCTGCTGAGCAAGAAGCCCTTCTGGGGCTCAGTGCCACGACCCTAAGATCATGACCTGAGCTGAAATCAAGAGTTGGGCACTCAACTGACTGAGCCACTCAGGCACCCTGCTGTTCCCGTAAATCTTAATCAGAGCATAATCATTTCTCTGTTTCTTTATCTCCTGGGTGAAGTAGGTTTTGAGTAAAGACTGATTTTTGCAAATCATAGCTGTACCATGTCTACATGGCAGGGCATAGCAGAAGTTTCTAAGCTATAGGTTGTAGCAGCAAGGGAAATAGAAGCAATATAAGTAGCAATGCTAAGTTTCTCCCTGTTACAGAGTGAGTGTTCAGGGGCCACTCAGCAATCTGAAACAAATTGCCTTTTAAAAATGTTGTTTTTGTAAAGAAAACTTAAAAAATAAAAAAGCTTTGCTAGCAGCAGATACTATATCTTATGCTACTTCTCAGAATTTGAAGTGACTGACCACACCATTTTCTTGCGATCCTTCCACCATTTCATACAGTGCAGAAAAGTTTGAAATGAAGAGTTCAGCTTGACTTAATTAATGATTCTCCTCACTATTTGTTATCTTCAGGTGTCTCATCATTGAGGGGCGTCTTCTACAACACCACATGGGTGGCATTGACACTTGTCCTTTGCTTTTTTTAAGAAAAGATTTTATTTATTTATTCATGAGAGACACAGAGAGAGAGAGAGGTAGAGCACAGGCAGAGGGAGAAGCAGGCTCCACACAGGGAGCCCGATGTGGGACTCGATCCCCGGTCTCCAGGATCACGCCCTGGGCTGAAGGCGGCACTAAACTGCTGAGCCTCCCAGGAATCCCTGACATTTGTCCATGTCATCTCTTTGGGGATCTTCATCTTTTTTCCTTTTCAGTCATCCACTGATCCCAGTCCCAGTCACACATCACTTCTTGAACAAAGTGTCAGCAACACTTTACATAAGGGATATTTTTAAACTTACTAGTATTTAAAATATTATTGCCCTTAAAGGGTAATCTCACAGTGTGGTTGGTTTTGAGAGGAAAGGATTTAGAATACTTCTTTCAATTTTAGATTTGGCCTTTGAAAAACAAAGCTAGTGATTACATTTAGTGATTCTGTTTTCACTTAATTCAATAAATATTTATTGCATACTCCTATAATATGAGAAGCACTGTGTTGGTTTAGTAGTAGAGCAAGTGGAAGGTAAAGATAAAAATGACTCTCAAGAAAATTCTGTGTTCAATTTAAGGAAATATGATAGGCACAGGCATATATAAAGGCTATTGTATTAGGATATGATATCATGAGAACAGCCTAAAGTAATCAAATCAATAAAGCTGTTTTAAATAATTTGAGAAATAATGAAACAATTGCATATATGTGAAAAAAATAAAACATTGGAGGATATTTAAGAAAGATATAATTCTGGACTGAATTGGCTCAAGATTTCATCATGGAGATTGCATTTGCACTAGATCTTGCTGCAGGTGGAAAATGTTAACAGATAAGTCAAGGAATTGGCATACCTGAGCTTAGAGTTGAAGAGAGATATTTCACATTCAATAAGTGGTAAATTAAATAGTTTGACAACAGCATAGGTTTCTTGTGTTAGACTAAAAACAGATAACACTGAAAAATTAAGGCTGGAACTAGGTTTTAGGAAATACTGATAATCACAATAAGAACTTTGAATTTAATTGGTAGGCAATTGAAAAAAAAAAGAGAACGTGTGGGAGGGCCAATCCTGTGAATTAAAAGTGTCCTTTTTGATATTAATCTGGTAGTGTTTTGGCAATGGATTCCAGTCGGAAGACATGTAGATAAGAGCACAATTTTTAGGAAAATGTAACAGCATGCAAATAAGGCATGAAGGTAAGACCTAAGGTAGTAGCAGCGGGAATGGAAAGAAGGAATAGACACAGGTGAGGCTTTGAAAGACACGAGGTCAGGGAGTAATCGTTATCATCATCACTTGTGTGACATTTACTAGGTACTGGACCCTGTTTCAAATGATTCATATTGGTTATTTAATTTTACATCAGACAACTCTGAGAGGTAGACACTCATGCCACCCCCATTTTGTGTAAAGAGAACTGAGGGAGAATTTAGCCAGGCAAATTGTTTCAGGTCAAATGCTAGAAAATAGCAAAAGTGATACTTGGCCCCACTGAGTCAAACTCTACAGTCTCTGCAGTAACCACTGTACACCTGTAAACAATAACTGAGTTTTCCAGGTTGACTGAACAGGAAAATGACATTACCAGTAGTCAGAATAACAGATTTTTTGTCAGAGTTTACTCCTTCTTCAGTTAAGTCTTTGGATAGGGAGGAAAATCTTTGGACTTTTAGGAAGAATATCTCTTATGGTTAGTGATGAATCTCTTAGCTACATTCATTTCTATGCTGGGCAACAGGAACAGTATAATTTATAATATTGCTCAATTATACATTAGAATAGTAAATATGTCATCTTAGTATGATTTGTCTTCCTTCCTTAGCACAGTTTAAAATGAATGAAACAAGGATAGAGCGCTAAATTAAAGATTAAATATCTTGGGTGCATGAAAGACCAATATTTTAGAGTTAGTTTACCATCATACTAAACAATAATTTTGACAGAGGAAAATAAAATCTAACACCTAACATAGAGAGTATCTCTCCTTTTTCTGTACTGGCGAAATAGCATATATATTATATTACTACTGCGCAGGGGCCTGGCTCTGGAACCATATTATTGCATAGGTTCAGATCCCAGAAGGAGGCCTCTCTAGCTCTGTGATGTTTGTAAAGTGTGATTTTAGCTGTGTGGCATCTTGTGTGTCAATTATGTAAGCTCTCTGGCCTCAGTCTCTTCATCTTTGAAATGCGATAGGAAAACTAGTATGTTTTCTGAATATTGTGAAGGCAAAATGAGATAAAGCACTTACAGTGGTCCCTAACAAACAGTCAGTTCTCAACAGATGTTACTTATGTTCATTGAACTTTATCTCATCTATCATAGCTTTTATTTATTTATTTATTTTTTTAAATTTTTATTTATTTATGATAGTCACAGAGAGAGAGAGAGAGAGAGAGAGAGAGAGAGAGAGGCAGAGACATAGGCAGAGGGAGAAGCAGGCTCCATGCACCACGAGCCCGACGTGGGATTCGATCCCGGGTCTCCAGGATCACGCCCTGGGCCAAAGGCAGGCGCTAAACCGCTGCGCCACCCAGGGATCCCTATCATAGCTTTTAATTCATAAAATTTAATTAAATAATTGCTGCCATTTTAAATGTGTTTATTGTGAATTTTTATGTATGATGAGCACAAGACAATGAATTTTACAAGCAGATACCTATGTCGTTTCATCATACAGATCAAGAAAGAGCATTTTCTGCATCTCAGAAACCTTGCTTTTTTTTTTTTTTTTTGGCTCCCAGACATTACTCCCTTCCACCAATTCCATAGGGATAACATTTTCATAACTTTTGTATCATTTCATTGCTTTTCATTATAGTTTTAACATTTTATCATACATCCTTAAATGTATGATAAATGCTAGCTTAGCTTAATTTTTAAATTTATATACATAATAGCTTACTTATGTAAGTATACATAAGACTTAACTTCTGATAGTACTACAATATGCATTCCTTTGTGTCTGGTTTCCTTTCTTGATCTTATATATCAGAGTTTCATTACTGTTTTTGTGTGGCTTATGTGGTTTTTCATGGCTATGTAGTATTCCTTTGTAGAAAAGTACTACAGAGTATTTATCCATGTGTTGTTGATAGACATTTGGACTGTTTCTGGGTTTGGGCAATTACGAATAGTGCTGCTATGAATATTCTTTTAGATGTTTCTTATTGCACATATACATCCATTTCTACTAGTGATGAAATTGCTCAGTTATATTATTTACAAATTTTCAATTTTAGTAGATACAGCTCAACAGTTTTCCAAAGTAGTTATACTAATTACACTCTAGTCAGTAGCATATGAGAGTTCCCATTATTTCATCTATATCAATGCTTTTTATAATCAGTCCTATTACTTTTAGCCATTCTGATGAGAATAGTTTACATTTCCCTTTGAGTAATATGGTTCTGTTATATGATTTAGTTGTCATATGAATATTATTGTCTGTAAATTACCTGTTCAAGTGTCTTGCCTATTTTTCTATTGTATTATTTTTTTTAATGTTAATATGCAGAAATTAACTTATTTGAATGAAGTGCCTCCTTTTAATTATATGTTACAGATACTTTTTTCCTCTCTGTGACTTGCTTTTTCAATTTTTTTAAAATTTATTTATTCATGAGAGACAGAGAGAGAGAGAGAGAGAGACAGGCAGAGGGAGAAGCAGGCTCCATGCAGGGAGCCTGATGTGGGACTAGATCCTGGGACTCCGGGGTCACGCCCTGGGCTGAGGGCAGGCGCTCAATGACTGAGCCACCCAGGGTCCCCGCTTTTTCAATTTCTTAATGGCATTTTTGAGGAGGAAAAGTTTTTACTTTTAATTATAATCATATTTTTACTTCTTTACATTTTGATCATTCCTCTTAAATTTATTTTTGTGCCTGGTTTGAGGTAGAGGTCATGTCCTGTTTTCCTTCCAACTAAATATCCAGTTATTATAGAAGCATACTGAAAATTCTCTTTGCCCACTGCTCTTCAGTGCCATCGTTATCATAAATTAAATATCCATGCATGTCAGTGTTTTGGGGGCCAACTGTATTTTGAGGGGTAGGGCTAGAGAGAGGGTCTTAAGCAGGCTCTCTGCCCAGTGTGGAGCCCTAAGCAGGGCTTGATCTTACCACGCTGAGATCATGACCTGAGTGGAAATCCAGAGTTGGATGCTTAACTGAACTGAGCCACCCAAGTGCGTTTAACTATTGTTTTTAATTGGTCTCTTAGTTTCTTCTTGCTAATTATAATGCTGTTTCAACTATGGTCACTTTTTAAATTATTCACGGTATCTGTTAAAACAGGTTCTCCTGCTATGTATTTCTTCAAGGAATAGTTTCATACAAATTTTATGATATTAATATTATTAAAGATGAAATTAATACTTTTCAAGCTTTACACTTTTTTTTTTCATATCTTATTGCATTGGCTAGAATGTCCAGAGCAATGCTTAATGAAAGTGGGAGGAGTGGAAATTCTGCTTTTATTTCCAAATCAAAGGGAACAATGTCACCGTGTTAGTATTAATACTGTTTACTATAATGTTTTTTGATAAATATCATATTAGATTAAGAAATTTATTTTTTCTGTTTTTTTCTGGGTTTTTCATCATAACTGGGTTTTGAGTTTTATCAAATGCTTTCTTTGTATCTATTTAGATTATCAAATGATTTTTCTTTTTTCTTTTGTTACTCTGATGATTTATACTGATTTTTTTCTCACAGACTTCACAAGGAAGCAGCAGTTCTGCTGTTTTCTTCTTACTGTGGGACCTAGAGTGCTAGAGGATTTTTTGTTTCTTCTCTCCACTCCCCTTTTGGAATGTCCCCCATGCTTGCATAGCAGAGTACGTTTCTTGTTGCACCCTTGAACCTTCCCAGGTGGCAGAGTGGTATTGCTTGTTACTTGAGGCAGTGCTTCTGATAGAGGCAGGATGGTCCGGGGCTCCTTGGCTGCTCTAGTCTCAACCTTACACTTGTCCTTTGCATCTGGACCTCGGAGAGTGGCTCTTTCCGCATTCCTGCCCATTCCTCCCATGGTATCCAAGCTCCTCCTTGGCTCTCTGGGGTTTTTTGTGGACAAAGGTCCTGTTCTACCAGTGGTAGCAGATCTCTGCTTTGTGTCAGAGATCTGGACCTAAGAGTTACCTGTTCCTCCAACAGGGCCAGGTGAATTTTTTTTTCTACTTCCTTCCCAGAAATTGTGGATCTTTTCCAGGGCATTGGGCTTGTGAGAGTTGTTTTCCTGAAAGGCTAAATTTTACTTTGCAATAGAGAAGGGTCTGGGGAATCAGAAAAGATTTTATTTTGTGACACCAAAGTACTCTTTCTGGTCTCTTGCCCTGACCTCAATCTTTCTGCTAAGCAACTAGTAGATGTCTGAAAAAAGAGCTTATGATTGAGCACATATTCCTTTATGTCTGGGGGATCCCAGGGTGTCTATGTTATTCTGGTGACCCATTCCGGCCTTCAAGTATTTGTTACTATTTTAGCTGTTTTCTTCATACCTACTTTCATAATGAGTGCCTATTCCTCTCATGTTCTGTCAAAGGTGAAATGCTCATATGTCCTGTCTCTCCTCAGTGACTGTTATCCTTTAAAATTCAGTTAATCTCTTTGTCTTGCAACTCCAGGTTTCTGATGGGCTCAAGAAGAGTTATTATTTTATAGATTATCTGGCCTTTTCCTACTGCTAGGAAAAGAGCAATATTCTCTGCTGGCTTTTAAATTTCTAAGTAGCAATTTTTTTCACATATGTTTTAACTCAGCCTTTCAAATTTTACAAAGCAATTTTTTCCTTCACCTAGTCTACATTTACCAGAGCCAGAAGTCCTAAATTAATGCTATCTTTATAGCCTTTCCACACAAAAGTGAGTTGTTGCTATCACAGTTTTGTGAGCAATTGAAGCTCAATGGAATATATGTAACAAGATACTGTTTTAAAACAAGGTGGAGTTCAAGTTTTCTCCTGCAAAAGGAAGTCTGGCCACTGGCATTGTGGGGCTGGATTTGTGGTCCCTCGCTCATTAGGGAATCTAGTCTCCTTTGATAGGTCTGTTCTACCATCTTGGCCATATGACTTCATCCTCAAGGGTCTTCCAGTGGTTTAAGATGACCACTGGACAGCCATTTGTGTTCTGTGCAGCAAGGATGAAAAAAATGCAATGGCAAAAGGACATGCTACTAGCTGATTTAGCCTTCTTCAAAGAGTTCCCTGGAAACTGCACCCAATATTTTATCCCTAACCATCACTGTTCTTTGATGCAAAATAAGCTGTTACATATAGTATTTTTGCTGCACACACAATGGCTCTGTACTTGTCCTGAGTAAGGAAGGGGAAGGCAGGTATTGCATGGGCTCTTAGAAGTCTCAGTCATAATTAGAATATGAGGAATACATTTTGGTAATGTGATTTATGAGCTAGGATGGTGTGGGTTAAAATACACAAAATCTATCATAAAAACAGAGCTGGCTGCATTTTGATCTCAGCTTTGCAAATTATCAGTTATGTGACCTTGAGCCAAGGTTCTTATCCTAACTTGTTTTACTTTCTCAGCTGTATAGGGGCATGATAATTACTATTTTGAAACATTTTGGTCAGGATTGAATATGATAATATATGCAAAACGCCTATCGCATAGGAAAAGATCAATAAATGGTATGTTTTATGTCACCCACCATAGATTAACTTATATCAGGTTCAGTTATTTAAGGGAGGACAGAGCTTATTCAAGCCTAATACTGATTGATATGATAGAAAGGCCATTGCCTTTGTTTCTCTTGAGTAAAGCTTTATCTTTTAGATGGGATTGAGAGTCTCAATTTCTACCCTTTAAATATATCATTTTTATACTTCAGACTATAGTGGAATATTGCTAAGAATTTAGGTTTATGGTAGCAGCACTTTATGTAATGTCAAACCAAGAAACAGATGGGTTCCAGGTTGAATTTAACCATTAGAAGCTATGGAACTTGTGAGAGTCATTCTAACTCTCTGGACTTTGGTTTTGCCAGCTGACAAGTCAAGTAGGTCGACAAGCTGACCTCTACTTCTATTTGACAGCTTTAAAGCACCATGATTCAGGCAGCCTGGGTGGCTCCGCGGTTTAGCACCACCTTCAGCCCAGGGCCTGATCCTGGAGACCCGGGATTGAGTCCCACGTCGGGCTCCCTGCGTGGAGCCTGCTTCTCCCTCTGCCTCTGTCTCTCATAAATAAATAAATAAAATCTTAAAAAAGAAAAAAGAAAAAAGAAGCGCACCATGATTCTATGGAGTTTTACTTGCCTGAGACATATTCTCTTGTCAAAAACATCCTAAAAACCAGCAATAAAGTGATAAAGACTTAATTTCTCAAACCAGAGTTGAATTTTTACAGGAACTGGCTGTATTGTGAGGTTTTGCCAGTTCTAGAAAGAAACAATAGATATTAATTGAACACCATGGTGCTGTATTTAAAAACTGGCTTCAACTTCTGGCTGTGGAGATCATTGTCCTTGATAAAGTGTGTCACTTTGGGCAAGTCTCTTAAATTCTCTGTGCCTTACAGGACTCATTTATAAAATGGGCAATCTATATTAAAGCCGTGATGAGGATCAAATAAATAAGAACACTGTAAAAGTACTTTTAAAACCTGCACAGTTTCAGTGCTGAGGTCTCTAGAAAGTCCAGTGGGTAGAGAATGGAAAATGTCCTGACTCTGTGGTGTAGAGCTTGTACAATAAAGTGTTACAAGTGAAATACAGTAAAATAAAGCTACCAGGGATCTCTCTTTTAAAGCTCCTGTTAGATTTTGCCCATCTAGTTTTCTGTCCACATTATGTTTTAGAAGGTTGTGGGTCTCAGGCATTTCAGAAGTCAGACAAGCAAGGCATGTCTGTGACTTTGTGCATGAGGTATCTCCTTGAGATAAATTTCCAGATGTGATCTTTGTATCTCAGGCATTCTGCTTGTGAGCCAGTGAGGCTGAAACAAATAGCAAATCTTTTGCAGTGTGTGGCTATTGGTGCTGTCTGCTGTCCTCAATTTGCCCATCCGAATTGGCAGTTAAAGCTCCTTCTCTATAAATAGCAAGTTATTAGTTACAGCAGGGTTGCCATATGGCAAAAGAGTCTCTATTGTTAAACTGATTAAATACAACAGCAGTGCCCAGTCTTTAAGAAGATATTATGTTCTGTGAAAAAAGCTTAGAGATTATTTTTGTTCCCAAACTACATGAATCAAGCTTTTACAGTCTCTATTTCTATATGTGTATGCATATTATTCATCTTATTGCTACTTTTTGAAACTCTTGAAACATATCACATGTATATTAAAGTGTGTAAAGTGCACTAATATTAAGTATATAGCTGGCTTTTTACATAGCTATATACTTGTGTTACTACTATGCAGACCAAGATATAGAACCTTTTCAGTTCCCAAGATGTTCCCCTTATAGATATCTCTTCCCTGTCAATAATCTTATGGTTTTTACTGAATGGGAAATCATCAAAGAGGGGAAAAGCCCTGAAAGATTTAACTACAGGACACAAACTGAGGGTCGCTGGAGGGGAGGTGGGTGGGGGGTGGGGTATTTGGATGTTGGGCATTAAGGAGGGCACTTGATGGGATGAGCACTGTGTGTTATACACAACTGACAAATTATTGAACACGACATCTGAAACTAATAGTGGACTATATGTTGGCTGATTGAATCCTAATAAAAAATAATCATGGTCTTTAATATCAAGAAATTTGCCTTTATAGTAATGAGCTTCTAAAAAAGGAGTGAAGTATTTTTTCCTTATTTATTTATTTATTTTTTAGGAATGAAGTATTTTGAAGGCAATTCCAACTTTTTTAAAAAAGATTTTATTATTTATTTGAGAGAGAGAGAGAGTGCACACAAGAGAGAGCAAGCACAAGGCCGGGGAGAGGCGGAGGGAGAGGGAGGAGCTGACTCCCACTGAGCAGGGAGCCCCATCCCAGGACCCTGGGATCATGACCTGAGCTGAAGACAGATGCTTAACCCACTGAGCCACCCAGGCGCCCCAGGGCAATTTCAATCTTTTAAAATTTCCTGGAAGTATTAATAATTATGACAAAAAATAAAGACCTCTGTACAATACTGTATAATGCAATGAACTATAATAATGATATTCTAAGTAATAAACTTCATTATATGATCACTGAAATGAAACAGGATTGCAACGTGGAGACGTCATGCATTTCTATCCACATCTCCCACCTGCGAACCAAAAAAATAGAGCTGCCACACAGGCTGGTGAGTGTTCTGGTGGTCATGTTGCCAGGCAACCCCAGTCAGTATCAGAGACACCCAATTGAGCAGCAGAGACACAGACTAGAAGGTATCTTGGAAACAGAAGGGTCCAGCTGAAGGAGAGGGAGGGTGGAGGGAGAGAGGAAAACAGAGTGCCACTTGAACACTTGTCCATGTTGGTCACGACCACATACAATTATTTCCCCCTAGCAACATGCAGCTAGCTTAGAGCAAAATTCTTTGGGCTTCACCGTGTTTTCCTCCTTTGCTGTGTCTACAGGTACGAGGGCAGAGGTTAACGATGCAGAAGGGAAGGGTGTCATTTTCAGCACATTCAAACCATGTAAGCTAAAAGTTCTTTGAGACTGTATATTTGATTCGGTCACGTTTAAAATAATCTGAGTTTTACATTGATATGCTTTCTTTAAAAAAAAGTGGAAAGTACAGAATAAAATGCTCACCACCTGTAGTTGTCCCTCTTCGTGGAAGGTAAAGGTAACAAGGAAGAGAGGGAGGCACGTGTAAGCCCCTCCGGGAGGTCGGGCATTCGAGGAGATGAGCCTCTGGGTTGACGACCTCGACCTCGGCAGAGCCCTCCACCCTGAGATGCAACTTTTATGTGTTTTCCTAGAAAGGCATCTTCCGCTCTCCACGGTTTTCTATAAAGCCTTTTCTGCTGTACTGTGCTCTACCCCCCCGGTGCTCTCCTGTCCTCCTCCTTAACTGTGGGCATGTACAGAAAATAGCTGCTTGAGATGGGAAGCACCTGCTGACTTATCGCTACCCCAAATCCCTTCATTCTTCCCCCTCCGACGCTGCTGTCCCGCCCAAGCCAAGGCCTTCCTGCACGTCCTGGGTCTTGCACCTGTCTCTGGTCTAAAAGCCGTGACTCAAGGAGTATTTTTTTTCTCCTCTGTATCCTCAGCCTTCTCCCACTCTCCTGATTTCTCCCCATTGGCATTATACATGTCAAGGATCTTTACCCTTGGGACGCCTGGTGGCTCAGCGGTTTAGCGCCGGCCTTCGGCCCAGGGCATGACCCCGGGGTCCCGGGATCGAGTCCCACGTCGGGCTCCCTGCATGGAGCCTGCTTCTCCCTCTGCCTGGGTCTCTGCCTCTCTCTCTCTCTGTGTCTCTCATGAATAAATAGATAAAATCTTAAAACAAAAAAACAGAGGCTCTTTCCCCTTGAAAAGAAACCAGTGCAGGAATCCTCCCTTTATTCCAAGTCTACACTCAGTTTCTGAAAACTTCTCTCTGCTCACAACTAGATGTTCCGAATCTGCACCCTCCATTCACACCTCAACACGCTGGCACGCTTTTTCTATTTGTCTGAAACTATTCTTTCTAAGGTCACAAAAGTGAGTCATGGAGCGATATGTAGAAGATGTACCTTTGATCTCTTTGCATGACTTTGTACCGTTGAGCATGTCCTCTCTTTGACCTTATTATTCTCTCTGTTGGAATCTCTAACACTGCACTCCTGTTTCTCCTTCCCTTGGCAGCCGTGCACACTCTCATTGGTGGGCTTACCTTTCTTAAATTGGCACTCTGTGACATTCTTTGTGGCACCCTCTTATTTTTCTCACACACTCTCACTGAACAAATTTTATCAATTGCCGTAATTGTAGCTAACATTGGTTTGCGGACTCCTCTGGCCTCACGGCTCCTGAAATTCAGGTCTGTACTCCCCTACCATCTGGCAGCTCCACCTGTATGTCCCACAGGAGCCTCAGAATCATCAGAGGCTACCAACATATTTTTTAAACTTCTGTTTTTCTTTAATAAACTTAATTTAAAAAAATTTTTTAACATGACAAAGTGCATAAAGAGCAAGATAAAAATAATAGAATCAGTCCTCTTTAAACTTTAAAAAAAATTGTTATTACACACAGGCTATGACATAATTGGATATTTCTCTACTTTGTGGACAGTTATTCTTACTCTCCACAGCAGGACTGCTTCGTAACTTTTCATCTGACGGAAAGCACTAAAATCCTGATTTTTAACAGAATAATGGTTAAAATGCCTTAAGTGATTTAAGTTGAAAGCAGTATATTGGTACATGGCTCTTGTGCTCAATTATCAGGAATATACAAATGTCTTTTTATTCAAAAATACAAAATAAATGATCTGTAGCCATGGACAGTGACAGCAGTAAAGGTCATATGTTGTTAAATGAAATCAGTAACTGATGGTTATAGTGATTTTCTTAAATATCAGCCTTTTTAAAAAGATTTATTTATTCATCTGTGGGCCAAGGGGTAGAAGGAGAGGGGGAGGGAAGGAAAGAAACGTGAAGCAGACTCTCCGCTGGGCATGGAGCCTGTCTCCTCTTGGGGCTCGACCTTACAACCCTGAGATCATGACCTGAGCTGAAATCAAGAGTTGGCCGCTTAACCACTGAAGCCACCCAGATGCTCTAGCCAGCCTTTTCGTCACTTATTTTCTTCAGCTGACTTCCCTGAAGGTATTGTTGAGGAGCTCTTCCTTGAGCTTCCTCTCACAGCTCATTAAAAATGGTAAAGCACTATTTTAGGAAATGGAACATGCTACCTCCCATAGCACCTCCTTGTTCCGCCCATTGCTCCCATTGCAGGGTTCTCTCCTCTAGGAATTCCAATGATTACGACGTCTGCTGTAGTTAACAAAGGCACCACTTCAGCTGCATTCAGTGAAGCAGGCTTTTGTTTTTTTTAATATTTTATTTATTTATTCATGAGAGACACAGAGACACACAGAGAGAGAGGGGGGCAGAGACACAGGCAGAGGGAGAAGCAGGCTCCACGCGGGGAGCCCGACGCGGGACTCGACCCTGGGTCTCGACCCTGGGTCTCCAGGATCAGGCCCTGGGCCGAAGGCGGCGCTAAACCCTGAGCCACCCGGGCTGCCCGTGAAGCAGTTTTTATGACCTTAGTTGGATCAGTGATTCCTTTTTCCACCGTAGTCACAGAATCTCCAAGCATAGTGTTGTAACCAACTTCTGAAGAACTTTGCATAATTTTCTCGACTGTCAATGATCCTTCAACCCCTGCATCCTTAGCAATGGTCATTGCAGGAATTTTGAGTGTTCTAGTAATCATTTCTATACCAGTTTTTTGATCTTCGTTACCTGGAGTTATTGAATCCAAGTTGGAATGCAGCTGAAGCAGGGCCCAGCCCCTCCCAGAACACGGGCTTCTTCAACAGCAGCTGCTGTCACACTGAGGGCACCTGCAACTCTGTCTTCCTTTTCATTCATTTTATTATCACTTGTCTCACCAAATTTTAGCACAGCTACTCCATTTGAGAGTTTGCCAGACATTCATTCAGCTTTTCTTTTTCATATTCACTGGTTATAATATTTAACCGCTCAATGATTTTTTGAATATATTTTTCAGTTTGAGTTTGTCATCTTTTCCTTTAAGAGGTGGCACTGGGGCCCCTGGAGGGCTCAGCGGTTGAGCTCCTGCCTTCAGCCCAGGGTGTGACCCCGGGTCCCGGGATCGAGTCCCGCATCGGGCTCCCCTCAGGGAGCCTGCTTCTCCCTCTGCCTGTGTCTCTGCCTCTTTCTCTCTCTCTCTCTCTGTGTCTCTCATGAATAAATAAATAAAATCCTTAAAAAACAAAAAAGAGCGTGGCATCATCCTTAGTCATAATGACCTCTCAAGCTTTCCTAAGTTGTGAGGCTAAACATCTTTAAGATTTAGAGTCAGTCCTTTTTTTGCAAACGTTGTACCATCAGTAGCAATAGTCATGTCATTAAGCTGGTTCTCTCTATTGTCACAAAAAC
This sequence comes from Vulpes lagopus, assembly GCF_018345385.1. Classification (NCBI taxonomy): domain Eukaryota; kingdom Metazoa; phylum Chordata; class Mammalia; order Carnivora; family Canidae; genus Vulpes; species Vulpes lagopus. The sequence continues at coordinate 80,103,916 of NC_054834.1, forward strand.
CTGGAGCTTTGACTGCTACACCCTGAAAACCAACTTTTAGCCTGTTCAGAACCAGTGTACTCAGAGCTTCTCGATCCCCATCTTCAGCAAGTAGGACCCAGGGCTTGTGACGAGCATTGGCAATTCCAAGAGCAGGTGCAACCGACTGGGCACTAGGAATTTTCTTTTCACTTGGTAGAGCATAGGTATCTTGAAACTCCTATTTCTCACTTTTTAAGTTTTGTCTTTTAAAGATTTTATTCATATATTTGACACAGAGAGAGTGAGAGTGAGCGAGAGTGCAAGCAGAAGCAGAGGGAGCAGCAGAGGGAGAGGGAGAAGCTGGCTTCTCCCCGAGCAGGGAGCCCGACGTGGCACTTGGTCCAGGACCCTTAGCCAAAGACAGGTGCTTCACCCCCTGAGCCCCCAAGCACCCCTTACTTTCATTTTAGAGAGAGCACATGCGTGTGCACACAAGGGAGAGGGGCAGAGAGGGATGGAGAGAAGCCGACTCCCCGCTGAGCACGGAGCCTGACTCAAGGCTCCATCCCATGACCTTGAAATCATGACCTGAGCTGAAATCAAAGTCCAGTGCTTAACCAGCCACGTAAACACCCACATTTCTGAGCTTTTGATGTATTAATAAAGAATGGAGACATATAACCTCGATCAGACTTCATACTTTGAATAATTTCTAATTCACAATGTAGTGCTTTTTCATCCTTTACTGTGATGATGTCCTTTCTCCCAAGCATTTTCATTGTATTAGAAATAATGTTGCCAATTCCTTTGTTTCCATTCACAGGAATCATGGCAACCTGAGCCATTTCTTCAGGGGTTGTCATGGAATTAGGCTGCTTCTTGAGTTCAGCAATTACAGCATCAACAGCTAACATTACACCTCTCCTGATTTCCACAAGATTAGCACTTTTGCTAATCTTCTCAAAAGCCTTCCTTGGCAATAGAGCGTGCCAGCGCACCATCCCTCGTGGCAACATCTTGAACAAGTTGAGCACCAATAGTTTTATTTTTATCTTGTAAGTCAATGGACTTTGCAATGGTCACACCATCTTTTGTTACTTTAGGACTTCCCCAACTCTGTTAAATATTCACCGTTCTTCCCTTTGGCCCCATAGTAATGGCTACAGCTTCCACTAAATGGTCTACGCCTTGAAGCGTTAAGGTTTGGGCATCATTACCAAATTTTACATCTTTGGCTTAGGCCCGAGTGAGGTGGGGAGCCGGTGCCAGAGCCAGTGGAGGCTGGCCTGATTTCGCAAAATACTGTTGGTAATCAAAGCATTTCTGTGGAGCACTTGTAGGGTGTGCAGGCAGCAAGGCAGGCCATCAGGAATGAGTGAAGGCGTAAAATCAGCATTCTTTTTTTTTTTTAAGATTTTTTATTTATTTATTCATGAGAGACACAGAGAGAAAGAGGCAGAGACACAGGCAGAGGGAGAAACAGGCTCCCTGCAGGGAGCCCAACGTGGGACTCAATCCCGGGACTCCAGGATCACGCCCTGGGCTGAAGGCAGGCACTAAACCACTGAGCCACCCAGGGATCCCTAAAATCAGCATTCTTAGCAATGATGTTGGCCGCAGAAATCTTAGTCTTGACTAGGTCTTTGCTTTTATCTGGAATTGCTCTATTATAAACTCAGTGAAGTAAGTTGTCCCAAGCATTTGGTATAGGGCTGAGGGCATTTCGGCACTTCAGTTTGCCAAATAAGTGAAATAGATAGCTTATATTTTAAATGTATCTTAAATGCTTTTCTCTTTTCAAATTGTATTAAATTATTTTGCTCATCATAATACTGCTCACAGTAAAATAGCGATGTCTCACACGTACTGATTAGTTACTATGTGCCAGTTCCTATGATTTCATTATATATATATATAAAATCCTTACCATGACCTTACAAGTAGGTATTGCTCTTATTGGCACTTGCAAACAACTGGAGTTAGCTTAGGTAAATTCATCTCTCCAGTATTTCCAAATGAAAGGGTGGTGGTTGTGGGACTTGAATCAAAGTCGATGTAATACCCCTAACTGTACTAAAGTGGTGAATTTTTAGAAAAAAGCAACAGCAACAACAAACTGCAACATTTTGTTATTTGTGGCTCTTTGACACAAAGATAGCTTTGCTCTTATTTAGCCTCTTCAGTATCTCAATACTGGCACATGACTATAAGCACAGTCTTTCCTAGATGTCAACAATTATTTTGCTCTGGTTTATCATGAAGAAATAACTTAGAATATGCATTCAGGGGGCAGCTGGGGAGCTCAGTCAGCTAGATGTCCGACTCTTGATTTCAACTAAGGTCTTGATCTCAGGGTCCTGGGATCAAGCCCCGTGGTGGTTTCTGTGCTCAGCGGGGATCTGCTTAAGAATTTTCTCCCTCCCTCGCTCTCTCTCTGCCCCTCCCCCTATTTGCATGTATACACTCTCTCTTAAAATCAAAAAGTGTACTCAGGCTTGGGATAAGAGAAAAGGAGTTTCTGTAAAATGGCAAGTGGACATAACGGAAGAATATTGGGATGGCCGGGTGTTGTCTCCACAGAAGAGAAAGAAAATATAGGAAAGTTGGGGAAAGAATGGGAGAAACAACTAACAAATATATCCGGCAGAGCCAATTGCAAATTGAGAAAAAAAAAATCTTGGCTAGGTGACTTTTATAAGTGAAAGAAAAAAGAGGAGACTATAGAGAGCAAATGAATGAATGAAGGAATGTAAAAATGTGGTGAAGAAAAACATGACTTAAATATAATCAAAGAGAGATATAATTTAATAAAATGAGAAGAGTGGGGATAACCAGGAATTAAAAATGGCATAAAGAAAAATATCCAATGCATCAGTAATAGGTTTCATTGATTCTGGTTGCTGTCTTTGTAGGTACCTGCCAGAAATGTGAAGCAAAAAGGAAAAATAAAATGTTGATTGCTGTTCTGCTGGGGTGGAGCTGAACGGATGTGGAAATCTGAGAATTTTTATACTGATTATGTTTCTTTGCAGGAGAGGAATCATAGCATTTTCTTTCTCAGTTTGTGTGCTGTGTTATTCCACTGAAATTAATAGATAAGAGACTTTGGAATGGAGTACACTTACTGATTTGTTTGGATGTCAGTCAGAGGTTGGAATGTATTTACCATGCTTCTCAAAATCCAAAGAAAACATTATGACCATTCAGCCTCACATAGTGGAGCCTTTCCTTGGAGAAATCAGATGTTATTGATCTTGAAGCTTTATGCTTTTGCTATTTGAAGTATAAAACTATGAAATCTTTGCAGAAAATTCATGAATTATTTGCTTTTGGAATTTGAACCTTTACTCAAAAACTGTAATAAGAAAAACTGTTTCCTCACTGTTCTAATGTAAACTATAAGATCTCATTTCTAGAAAAGAATCTGACAGTTAAGATTGAGTAGGGTGATCATCATTTCTCTCCTGCTCCCCACTGTTCCCCAGCCTCCCACCATATTCCCCATAGCTCATTTCTGGTAAATAATATTGAAAGAAAAATTGTTTCCAGAAGTTGATTTAATTGGCAGTGACTGGCACAAAGTGATAAATGCACATGCAGTTTTTGGTGACCAGAAGCATAAAATTATTTAATTATTGCATTAAAATGAGAATTAAGGCCATTTAAAATAGCATTTTTAGATTAGACATTTGGAAACAGACTACAGGATAGATTATATTTGTTGAACACTACATCTTCCTCTTTAATTTTTCTTTTGTCTGAATAAAACAAATAACAGGGAGTCTTCTAACAGGGAGGTTTTTTTTTTGTTTTTTTGTTTTTTTTTTTTGTTTTGTTTTTTTTTGCTCATGGTTATTTGATTTTCGAATTTAATCATTTTTGTCATTAGCTCCATAATGATTTTTCCAGATTATAGTAGACTAGTGATAGAAGACCATGTTTTTCTGTAGCAGCAATCACTGTAGTTCGTAGGTACTTCAAGTTAGCGTGCTGTTTGAATCTAAATCATATGGAAGGAAGGAACCTTTTGGAGCTCAAGTAGGTAGGCCTTGATTATATTAAAATTTCCTTTCCTAAAATTCTTTCATGTTGTTTCTTCTGTAAAAACTTAGTGGGATTTGATGAAATGTAGGCTGCAATGGTGACAGTGAGTAGAAGTGAAGTAGTCTTCCCCAATTTCAATGATTGCTTTTAAATACTGGCCCTGATGGTTTGGGGAAGGTATTTATTTGGAACCCAAACCACAAGTGCAACCAGAAAAAGATAGTTCCTGAATCTTGCATGGGACTTCAGGTTAGGAAAGTTTGCCAATTTCCTGAAAAGAATGTAGAGCGTTAATAGAATTTGACATGGGTGCAAACTTTTATCTTTCCAAAGTCACATAGATTCTGTAACACAGGAGACTTTTGGCAACAAAAGAGAAAAATCTGAAAACAACACTTAAATCATACTATTTTATTTTTTAATTGATTTTTAAAACTTTCATTATTTTAGGAGAGAGTGGAGGGGGTAGAGGGAGAGGGAGAGGAGAGAGAGAGAATATCAAACAGCCTCCCTGATGAGCACCGACCCCTGCACAGCCCGGCTCCACTCCACCTCTCCAACATGGTAGTTTTCTTACTTGCTTTCAAATAAAACATATATTTCCCCTTAATTCAGATAATATATGCTATTTCTGGGTGATTTGAAAATTAGAGAAAAAAATACTAGGAGGAATTGCAAAACAAAACAAAAAAAATCCACATATTCCTACCTGTTTTTTCCAGGACTTTCATAAGAATAAATAAAAGTAGTGGTGATTATAGTATATAAAAAGGTGTGTATTTTGACTTGTTGAATTTTATGGTATCCTATAAGTTTTTCTCATGTTACTATAAAATTGAATAAGTTTCTAATAGCATAATATGCTGTTAATTGACTATGTATCTATTTTGAACTCTTTTTTTTTTAAAGATTTTATTTATTTATTCATGAGAGACACACAGAGAGAGGCAGAGACAGAGGCAGAGGGAGAACCCGGCTCCCCATAGGGAGCCTGATGTGGGACTCGATCCCACGACCCCGGGATCACGCTCTTAGCCAAAGGCAGATGCTCAACCACTGAGCCACCCGGGCGTCCCTGAACTCTTTTTAATAAATAATGCCATTGTACAATTTCCATGTGTAAAATCCTTTTTTCTGACATGGGGTTTTTATTTTTTACTTATTTATTTACTTTTTTTTTAATTTAAATTCAAGTTAGTTAACATATAGTATAGTATTGGATTCAGGAGTAGAATTTAGTGATTTATTACTTACCTAAACACCCAGTGCTCATCCCAACTAGTGCCCTCCTTGATGCCCATCACCTATTTAGCTTACCCACCTCTCTTCCAGCAGCCCTCAGTTTGTTCTCTATAGCTGAGTCTCTTACAGTTTGCTTCCCTCTCTGTTTTTATCTTATTTTATTTTTTCTTCTCTTCTATGTTCATCTGTTTTGTTTCTTAAATTCCACATATGAGTCAAATTATTTGCTATTTATCTTTCTCTGACTGACTTATTTTGCTTAACATAATATTCTCTAGCTTCATCCATGGTGTTACAAATGACAAGATTTTATTCTTTTTGATGGCTGAGTAATATTCCATTATATACACACACACATTGTATATATATACACACTTCTATATACCACTTCTTTATCTCCTTGGCTATTGTTGGTAGTGCTGCTATGAACATTGGGGTGCATGTGCCCCTTTGAATCAGCATTTTTTGTATCCTTTGGATAAATACCTAGTCGTGCAATTGCTGATCATAGGGTGGTTCCATGTTTAACTTGTTGAGGAACCTCCATGCTGTTTTCCAGAGTGGCTGTACCAGTTTACATTCCCACCAGGAGTGCAAGAGGGCTCCCCTTCTCCACATCCTCGCCAATATCTCTTCTTTCCTGAGTTAATTTTAGTCATTCTGTGTGGCATAAATGATATCTCATCATGATTTTGATTTGTATTTCCGTGATGATAAGTGATCTCTGGGGAAATGTGTGCTCATGTCTTCTGTCCATTTTGTAACTGGATTATTTATTTTTGGGATGTTGATTTTGATGAGTTCCTTATAGATTCTGGATACTAGCCCTTTACTAGATAGGTCATTTACAAATATCTTCTTCAATTTTGTTTGTTGCCTTTTAGTTCTGTTGATTGTTTTTTGTGCTGTGCAGAAACTTTTTATCTTGATGAAGCCCCAATTGTTCATTTTTGCTTTGGTTTCCCTTGCCTCCAGTGATATGTCTAGTGATAAGTTGCTACAGCCAAGGTCACAGAGGTAGCTGTCTGTGTTCTCCTCTAGGATTTTGATGTTTTCCTGTCTCATATTTAGGTCTTTTATGCATTTTGAATTTATTTTTGTGTATGGTGTGAGAAAATGGTCTAGTTTCATTATTCTGCATGTGGCTGTCCAGTTTTCCCAACACCATTTGTTGAAGAGGCTGTCCTTTTTCCATTGGATATTCTTTCCTGCTTTGTTGAAGATTAGGTGACCATATAGTTGTAGGTCCATTTCTGGTTTCTCTATTCTGTTCCATTGATCTATGTGTCTGTTTTTATGCCCATTCCATACTCTCTTGTGATTGAAGATGTCTTGAAGTCTGAGATTGTGATGCTTCCCACTTTGCTTTTCTTCTTCAACACTCCTTTGGCTATTTGAGTTCTTTTATGGTTCCATACAAATTTCAGGGTTGTTTGTTCTAGTTCTGTGAAAAATGCTGGTGTTATTTTGATAGGGATTTATTGACTGTGTAGATTCCTTTGGGTAGTACCTAGGCATTTTAGCAATATTTGCTATTCCAATCCATGAGCATAGAATAGTTTTACATTTCTTTGTGTCGTCTTCAATTTCTTTCATAAATGTTCTATAGTTTTCAGATCTTTTACCTCTTCGGTTATATTTATTCCTAGCTATCTTATAGTTTTTGGAGCAATTATAAATGAGATCAAATCCTTGATTTCTTTTTCTGTTCCTTCATTATTGGTGTATCGAAGTGTAACAGATTTCTCTACCTTGATTTTATATCTTGCAACTTTGCTGAATTCCTGTATCAGTTCTAGCAATTTTTTTGGTGGAGTCTTTAGGATTTTCTACATAGAGTATCATGTCATCTGTGAGAAGTGAAGGTTTGATTTCTTCCTTGCCAACTAGGATGCCTTTTATTTCTTTTTGTTGGCTGATTGCTGAGGCTAGGACTTCCAGTACTATGTTGAATAACAGTGGTGAGAGGGGACATCCCTGTCATGTTCCTGCTCTTAGGGTAATAGCTCTCAGTTTTTCCCCAGTGAGGATGATATTAGCTGTTTGTCTTTCATATATGGCCTATATGATGTTGAGGTATGTTCCTTCTATCCCTACCTTTTTGTTGAGGGCTTTTTTTTTTTTTTTTTTAAACTTTTTTTTTCCTTTTTTTTTTTTTTAATTTTTTTATTTTATTTATGATAGTCACAGAGAGAGAGAGAGAGAGAGAGAGAGGCAGAGACACAGGCAGAGGGAGAAGCAGGCTCCATGCACCGGGAGCCCGATGTGGGATTCGATCCCGGGTCTCCAGGATCGCGCCCTGGGCCAAAGACAGGCGCCAAACCGCTGCGCCACCCAGGGATCCCGAGGGCTTTTTTTTTTTTTTTTTTTTTATCAAAATAGGCTGCTATATTTTGTCAAATGCTTTTTCTGGATCTATTGAGATTATCATATGGTTCTTATCCCTTCTTTTATTAATGTGGTGTATCATGTTGATTGATTTGTGGATATTGAACCACCCCTGCAGCCCAGGAACAAATCCCACTTGGTCATGGTGAATAATCCTTTTAATGTACTGTTGGACTCAATTAGCTAGTGTCTTGTTGAGAATTTTTGCATCTCTATTCATCAGGGATACTGGTCTATAATTCTCCTTTTTAGTGGGGTCATTGTCTGGTGTTGGAATCAAGGTAATGCTGGTCTCACAGAGTGAATTGGAAGTTTTCTTACATTTATATTTCTTGGGATAGCTTCAGAGAAATAGGAATTAATTCTTTAAATGTTTGGTAGAAGTTCCCTGGGAAGCCATCTGGCCCTGGACTCTTGTTTTTTGGGAGATTTTTGATTACTGACTCAATTTCCTTGCTGGTTATGGGTTTGTTCAAATTTTCTATTTCTTTCTATTTCAGTTTTGGTAGTTTATATGTTTCTAGGAGTTTATCCATTTCTTCCAAATTGCCCTATTTGTTGACATATAAATGCTCATAATATATTTTATATTTGTTTGTATTTCTGTGGTGTTGGTTGTGTTCTCTCCTCTTTCATTCATGATTTTATTTATTTGGGTCCTTTTTCTTTTCCTTTCGATAAGTCTGGATAGGGGATTATCATTTTTTTAATTCTTTCAAAAAAAACTACTTTTTAGTTCTGTTTATCTGACTCCTTTTTTTATTTCTATATTATTGATTTCCTCTCCTATCTTTAGTATTTCCCATCTTCTGCTGGTTTTAGGCTGTATTCGCTGTTCATTTCCCAGCTCCTTTAGGTGTAAGGTTAGGTTGTGTATTTGAGACTTGCTTCTTGAGAAAGGCCTGCATTGCTACATACTTTCCTCTTAGGATCCACCTTTGCTGCTTCCCAAAGGTTTTGGACTGTCTTGTTTTCATTTTCATTTGCTTCCATGTATTTTTAAAAATTTCTTCTTTAATTTCCTCATTACCCATTCATTCTTTAGTAAGATGTTCTTTAACTTCTGTATATTTGGGGATCCCTGGGTGGCGCAGCGGTTTGGCGCCTGCCTTTGGCCCAGGGCGCGATCCTGGAGACCCGGGATCGAATCCCACGTCAGGCTCCCGGTGCATGGAGCCTGCTTCTCTCTCTGCCTGTGTCTCTGCCCCTCTCTCTCTCTGTGTGACTATCATAAATAAAAAAAAAAATTAAAAAAAAAAACAAAAAAAAACTTCTGTATATTTGTGGTCTTTCCAAATATTTTCTAGTGGTTGACTTCAAGTTTTATAATGTCATGGTCTGAAAATGTGCCTGATATGATCTTAATCTTTTTGTACTTGTTGAGGCCTGATTTGAGATCCAGTATGTGATCCATTCTAGAGAATGTTCCAATTGCACTTGAAAAGAATGTGTATTCTGCTACTTTAGGATGAAATGCTCTGAATATATCTGCTAAGTCTATCTGGTCCAGTGTGTCATTCAAAGCCATTGTTTCCTTGTTGATCTTCTGCTTAGATGATCTGTTCATTGCTGTGAGTGGCGTGTTTAAATTCTTTACTATTACGGTATTATTATCAATGACTTTCTTTAAGTTTGTTATTAATTGATTTTTACATTTTATTGCTCTCAATTTGAGAGCATATATATATTTACAATTGTTAGATCTTCTTGTTAGATAGATTCCTTTCTTGTGATATAGTGCCCTTCTTCATCTCTTATTGCAGTCTTACATACTGGTATAAGAATGGCTACTCCAGCTTTCTTTTGATGTCCATCAGCATAATAGATGGTTCTCCAGCCCTCTCTTTCAATCTAGAGGTGTCTTTGGGTCAAAAATAAATCTCTTGATAAGTATCATGTTGGTAGATACAGTTTTTTCATCCAGTCTGATGCTCTATGTCTTTTGATTCGAGCATCCAGTCCATTTACATTCAGAATAACTATTGATATGAATATAGTGCTGGGATATTACCTATAAAGTGGCTGTTCCCATAGATTTTCTCTATTCAGTGCTAGTATTTATTGCTTTTGGTCTCTCTTTCCCACTCTAAGGGTCTACTTTAATACTTCCTGCTGAGCTGGTTTAGTGTTCATGAACTCTTTTATTTTTTGCCTGTCTTAGAAACTCTTTATGTCTCCTTTTACTCTGAATGACAGCCTTGCTGGATATAGTATTCTTAGCTACATATTTTTCCCGGTTAGCAAGGTCAATGTATCATGCTTCTGGCCTGCCAAGTTTCTGTGGACAGGTCTGCTGCTAACCTTACATGTCTACCCTTGTAGGTTAAGGAATTTTTGTGCTTAGCTTTCAGAATGATCTCTTCTTTGTATTTTGCAAGTTTCACCATGATATGTCTTGGTGATACCTATTTTTGTTGATTTTGAGAGGGAGTTCTTTGTGCCTCTTAGACTTGAATGCCTATTTCCTATGCCATTTAGGGAAATTCTCACCTGTAATTTGTTCAAATAAATCTTCTGCCCCCTTTCCCACTCTTCTTCTGGGACTCTTATGATACAGATATCATTGTCCTTTGTGAAATCACTGATTTCCCTAAGTCTATATTCATGATTTAACAGTTTTCTTTCCCTCTTCTTTTCAGTGTCATTATTTTACATAATTTTATCTTCTCTGTCACCTATTTTTTTTCATCCTTGTTATGTTTACATGCAGTTGGCATTACTTCTCAGTTATAACATTTTTTATTTCGGCCTGTTTTTAGGTCATTTATCTCTGCAGCCAGGGTTTCTCTGATGTCATCTACATTTCTTTCAAGCTCAGTTAGTACCCTTATGACTGTTGTTCTAAATTCTTGCTCAGATATATTGTTTATATCTGTTTTGAGCAAATTTCTGGCTGTGATTTTTTTCTTGTTCTTTCTTTTGGGGAGAATTCCTCCATTTTGTCATTTTATCTAGGTTTCTGTCTTTTGCATGTTATAAAAACATGTTATGTTTCCTACTCCTGAGAGTAATACTATATCAAGAAGGGTCTACACTGTCCAGAGCCTGATACTTCAGGAAGTGTTTCTGGTGTATGCTTTGTGCATTTCTGCTATGTCTTAGCTGTTCTTTCTCACAGGTCAGACCTCAGTGGAGTTCCTCCTTGCTTGCAGTGGAGAGTGTTTGGATCTCTAACTAAGTGTGCCTTGATTTGTTTGTTAAGACAAGCCTGATTCAAAAAAAAAAAAAAAAAAAAAAGCCTGATTCGAGAAAAAAGGAAAAGGAAGAAAAAAGAAAATAAGTAGACAAACAAATATAAACAAATGTAAGTCTGATTCCAAAGAAAAAGAAAGGAAAAAGAAAAAAAAAGAAGTCTGATCCAAAAAATGAGAAGAGGAAACCAACTAACAAAGGAACAAAAACTCATAAGCCTGAATCAAAAGAAAAAAAAACTAAAAAAATAAAATATAAAATAAAATATAAAAAGAAAAGGAAAGCTCATCCTATTGCAGCCAGACCTGAAGCTGACACTCTAGGGCACTCTATCATCAGCAGACCTGGTGCATGTCAGGGGGCTTGTGATGGTCTTCTGAGGTAAAAGCCAGCTAGACTGGCTCATAATCAGACCTGCCTTGGTAAAGATTCAGGTGCTGAGTGCAGGGGAGTAGGGTTTGTTGTGGGGGATTCCAGCCTCTACTGGTAATGCTGTTTCTCTCTGAATTCTGACTGCATTGGGGGTCGGGGAGAGTGGAGTGGAAGATGGCATCATCCCTCCCTCTCATCCCAGGGAGGAGAACTCCTAGCTCCTGCTGCTTAGGTGGGCCTCACAGAAAAGTGAATAATCTCCCCTCCTGTGTCCCAGGCTTTGGTCGGATCCCTGCCCTCAACCTGTCTGTGCCCAGGCCAGGGGCATGCCCAGTGCCATAGTTCTCCTGTGTTTTATCTCTAACCAGTGGCTGGGAATCAAAATTCCAAATCTTAAAGGACCTGTTCCCTTCCTGGGAGACCCTGGCAGCACTGCACTGGGCACCAATCTGTCCCAGAAAAGTAGTTGCACTGTTTTGTAGGTGCCTGGGGTCTACGGTGAAGCACAGCAAAAAGCTGTGACCAGGTTAGTTGCCTTCTGTTTGCATCTATGTCCCCTACTGTTGAAAGGCTGCTCAGTGGCTCCCAGCAGGCCTTTTGTACCTGGAGAGGCAATATATCCTTTTCTAAATGTACTCCAGGAAGGGGATCATTTTCTCCCAGTGTGATCCAGGAGATCCTCACAACACATCATCTTATACAAACCCTAGGCACCCCACTGCCCCCACGATCTCCTTCTCTTCCTGACTTCTCTCCCCAAAAGGGGCTCTCTCCCCTCCTTAGCACCTTAGCTTTTCTCTCCCCCAACTCACATCTCTGGATGTACTTCTGTCACATTCACTCCCTCCAGTTGTGCAGATTGTTTTCTTAATTCTCAGATCTATGTCCTAGTTGTTCAAAATGATTTGATGTTGATCAAGCTGTGTTCAAGGGACAGTGCAAGCCCAGGTTACTCTACTACTCTGCCGTCTTCTCTAATATGGGGTTTTTACAGAGGGTTTTCCAGCAGAGAAATTACTGGTTCAAAGTATATGATTATTTTTAAGAAAATACATAAAAAATCATATTTATTTTTAGTAAACCACATTTCTTTCCAAAGAAACTTTTATCATTTTACATTTCCACCCACAAAGTAAAACAAAAAAGGACCCATTTCATCCTAGAATATAATTTTGTCAAAAACTAATTGCAATACATTGTTTTTAACTAGCAAGATCCTTAAATGAATTAATTACTCATTTTCCCATATGGCAGGGAAAATGTTGCTTTGTGTTTGAGCTGGTTCATTTGCTTGTACATATAATGCTCAACTCTTAAATCTTGTAAAGAGGTAGTATATCGTTCCCTTTCTCGTATATTTCTGGAAAATATCCTTAATTTATAATGCTTCTATGTTTTCTATTATTGGATTATATACTCCATTATATTAGATTCCTTTATATTGATTAACAAGTTACAGTTGTTAGCAATTTTATAAGATAAGATTGCTTTGCTAATAATAAGAATATGACTTTTTAGTCTTTGAGTATATAATAATTTTACTTTACTGTTAATTAATTGGGGACTAGTTAATCAATATTCTGATTTTTAATTCTTTATTTACTGCTTCCATCTAATTGCCTATCTTTTAAAGCACTTAATTTATGATTAATAACTTCACCAGGAAAGTTGCAGGAAATAAAAAACATAAACAAGCTGCAAATCAAAGTAATAAACAAGTCTATGGTAATTTTATTAAGGTGGGCTTTTTTTTTAAGGGAGGATTTTGAGTATTTTACCTGTTAATACTTTTAAAATTTATTTTTGGGAAGTGTGTGCATTTCTTTCAGGTATCATTAAGGTAACAAAATTCAGCATATTAAAATATTCAAGCAGGCAAACAAAATTTTATTTACATTTATTATGCATTTATATGATAAAATTTCTGGAAGGAGCTCTAACTAATTTTACTTCTAGGGTTTTCTGTGGCTAAATCCCTTCTACATCCTTTACTTTGTGCTGCTGGGGACCTTTTGTGCCCTACAGTTCTGAGCTTTTCTTGGTCTTTACTTCACTTTCTTTTTGTCTCCCACTAATTGCCAGCTGGAGCAGAGTGATTCTGATATAATTTTAAAGATAATTTAATATTATTTTTCATTATCTTCTACAAGTAAATGCCTCTGTTTTAGAAAGAAAGCCTAGACAATAAATAGCTATGTTCCCTTCCACATTTCAAATAAAGAACACTTGTAATTCATGCCTTACGTCTTTTTTTTATGAAGAATTCAAAAGCCTTAATGGTAGGAAGCTAGGAAGCTGAAGCTAAGATTTTCTAATGGTTTGATGTCTCAGTGGAAACAGTTATTTTCTTTTTTAATCATGTGATTTATGACAGAAGATGGCCAGTTTACTGCCAGGTATCTATTGGGAACTGTCTAAATGCTTTACTGTTGTCTTAAATCTCTAGGTTTTATCTCCAGTTGAACATTTTGGATTTCTGTTTTCCCTTCTTGGTAACTATTAATGAAAAATCTTTACCTACTAGTATGCTATTTTATAAGATGAATCCTGAGCTGTCATTAAATAATACCTAAAAAAATAAATGATGAGCAAATTTTAGGTTGATGAATAGAGTTTTTAAAACTGCTTAATTTCATTATCTTTTTGTGAGTCATAAGTAGGTTTTTACAAGCTTACTTCATGAAGACTTAATTTTATTATTCTAAAGATAATCTATTGCTTGTTAAGTCTTAGTAACATATACTTTAGGCTTTGTCATTCATGGCATCTTCATAGAATGCATATTCTTATATACAATCAGGACTATAAAGATCAATGTATAACAAACTGTCTTGACAAGTGGCCTTATAAACATTTGCCTTATAAACATTCTCTATAAAACTTCACTCTTCCAATCTTGCCATGCTCAATAACTTTGTTGCACATTGTCTCAACATCAATAATTATATATAATAGCTACATTAAAAAAAGTTTCACATTTTGGAATATTCCTAATGTTTCATGTATATCCTTTCTTACCTCTATTCTAGTACCCTTTTGTTTCTCCTCCTGGATCCCAGGCCAGAAGACAGGGCTTATATCTTTCTATATCTTTTATCTTTAGTGCCTAACACACTGTTGACATCTGTGTAGACATTCAGTTGCAACTGTAGGATAAATTAGAGGAATATTTTGCTTTTTATAATTAAGGTCATAGTTTTATTCTCAAAGTAACACATGCTTATATTAAAATTCAGACCTACAAAAGACTATAAATTAATTCTACTCTTCAGAAATCAAGTTTAGGTAACAATAGCAGTCAGAGTGCCAACCACAGGAGCTGCTTTACCCAGGCAGGCCAGGTGATTATTTTGCCAGGCTCTGATGTTGGATCTGGGTGACAGAGAGAACATGAACTGACACCACCCCTTTCCTCTATCCTTTGGGATGCAATCTATTTTCTACCCAGGTGTCAAGATTTTAATCTTCTTCCAAAGCCATGAAATTTGTTGTGTCTTAGCTCAATAAATATAACTTCACCTGTTTTTATCAATCATCTTTACTCTGATTGAGACCTTTCATATGTCAGAGTTAAAAGTAAGTAGGAAAAAGACAGTTTTTCAAAGATTACAAATACCTTTCTTTTTGGCCCACACCAGCCATCGTATGGGGATTCAGTTAGCAGTACATACAATCAAGAGCTTATTATCCCCATTCTCTAGGACCCTGTTGATCCGAAAAGAGATGGCTGTATCAGAATTAAGTTTGAATATGCTAGTCTCTCTTTTGCCTGGGCTGTTACCTAGTAGTATACTAATCAGGTTGGCTTGGGGTTCCTGTTACAGGAAAGAAAAATGTGCCATGTCCAGCAAAGGATGAGGGGAATCTTGTATTTTCAAAATAGTTTTACATAGTTTCCTACCCCTTTCATCCAGATCATTAGTAGGTGATCAAGAAAATATGAATTTTTGGGGAGAAAGGCCAAATTTAGTGAGCCAACTGCTTTGCTCAAGTGGGTGGACTGGGAGGTGATTAGAAGGTTGGTCACGTATTTTTTTCAGTCTTTTTTGAGGATGTCATTCCAACATTCATCAAAAAACTCTGAATGCTAGGAAGTGTGGAGAATATATCTAATATTGTTATTATTGTTCTATTGTTGGCTGGCCTTTATGATGAAAGACATACTATTGTCAGACTGTGGATGGTCTGGAAATCAAAAAACATGACCCAGTTTAGTTTTGTGGGCCACAGTGGTATGGCCAAAGGTGGCTGATTAGACTATGACAGCAGCACTATAACCTGAGACCAGGCAGGATTGTGACTTGGGTAGGTTGGTGACTTCAGTGCCTGTACTAAACCTGCCACACTCAGACAGAGTTATAGGTATGAGACCTCCCCCCACCAACTCGCCCCCCAACTTCTGAACCATAATTATACAGGAGGTACATATGGCCTCTGTCCACTCTGGTGACAGGATAACTCAGCCTTATCCTTTTTCTTTTTTAAAGATTATTTATTTATTCATGAGGGATATATATAGAGAGGCAGAGGCATGGGCAGTTGGAGAAGCAGGCTCCCTCAAGGGAGCCTGATGCAGGACTCAATTCTAGAACCCCAGGATCACTCCCTGAGCCAAACCAGGCACTCAAGCACTAAGCCATCAGACGTCCCCCTCAACCTTATCCTTAATAATCTTTTTGTTCTTAAAACAGCTGAGATCTGATTAGAGCAGACAATAGGTGTCAGAGGGCATGGAAGGAGAGAACAGCTTTATGTCAGTGAACAAGTTTGTATTTATTTTCAATTTAGAGTGACTGATAACCTACAGTGGAACCAAACAAATAGTATGTTTTAGATTTTCATTATTATTATTGCCAGTACTTGTTTAATTTTGCCACATTTTTATCGGAGCTTTTACTTCTCAGTCCTTCTTTAATTCACTCATTCAACAAATGTTCATCAAACACCTATTTTATGCTAAAAACTGTTTTTAGTATCTTAAGAATAGCATGGAAAATAATGGACATAATATTATGGGGAAAGTAAGCAATAAATAAACATGTACTTGTGATATGCACTCTGAATAAATTATGTAAGTATATGACATAGATGGTGGCAGGGCATTATGTTAGATACATTGGTCCAGAAAATAAATCTCTGAGGATATGAGCAGTGATCTGAATAAAAGGTACAGGGTGTGCCATTGGATTATTTAGGGAAAGAGTGTTCACGGAGAACTTCAAGCCTGAAGATTCTAGATTGCATTGAGTGAAGGAGCAAGAGAGATGGAAGGTGAGGTCTTAAAGGCAGTCAGGATCCAGATTTGGTTGAATGCTATAGGTCAAGATAAGGATTTGGAATTTATTTTAAATGTAATAGAAAGTTATTGGTCAATAGTAAACAGAACACAGAAGAGATTAAATTTAAATTTTAACAGGATCAACCTGACTTCTGTGCAGAGAGATTATTATAGGAGTGCATTTAAGAAGATAAGGATAGCGGGATCCCTGGGTGGCGCAGCAGTTTAGCGCCTGCCTTTGGCCCAGGGCATGATCCTGGAGACCCAGGATTGAATCCCACATCGGGCTCCCGGTGCATGGAGCCTGCTTCTCCCTCTGCCTGTGTCTCTGCCTCTCTCTCTCTCTCTGTGTGACTATCATAAATAAATAAATAAATAAAATAATTAATCAATTAATTAATTAAAAAGAAGAAGATAAGGATAGCATATGATTGAGTGATAGAACTTCTAGGTATATGCTCAAGAGAAATGAATACATGTGTCCATATAAATATTTGTGCATGAAAGTCCAGAGCTACATTATTAATAATAACCAAATTTTTTATATTCTGAATATCACTAGTCATAATAACCAATTCAAAATAGACAAACTGATAAATGAATAAATAAATTGTGGTATGCCCATACAATGGGATGTTATTTGTCAAGAAAAAGAAATGAAGTACTGGTATATGCTACAACATGGACATGAAAATATTATGCTAAGTGAAGAAGACAGAAAGTATCATACATTGTTTGATGCCATTTAGATGAAAGTTCAGAATGGACAACTCTATAAGAGGCGGAAACTTTTTCTTGTAAAAAAAAAGTTGCATAGGAAACAATAGATGTTGGCAAGGATGCAAAGAAAGGGTAATAACCCTTTTACACTGTTGGTGGGAATACAAACTGGTGCAGCCACTCTGGAAAATAGTATGGAGGTTTCTCAAAAAGTTAAAAATATAACTACCCTATGACCCAGCAATTACACTACTAGGTATTTACCCAGAGGATTTATGTATCCTATGGCGTGTATCCATGCACCCCAATGTTTACAGCAGCACTATCAACAATAGCCAAATTATGGAAGGAGCCCAAATGTCCATCAGCTGAGAAAAACAGTTGGATATGTTTGGATAAAGTGTGTGTGTGTGTGTGTTTGTGTATATGTGTATAATGGAATATTACTCAGCAATAAAAAGAATGAAGTCTTGCCATTTGAAATGACATGGACAGATCTAGAGAGTATTATGCTAAGTGAGATAAGTCAGAGAAAGACAAATACCATATAGCTTCACTTATATGTGGATTTAATAAATAAATAAATAAAACAAATGAACAAAGGGAAAAAATAAGAGACACAAATCAAGAAGCAGCCTCTTAACTATGGAGAACAAACTGATGGTTACTGGAGGGGAGGTGGGTGGGGATGGATTAAACCAATGATGGGTATTAAGGAGGGTCCTTGTGATGATCCCTGGGTGTTTTATGTAGGTGATGAATCAGTAAATTCTACAGCTGAAAGAAAAAAGAAAAAGAGTATGAGGTTTTTGGCCAAGGTATGTCAAATGCTACTTGGGAGTTATGTAAAATGGTGCTTGAGGATTGGACGTTGACTTTGACCATTGGCTGTGATTATATCAAATAAAGTTTCCATATAGTGGCAGGGGCTAAAGCCTGTTAAATTTAAGCAAAATTATGAGGTTAAGGATATGGGATATATAGACAGGGCTATACATAATTATTTCCAGAAGTTTTGTATTAAAGGTGAGCAAGGTCTAGAGGAATAGCTGAAGAGGGATGTGGGGTCAAATTAGTTTATTTTATGATGATTCTTCATACAGCATCTTTGTTTTAATAGCGTTGACTTACTAGAGGAGAAAAAAATGATGCAGAGCAGACAATTGCAATGCATAAGTGAAATCCTACATGAGAGTAGAGGGTGTTGAGCTCCCAGGACAGTCATCCATCGTAACTCTTGGACTTGCAAATTTAGGCTTGGCAGTAATAGAAACAAGTAAGTTCATACATTCAACATGGCAGTAGGCACAGCACTCCTTCAAATATGTATATCTTTTCTGCTAAATAAGTGTCAGAATGGGCTAAGAGGAAAAAGTGTGGGGATGGCAGTCTGGGGAAAGAAAACAAGCTGCAAAAGTCTCCTGATAGATGGAGATTGATTTGATTAGGAACTGTTGCAGGATTGCAGCAAAGCACTGAAAGCCTACTTGTAGTGTGATGGGAGTTTATAGTGTGAAAATGAGAACAGCCAGTGTATTTGGAGTAGCGGGGAGCCCTTTCCAGTCATAGTCATCTGTTTGCTTGTAGGAGTGGAATAGGGGAAAGTTTGGTACAGCTGCCATAACAAAATAATACAGACGGGGTTGCTTACATACAGAAATTTATCTTCTCACAGATTTTTAGAAGTTCAGAATCAATGTGTCAGCAGACTTTGTTTCATTCATTTCATTAGGTCTTTCTCTGTGGTGTATAGATGGCTCCCTCTCTGTTTTCACCTGATCATTCCTCTGATTGTGTCATATTGTATTTATAACGATGCCTGTCATTTGGATTAGGGCCAACGTGTATGACCTCATTTTACCTTAAGTACGTCTTTAAAAACTCTGTCTCCAAAAACAGTCACATTCTAAAATACTGGGGGTTAGGACTTCACATATGAATTTTGGGGGATGGTTGTG
This sequence comes from Vulpes lagopus, assembly GCF_018345385.1. Taxonomy (NCBI): domain Eukaryota; kingdom Metazoa; phylum Chordata; class Mammalia; order Carnivora; family Canidae; genus Vulpes; species Vulpes lagopus. The sequence continues at coordinate 80,123,071 of NC_054834.1, forward strand.
GCAAAATTCATAATAACAATCCATAACAACCAGTGCTGGAGTTTTATTTATTTGTTTGTTTATTCCTTTTTAAAATTTTTATTTTTGTTTTTTAAATTTAAATTCAATTAATTAACATATAGTGTATTATTAGTTTCAGAGGTGGAGTTCAGTGATTCATCAATTGTACACTCAATGCTCATTACATCTTGTGTCCTCTTTAATGTCCATCACTCAGTTACCCTGCCCCCCAACCCCCAGTGCTAGAGTTTTAAAAACTTAAATATATTGGAGTGAAAAAAGGAATATGTGAGACATGTGAAATCTTGTTCTCATATAAGTTACTATTTAAGAAAGAGGAACAGCTAATAAACAAATTAAAAATCCAATTAATCTTTTACTATGTTTGGGAATAATAGTACAAAGAAGAAAGATAAAATGAGTTAAGAAGTACAGAGTGACTACGTTGTGTGTGTTATTTTATATAGGCTGATAGGAAAGCTCTCCAAGATTTGACATTTGAGCAGGAAGGAAGTAAGGTCTGAAGGAAGTAAGAGCAGGGAGCCATGACCATGCCATTGGACAGAGAAAACAGCATATGCAAATACCCTGAGGCAATGTATATGTAAGGAAGAGTCTGGAGACTCAAGTCACTGCCAAAGAGAACAATTAGGAAAAGGGTCAGAGAGATATTCATCAGAGAATCAAATGATAGCTATGCAAACATTTTGTTTTTGCCTTAAAAAATGAGGTATAACTTATATTTGTGATTATTAAATATAAAATGCTATAATTTGTGATAAAATCATTAATAATAAATGTATTTGTGATGCTCGTCTTGTCCTCTGATGCCCTGAATACACACATACTGAATATATACTACTTTTGAAAGGATGGGCAAAGAAAATTCTCATTCTTTTCTCTCATTCTTTTGATGATGTTCATGATGATAATAATATTACTATTACTACTGATTATAATTAATGTATATTGAGCCCTCCTAAGTTCTTGCATGCATTAGTTTATTCAATACTCATCATAGCCTGTCAGGTAATTATTATTGTTCACACTTTCTGATTAGGAAACTGAGGCATAGATATAAGTAACTTGAATTAAGTCATACAATTAGTCAGTATTGGAATTCGGATTCAACCCATGGCATTCTAACTCTGCACTACATAATTTTAGATCTTATGCTAGGGTGCCTCCTAACAGTCACATTTTATATGAGTTATTCAACTTTCCTTAGTTTAAATGCAAGCATTTTTAAAATGCTTTTTAAAAAAATTCTGTTCTACTTTTTCCACGTAGACATTCATTTGGCATCATCGTTGCTTCTTTCTCTCTTAGTATATATTCCTGTGTGTTGTGATTTTTTTATAGTGGACCCATTGGTTTAGGCTATGGGTAGCTCATCTTAATCTTTTGATCTTCATTCATACATAGATCAGTCTTCCTGTTAAGCATACCTGTGGCTGATGCAGAGTATTTTTTTCAGTGCTTACACATTAGATTTATCAGTCCATATAGCAAATTCTGCACATTTGTCCAGTCATCAGCTCACAGAAGCTCCTGCATAGCTATGTAAGACATTTGAAGTATGCTGGTGCCTGAGACTTCTAGGAGCACTAGCAGCAATCGTATACTAGCTCCTGGGATCCTTTGGCAGCCTCACATATAGCCTCACAAAGTAGATTGAATAAATTTGCACCTATTATGCAATTTTCTACAAAATAAAATATATGAGTACAGAAAAAAAATATGTCTAGTAGCAACTAAAGTAGACTCTCCATGCAAGTGATAATCTCCTAATTCAAAAACAAACAAAAACCCTTTTTCTCCTTATTTAAAAACGTATTCACTAAATTCCTAAGCTCTATCTAGATGTTTTAAAATTTGAAATCTATTTTTGATCAATAAGAAAATGGTGCATATGTTTAAACAAAAATCCTGTAATAGGTCATAGAATATCTGTCTGATATGATTTGGTGGGCGAGAAGAAAAAGAAAGGCAATTGACTAGCAAGATGGTACTTGATGATTTTCTTTTAAAAGTATTGCTGCCTAAAAAAATAAATAAAATCAAAGTATTCCCACCTAGAGAAATACTTTTCGAGAGAAATAACTGCTCAAAAGAGAGTGAAACAATTAGGAAAGGGGCTGTGTTTTCAGATAGAAGAGGCTGTAGTTTATGCAAGTTAGTCATGTTCCACATTGGTTTGGCAAGCCAGTGCTATTGCAGAACTTGGATTTGGTTTGAGAAATAGAGAAATGTTTGCAAATAAATAGAAGCTTACTGGAATAAAAACATTATGCAGATGCTGATTCTCTTAAATTAACGTGGGCCACCAACTGTGCTTATGTTGGTTACTGTTAGTGTGTATATTATACCATCTTTTTGCTCAGTTTTGTTCTTGTGAAGTGTATTAGAATATATGAGATTACTATTACACGAGTGCCAGCAGATAAAACTTATAAATGATAAAATTTAGTGTATTTTTAAGGTAGAGGTGTTCTCAAGGTAGAGATATACCTTGAGATATATATATATATGTATATATATATATAGAGAGAGAAAGATATATAGAACTTGAAATATATGAGGAAAGACTGTTTTACGAATAAATAAAAATTAAAATAGTAGTGTAGTTTTATCACTTAAAATAGTTAGGAGACTTCTCTCAGTGCTAATGACTTGATATATAACTCTATCAGGCTATGAAATTAGAATAATTTGAATAATGCTTGAAATGGCAATAAGATATGGTTTTGACTTTTTATTATAATTAAAGCTAATATTAAATTCTGAATAACCTTAACTGTTAAGCTCTTATTAGGAAATGTCTTATCTTAGACATTTTTTAATATTTAATATTAAGTGATTTCACATTTTTTATTATAATATTTTTTATATTTTCATTTAAAAATGTTCTCATACTTTATCTCACTTAAGCCTTACAATATTTTGTGAGGTGAATACGACAGGAAATATGTTACAAGTAAAGGCAGTGAAGCACAGAGCGGCAAAATGCCTACCCAGAGATATCTTTTCATTTGATGACAGAGCCAGGGATGATATTGGTTATGCCTTTTATTATAGATCTCTGTATAACATATAAGATATTTTATTACAGGATCTTTTATTTTAAGATATTCCTGTCTTAAATCTGGGGAATGGCCATTTGGTAACCATCAGTGTTATATATGCTTTTCTGTGGGACTTTTTTTCCACAATAAACTGAAGGGAACTACTTTATCATAGGACCAAAGAAAGAACATTTGACTTGAATTGTTTCATATCTCCTATTCAGTAAAGAATACACAAACCAACAGGAAATATACATAGGGAATTATTCCCTTGTTATCAAGTTTAATGGTTGAGTTCCAATGTTTAGTTATACTCTTTATGGAAAAATGGAGTTGAAGTGAAACAAAGGAGATAATTAACATGCCATTTTTTCAAGAAAAATAATAAGCAAACAGATAAACCCCAAATATCATGTATTCCCTAGATTTGCACATTTTGCACCTTTCTTTTTTTAGTCTTTGTATGCTAAATACATGTAAATTTAATGTAGATATTGAAAATAGACTCTGTTATAATGTTTTTCAACCGTCACTCTAAATTTTAAATTCATTATGAGTCTGGGTAGGTTATAACAGGCAGCAGCATTTGTTTTGCTTTATGATGCAAAGTCAGCTGCCATTAATTTAAAGAGCTGCCTCAGCAAATTGCACTTTGATGTTTTTGAGACAGGTATTTATGAAATATTCCAAGTATCTTTGTATTTAATAGCTGTTCTTCCCAATATCTTCCAACACTATGTTACTTATTCACATCAGAAATTTTATATTTCAGTTGATATTATTTTATTTTATTTTTTTAGAGAGAGAGTGAGTGGGGGGTGAGGGAGGGGCAGAAGGAGAGGGAAAGAGAATCCCAAGCAACCAACATGGGGCTCAGTCCCACCACCCTTGAGATCATGACGGGAGCTGAAATCAAGAGTTGGACACCCAACTGACTGAGCCACTCAGGAGCCCCACAATTGATATTATTTTATTTTATTTTTTATTTTTACTTTTTTGAAGATTTTATTTATTCATTTGACAGAGAGAGAAAGAGTGCAGGGGGAGCAGCAGACAGAGGGAGTGGGAGAAGCAGGCTCCCCGCTGAGCAAGGAGCTGGATGGAGGACTCAATCCCAAGACCCCGGGATCATGATCTGAGCCTAAGGCAGACGCTTAACCTACTGAGCCACCCAGGCACCCTGATATTATTTTAAATGTAGCAAATGATATGAGAATATTTTTGGCTTGTTATATTTACAGTACATGACTTAGCTATAAATTTACTGTAAATAAATTAATGAGGTAGCCATTACTCTTTATAGTATAAATTTTAAAAATATGTTTACATTGTTAATTCTACATTTCCTTTGAATATCTCTCAACAATTTTGCACTTATATTTTATGTTTTTTTTTTAGAATTTGTGCTTTGGTTATTTTAAGTCACTTTATTTTATTTTATTTTATTTTAAGTCACTTTAATATTTTGTTTTCCTTCTGCTAATTTTTTTGAATGTGTAATATGTATTCTAAAATATACATTTGTTGTGGATACTTTCTTTGCAGACCAGGTGGGTTTTTACAGCTAAATAACTGACTGATGACTTATTTCATACATTAGTCCTTTTTGAGAATTTGAGAATTTTTGTTTGTTTCATGTTAATATTAATAATTATCTATTCTGCAGGATGTTTTACAAGCATTATTGTGGTTAGTCCTTATAGCAAATCTTTAGGTTTGGCATTTTAATTTTCATTTTATAGACAAGAAAACAGAGGCTTAAAAGGGCTCCCCAGAGGGAGCCTGGGTGGCACAGTCTGTTAAGTGTCTGACTCTTTGGTTCAGGTTGTAATCTTGTGGGGTGAGATCCAGCCTCACATCGGGCTCTAGGCTCAGTATGGAGTCTGCTTGAGTTGAGGTTCTTTCTTTTTTTTTTGATTTGCTTTCCTTTTTTTTTAAGATTTTATTCATTCATTCGTTCATGAAAGACACACAGAGAGAGAGAGGCAGAGACACAGGCAGAGGGAGAAGCAGGCTCCATGCAGGGAGCCCGATGTGGGACTTGATCCCGGGTCTCCAAGATCACACCAAAGGCAGGGGTTAAACCGCTGAGCCACCCAGGGATCCCTTGAGGTTCTTTCTCCATCTCCCTCTGTCCCTCCCATTCATGCTTGCTCTCTCAAATAAGTAAATAAATATTTAAAAAAATTTTTAAAGAGTCCCACAGAAAGGTGAACAATGCAGGCCTGTGTATAAAGGTCAGTTCTTAGCTACTATCATATATTGTATACCAGGATGATTTCTGACTCTTCAGTATTGGCTCCTCAGAAGTGCTGAATCGGTAAATTCAGGGTTCCTCTATTTGACAATCTGCTGCTCTACAGAGTTTCATGATAGGACTTCTTAAGAAAAGAATACAATCTGAAGAAATCAAAGAGTTGTCAAGTGCCCAGCAGAGTAGTGACAGATCTGGGATTAGCTGTTAGAATTTTAGCCACCTGGCTTGCTTACAGTTTTCACTTATTTAGGTTTTTCATTCTGAATTTGAAGGCTGAGTGCTGATATAGATGGAAATATTAAATTTCATGTTATATCTCTTTTATGCAAAACAAACTATACAATAATGAAATTTTCTTTTCCTCCTTCTTTTTTTAATACAGTGGGATGCATCCTGCTTTTACATTGGAGCTCACCCCTGTGGCTTGGATTTATCACTGTAGCATCTGTGTCCAATCTATGTGTTAACTAGAAATCAAGGGAAGACATGAGGAGGTTTGTTTACTGCAAGGTGGTTCTAGCCACTTCACTGATGTGGGTTCTTGTTGACGTCTTCTTACTCCTGTACTTCAGTGAATGTAACAAATGTGATGACAAGAAGGAGAGATCCCTGTTACCTGCACTCAGGGGTAAGTGCTTATGAAGCAAATGTTGCTTTTATAGAGATGAGAGTTGTGGTGACTCTTGACAAAACATGAAACTTTGAAATAAGGATTTTTTTTTTAAGCTATTGAGTTAGAAGAGCATTTTGTCAGCACTTTAAAGTCCATTTAACTGTGGGAAAGCTACTTTACTTTCTCAGCCTCAGGAGTCTTGTTGGAAGAAATGAGAAGAGTTAGCTAACCTCCAAGGTACCTTCCAATTTTAATAATTCCAGTGTTCGATGACGGTACAGAAGGAACAATTTTGTGAACATTTAAACTGGACTGAATTTAAAGTTTAGGCTTCCAGAAGGAAAAGCCTTTGGAGGCTAAACACATAACATAAAAGGGAAAAGCTACTGAAGTGAGATAGAGGAGATGGTAGCAAAAGGTAAGGACACATGACACACCTACAGATTTCCAAAAACAATAAAACAAACTTTTTTTTTTAAAACAAACAACTTTTTAAACAAAACATATATGGATGGCCAGATTCAATCTATGGGCACCAGATTGATGCCTTTATAATTTCAAGTACACAATTAACGTCACGTTAGCTCACTATTATATCCTTCTTTATGGACCAGTTTCAATGACTACATAAGAAAGCTAATGATTTTTAAAGTGGTGATTTTTTTAAGTCAAGTTACAGGGATTCATTTTCTGCAGTAATTCCAAATAACTTTCTCTATGCTTTTTGTTAACAACTTCTAGATTTATTAAAATATTTCCAGAATACTCCTAGTATAGGGGTGCTTCTAACATACTTAGGATGCTTGAAATTAGTTTTATTATCATTGAATTAAATATTGTTTTTCTTGAAATCTAGTTTATATTAATTCTCTACTTAGCAAAAGTTTTTTTTTTAATAAATATAACAAAAGACAAGCTTTGAGACCCATTTGGAATGTTTGTACCTTTTGGAAAAGAGAATCTAAATTACTGACATGAGTTTTGCCTTTGTTTAATGGATGTAGTTTACTTTTAATGCTACAGATATTTTTGAGGTTATTCATTAATCAAAGTATGTGAATAAACATAATTTCATTGATACTATTTGGTTATATGAGGCTTAGGAAACACAGAAGAGTGTTTCCAAAAATTAGTTTTGTTAAAAGAGTATTTTCAACTTTTCTTTCACTTTAGATTGCAGTAATGCTCTTGCTCAGTTGAAGAAATTCTATCTTCCTCTTTTTCAAAATGAGTTTGACTCACTGTAATTTTTGACTGGCAAAAAAAATTGAAAGTACATTGGAAGTGACTGAGCCTAGACCCATTTAGGTAGTTTATATGCATATTTTATGCCTTTATGCTAGAATTATTCAAAGAGGAGAACTTTATGAGTCTATCAGTTTTTGATAGATGAACATGGGGATTGATATGCTCATCTTTGGTTAAAATCCCAGAAAAAAATCCTCCTTCTCTACTTCTTTGTTAAATCAGTTGAGCTGCTGCTTGGCTGAAAGTGGAAATGTGTTTTGGTGGATCTCATCAGTTTGGAATGATCACTTTGTCATTTGTTGAATAGAGCCATCTAGATTGGTCACAAAAATATGTCATCGTCTGATTCAGCAAAACTATGACAGCTTATTCTGCAAGTACAAAAAAGTACAGCTTTGCTGATTTAAGTGCTTAATGCTCAGTCTTAAATCTCAAAATGTGAAATTTAATGATGCAAGGCAAAAGTAGTAATTTTTCCTCATACTTAAGTTGTAAAATTAAACTGTATTCTCCTTATTTTTAAGACTTGTTTAATGTTGTACATTAATATTTGTCTTGAACAAATGGAAATGACTTCAGGATTTTAATTGTATTTTCTATTGTTATTTATTATTTTAGAATATTAACTTTATTTAGGAATGGTGCCACACATTTAATATTTTATATACAGGCAGGTGATGCCGTGTAAACTCTACTTGACTGAAAATTTCATGTTCTGCTAAAAACTGGCTTTTTGACTTAAAAAAAGTTGATCCTTCTGGTCTTATGTGTCTCTATTATTTAAAAAAAAAGGGTTTGGAGTAGGTGGTTTCTCAGATCTCTTTTAGTCCTAAATTTTAAACAGTTTTAAGTACCCAGAATGAGCATACACTATAAATTAATTTTTGAGATACAATTATTTATTTATCAATTCCTCAATTATTTAAGTACCATTAAATCAACATTTTGTACACCTTAAATTTACATAATGTTCTGCATCAATTATATCTAGAAAAAGAAAAGAAAGGAAGAGAAAAGAACATAGCTCAGAGATGGAAAATGGAAAGGAAAGTACTAGAATTTTTATGAAATAACAGATTACGGGATACTTCTGAATGAGAAAACTGCAGAGCTCTTATAAAATTAGAGTAATTAAGACTGTAGTATTGGTACAAGGGGTCACAATGGGTAGACAAATTACTTAATAGAATAGCATAGAGACTCTAGAACTCTAGAAGTAGACTTACACATGTTGGACATTCAGAATATGGCAGGAGTGCTGCAGATCAGTGTGGGGAGAGATTTCTTCAATAAATGGATCTGGAAATAAGATGGTAATCCATGTGGAAAATATGAAGTTGGATGCCTAACGCATGTAATAAATCAAGATAAACTTTGGATTTATTAAAGTCAACAATAAAACTAGAATTTTTAGTTGAAAAAAATTAATTTCTTTCAGAAGTGTTTATAGTTTTTAGGGTATAGTCCTTTACCTCTTTGGTTAGGTTTATTCCTAGGTATCTTATGCTTTTGGGTGCAATTGTCAATGGGATGGACTCCTTAATTTCTCTTCAGTCTCATTGTTAGTGTATAGAAATGCCACTGACTTCTAGGCATTGATTTTGTATCCTGCCATGCTGCCAAATTGCTGTATGAGATCTAGCAATCTTGGGGTGGAGTCTTTTGGATTTTCTATGTAGAGTATCATGTCATCGGTGAAGAGGGAGAGTTTGACTTCTTCTTTGCCAATTTGAATAAATTTTATTTATTTTTGTTGCCTGACTGCTGAGGCTAGGACTTCCAGTACTATGTTGAATAGCAGTGGTGAGAGTGGACATCCCTGTCTTGTTCCTGATCTTAGGGGAAAGGCTCCAAGTGCTTCCCCATTGAGAATGATATTTGCTGTGGGCTTTTCGTAGATGGCTTTAAGATGTTCAGGAATGTTCCCTCTATCCCTACACTCTGAAGAGTTTTGATCAGGAGTGGATACTGTATTTTGTCAAATGCTTCCTCTGCATCTAATGAGAGGATCATATGGTTCTTGGTTTTTCTCTTACTGATATGATGAATCACATTGATTGTTTTACGAGTGTGGAACCAGCCTTGTGTCCCGGGAATAAATCCTACTTGGTCATGGTGAATAATTTTCTTAATGTGTTGTTGGATCCTATTGGCTAGTATCTTGTTGAGAATTTTTGCATCCATGTTCATCAGGGATATTGGTCTATAAATCTCCTTTTTGGTGGGGTCTTTTTCTGGTTTTGGAATTAAGGTGATGCTGGCCTCATAGAACGAATTTGGAAGCACTCCGTCTCTTTCTATCTTTCGAAACAGCTTTAGTAGAATAGGTATGATTTCTTCTTTAAACATTTGATAGAATTCCCCTGGGAAGCCATCTGGCCCTGGACTTTTGTGTCTTGGGAGGTTTTTGATGACTGCTTCAATTTCCTCCCTGGTTATTGGCCTGTTCAGATTTTCTATTTCTTCCTGTTCCAGTTTTGGTAGTTTGCGGATTCCTCAGAGTTAAAAATAAACCAGCCCTATGACCCAGCAATTGCACTGCTGGGGATTTACCCCAAAGATACAGATGCAATGAAACGCTGGGACACCTGCACCCCGATGTTTCTAGCAGCAATGTCCACAATAGCCAAACTGTGGAAGGAGCCTCGGTGTCCATCGAAAGATGATGGATAGAGAAGATGTGGTTTATGTATACAATGGAATATTACTCAGCCATTAGAGATGCCAAATACCCACCATTTGCTTCAACATGGATGGAACTGGAGGGTATTATGCTGAGTGAAATAAGTCAGTCGTAGAAGGACAAACATTATATGGTCTCATTCATTTGGGGAATATAAATAATAGTGAAAGGGAATAGAGGGGAAGGGAGATGAAATGGTAAGAAATATTAGAAAGGGAGACAGAACATGGAAGACTCCTAACTCTGGGAAATGAATTAGGGGTGGTGGAAGGGGAAGAGGGTGGGGGGTGGGGGTGACTGGGTGGCGGGCACTGAGGGGGGCACTTGATGGGATGAACACTGGGTGTTATTCTGTATGTTGGCAAATTGAACACCAATAAAAAATAAATTTATTATTAAAAAAAGAAAGAAAAAATAAGCATTTATAAGACCTTGAATTAAGGAAAAATTCTAAAATACTACACAAAAAGCATTGAACATAAAAGGAAATATGGATAAATTTGACCATATTAAAGTTGAGAAAGTGTTTCGTTAAAATATACCTTAAAAGAGTAGTTACAAACTGTAGATGTTAAAAGAAATATATATATACACACACTATTATTAATAAAAAAAAAAGTACAAATAACCCAATTGGAAGAAATGTGTGATAGGAATGAATAGATAGTTCTTAGAAAAGGAAACACATATAGCAACAAAAACTTATGAAGGAAAAATTAACATCAATAGTGATCAGAAAAACACAGACCAAAGCTATCAGGACATATTTATATCCATTCAATTGGCAAAAATTAAATTTACTGATAATACCAACTGTAAGAAGTGATATATCTCACATTTTTAAAAGATTGATTGATTGATTGATTTGAGAGAGAGAATGAGAGAGTGAGGACAAGGTAGGGAGGAGCAGAGGGAGAGGGAGAGACAAGTCCTAAGTAGACTTTGTGCTAAGTGTGGAGCCTAACACAGGGGATCAAGGACCCCAGATAATGCCCTGAGTCGAAACCAAGAGTCAGTCACTTAACTGACTGAGCCACCCAGATCTCCACATTTTTATAATAATTTTAGTTAGCAGTTCCTTATTCCTGAAATCTGAACATTCACATATAACCCATCACTCATAGTCATACACTCAAAATTTCTTCCACATAGACAAATATTTCATAGCACTACTATTTATAAAAATAAAACTGAAAATAATCTTTAGACCTATCAGTTAGAAAGCTGATGAATGAACTGTGATATTTCAGTATGAGAATAATATATGTTAGTTAAAATGAATATATGAATGAAGTTTGATAATATAATAGTTATATCCCTCAAAGATGATAAATAACATGATATAGTTTGAAAAACTAAAACCAACTAAAATTTAAAAATAGACATTTTAAGAATATAGAGATGCAACAAGACTATATAAAGCAAGCAAGATCAATTATGATAATGGAATTTAGGGTGTTTATTGTCATGTGTTAGGTGAGGTAGGTGCATGAATTGGGGATGAATATTTTGACTAAATATGGGGCATTAGTAGTGTCCTAGTTTGTTTTTTATGTGGGTTTGATTTGTTATTGTATTTCATGGGTAACTAAATGAGTAAGATCCACTGAATGGATTTAAAAATTGGGAAGCCACCAAATGGATTTCAAAGACATAGCAGACACAATCACATTAGTGTTAGGAAAATATCACTATGGATTCAGTGTGGAGAACGGATTGAAGAAGAGCCATTCTCTTTAGGGAGGCTGAGTAGGAAGGCATGGTAGTGTCCCATGAATTCGGTGTAGGCCGTGATGCCTACTTAGAGCAGAGGAGTGGTCGTGAGGTGTGATGGAAGTGGTCAAAATGAAAAGATATTTGAAATATGGGAGCTGGATGCATGTCTGGCTCTGGCAGGTGTAGGATACGGGAATGTCAAGGAACTCTTGGGTTTCTGAGGGCGTTATTTGGTTCAATGTCCTGAGAGGGGAATAATGTAGGAGGAGATGATTTGAGGGTGGACATAGAGTTTATTTTAGATGTGTTGAATTTTAGACACCTGCTAGGCAACTGAATGGTATTGTTCAGTAGGAAGTTGGCTACATTATTAAATTCCAAATGTCAAACTTAACCATCACTTCTATGGAGTTTTTTTCTAAAATGAATTGCATTTTTCTATTTTATTGAAGAATGAAGCATATACAATATAATTAAATCTTTGTTACTGAGTCAGAATTATAATTTTCACATATCAATTGTTGAATAATGTGGTTTTTAAAGAAGATTATTTCAGAGATTTTATGGGAGCATGTAGGCCTGTTTCAATATTAAATACAGACATATAAATCCTTTTTATTTTCCTATTTTCTAAATGATTTCTTTTTGGTAACATAAGTACTTGTTAGGGGAGCATGTTAACTTTTTCATTCTTCTCTGGGGCCACTTAGAATTAAAATGCACTGAAGGATATTTCTAACTCCTAACTGGTATGGAATGCTAACTGGTGATCCTCCCAAGCTGGAACAATTAGATATTTGAACGAAGAGATATTTAAAACAACCAGTGTTTCTGCAGTCCATCTAGAAACACTTTGGACAAATTTGAAGTAGGTTTGCATCAGTAATCTACTGTAGTGGATCCTACTCCTGGCTGACCCACTAAGGGCCTATGGTTGAGGGCAAGTTAATTAATCTTTCTGGGCTTCAGTTGCCATCTGTCGAATGAAATGAATATGAGTCATGATTTTTAAAAATCCTGGTCTTCAAATGAATGATTGTATGTTCTATGAAACTATGGCAAGTAATCTCTTTCACTATCTAACTTTGGTCAATCCATAAATAATGCATGGTCTGAGATGAGAAGTAGTGACATGGAAGTGATATGATGGAAGGATTTTGCTTAGAAACCCCAAAGACGGGGGCACATGGGTGGCTCAGTCAGTTAATTGTTGGACTCGTGATTTCAGCTCAGGTCATAATCTCAGGGGTCATGAGATCAAGCCCTGTGTTGGGCTTCACAGTCAGGGGGGAGTGCTCAAGATTTTACAAAAAGGGGGGGTATCTAAGTAGGAATTGTTGCTTATATGTAAACAAAGATAAGTACATAGCCAGTAATGATCATAGTAACAATAATTATAAGATGTTAACTATTCTAAATTATTTCAAATGTTAACTCATTAATTTTTTTACCAAAAAAATCTGTGAAGTATTCTTTTTTTAATATGAAGAAACTAAAAAGAAAAGAAAAGAAAATATGAAGAAACTGAGTCAGAGTGAGCGTATGGGAAAAACACTCCTGTGTTTTCCTTTACTCATACATACAGTACCACTAACACCAGATGTGTGGGCTCTTTTTCCACAGGAAGCAATTGTCTATATCAGCTGAGTGTCTCATAATTCTGAGACTATCTACTCGGTGTTAACATCTGACCTCACAAGATAAGGGCTCCGTCCCATAGGACTGCCACACTTCAGATAACCAAGGCAAGGCCCAAATTGTCACTTGTACTTCTGACTCACCAGCTACAAATTGGAGTTTCCTTCATCCTCTTTAATATTGATTTTCTAGAATGTCTCACAGAAATCAGGGAAATGCGTACTTATATTTATCAGTTTATTACGAAAAATGCAATAAAGGACATGAACAAGGAACCAGATGAAGAGATGCATAGGCTGAAATTGAGAAGGATCACAAAGGAAGGAGCTTCTGTCCCCACTGGAGTTGGGTGTGCCACCTCCTGTCAGGTAGATGTGTTCACCAAACCAGAAGCTCTCTGATCCCCATACTTCTAGGATTTTTATGGAGGCCACATCACAAAGAAATGATCAGTCATTAACTTAATCTCCAGCCTCTCTCCCCTTCTGAGAGGATAGGAGTGAGGCTGAAAGTTACAAGCTTGTAATCATGGCGTGGTGTTTCTGATGACCAGCTCCCAGCAAAGAGCCATTTAGGAGCCCACTGAGAGTTGCCTCATTAGAACAAAAGACACTCCTTCTTTTTTTCTATTTTATTTTTTAAATTCAAATTCAAATTAGCATTTAGCAGAGTATTGGTTTCAGGAGTAGAATTTAGTGATGCATCACTTACATAACCCCCAAAGCTCATTCCAACAAGTGCCCTCCTTAATACTCATCACCTATTTACCCCATCTTCCCAACCACCTCCCTTCCATCAACCCTCCCTTACAACAGACACTTCTATCAATTGTAAGGGATTTAGGAGTTCCGTGTCAAAGACCAAATATTAGAGCAAGAGATGCTCCTAGTGGTCTTACCACTTAGGAAATTACAAGAGTTAGAGATGCTCTCTGCTAGGAACTGGAGGCAGAGACTGCATATGTATAGTTATATGTATAAAATTTCTTTTTTTCCATGGTGAGGTTAAGGGGGAGGGCCAGAATTTTCACAACCAGTAGAGTAGGATTTGGTTATTAAGGTGTTAGTTATTAACACTTAAATTAAGTAAAGGATTTCGTTATCAATAAACGTCAGTTTGTACGAGAGCTCAGGTATCATGCTTTCATCTGGCTACCAGTATGGCGTACATATGCTGAAAACTTGCAGTGACTGTTTTGTCCTCACTCAGCGCACTGTGGACACCTGCCAGGTCTCCCTGGTTAGTAGGATGTATAAATTCCAGGCAGGAAAATATTTCCTAGAGATCCTCTGATTTCGGATCATTAATAGAGCAGTATCACCTTATCTGGCATTTTAAGCTTTTGAAAAGTTACTGTTAACCACTTGTGTACCCTTAAGACCTTCTCACTGCTGCTCTGATTTGAGGGAAATCAAGAAAATGAATGGAATTGCTGACCAGTAACCCAATTTTGTACTTCTTTGTTTCCCTTCATCCCGCCTGGGAGAGTAGCTGAGTTCCACCCCACCCCCCCTTCATAAACCCAAGGACACAGATCGCCTTATTCTCTTGGAAACTTGACAGGGGACTATTGCATCAGCCTTTCCTTTATTTCTTTCTAGATGATCTCCTCATAACATTAACACCTACCCATGCAGTCATTTATTAAACACTGGATGTTTGTTGATTTTGTTTGATTAACCTTTGGTGCTTCAGAGAAGAGTTCCTGTGTGCAAGTGTGAGGGAAGTTTGAAAACTGGTGAGGTAAAGTATTAAAACTAACATCAAATTTCCCTTAATATTATTTTTTTAAAATATGGTGTCATGTATTGGGGGTAGGGTAGATGAATGTGATTGATTAAAATGTGTTGTTGTCAGTATTGGAATTGCCCTTAATAAATTAGGATGACAGGGACGCCGGGGTGGCTCAGCGGTTGAGCGTCTGCCTTCAGCCCAGGTTGTGACCCTGGAGTCCCAGGATTGAGTCCCGCATCGGGCTCCTTGCATGGAGCCTGCTTCTCCCTCTGCCTGTGTCTTTGGCTCTCTGTCTCTGTCTTTCATGAATAAATAAATTCTTAAAAATAATAATAAATAAATTAGGATGACCGCTGGAACTTTCAGGTGACAATATTTATAGTCATTCCAAAAGTAAGGCATATAGACACAGTTTGGATGGAGAACATAGATTTCCCAGATAATTTTCAATCAAATTTATAAATAGTGTTCAGAAATCTACAGGCCTTATAAAATTATGACCTTTGATATTTGCTTTGGACTTCTTACTTTATCCACAAGTCACTCTGATCCCTCTGCCGGTCCACATAGACATATTAATGTTAGGAATGAAAATAAATTGTTATAAGGAGCAATCATTAAGTTTACTGTGTCAGATGTTTTATATATACTGTTTTGATGAATTCTCAACATAGCATTGGGACAGGTATTATTATCCTCATTTTCATATGTGACACTGAGGCCTACAAAGGCAGATTAAATTCCCCGAGATTGAATAACCAGTAAGAGCGAAGAAAGAGCTCATAAACTGGTTTGTCAGACTTCTGAACCCAGACTTTGAGTCAGATTCCCAGCCCTCGAATGAGGTGCGCCCACACTCGTTTTAGGCAAACCAGTCTTAAGATTTATATGCTAATTTGTGAAATATTTACACAACTAGGGATGTTTCTGGAGTACATAGGAGATGGCCACTGATCCTGCGTAAAAAATACCTTATTTAATATACTTAAGAGAAAAGTATCCTGACAGGCTCCCCTTGCCTTATTTCAGGCTTCGGCGGTCTTGTGCCTCTTGAACCCCTGCAGCAGGGAGGACTTCTGTGGCAGTTTCGCCCGCAGCTCTCCTGGGGCCAAGCTCTGAAGTCTTAGAATAAATAGTTAAAAGTCCTGAAGAGCAGTGAAGCATTATTTTTTTCCCCCAAACTTAATAGGACCAATTGATAAAATTCTTTAATCCATTTATTTAATAAAAGTCTCGGGCTGGCTGCTCTGAAACCAACGGAATCTAAGCACAGAGCATAGGCCTCACGCCCTGGGACTCTGCTCCGTGGGGAGGCCCTGCCCTGCCCTGCCCTGCCCTGCCCTGAGGAGTAGGGCCACGTGCATGTGTGAGCACGCGAGGCCGTGGACGGGGGAGCAAATCAAGTACCCGACGAAAGCTATTCCCTTTTGCAAAGTGAGGATATGAGAGAGCAGTGAATCGGTTGATTGAAGCAGAATCAGACATAAAGGGAATGTCTAGATTTTAGGTTGAAAGTTGGAATAGAGACAAATTTAAAGGACCTTCTCTAGAAAATGGGGAACCGCTGAAAGTTTCTGGAAAAGGAAAGGTGTGTTGATTGTCAGCTGAAGTTTAGAAGGAGAATGCAATGCTGTTAGTTATACGTGCAAGACATTTTTATCTTTATATAAATGAAGACTCAGACATTAGCGTTTTATTCATTCATTAAAACTACTTGAGTTTAATGGTAAGTAAATGGAATATTAAGTCATTTAAATTGTTCACTTTGCAAATTAGTTGGTAGGAACAAGAATGTTTTCCATTTCCGAATTTAGATGTTGTTTTAGAAAGTTCACTGGTCAAAATCTTTACTAATTTAGTATTAAATAAGCTGAAACAATTCTTTCCGGGAACACTGGAATCCTTGATTTGCATCAGAGCAGGGGACAGGAAGATAAAGAAGCCACTCTTGTTTTCATGTTGAGCAAGGGAAAAAGGGATTCAGAATCGTGTGAATGAAATGTCAGCCTATCAAGACTGTACTATCAGGAAGACAGAGAATATGTGATATTAAAAGAAAAAAAATGAATAAGACGTTATCTGTCTTTTGAGGGCAAGATCTGATTTTCAATTCCGTAAAGACTTGAATTGATTTAGTAGAGGGTGGTAGGCAAAATTATATACCAAATAGCCCACCAACACTGTGGGGATGGGCAAATTTGATCTCTAACCACTGGAAACCATTTTTGCTGAAGGGCTATGTTTCAGCAGAAAGATAACAGCTAAGTAGAATTTTTTTCAGTTTTGTCCTCTTCTATCCTTAGCACCTGAAACATTGCCTGGCTCATAGTGGGTGTTGAGTGAATAATTATTAAGTGAATGAAATGATTGCCTGACATGCTTGATACTTCCCAAGGGTTCTCATGGATATAGAATGTTCAGTTTAACTTGATGCTTAAAGATATTTGAAATAATTATCATGGCAAAATTATTTTTATTTTTATTGTTTATATACTTAGTCTATTTCTTTTATCCTTTATTGGTGCATATAATATGCTTTGTAGCCCAAATGAACACATTGATAGCCAGGGGACTATCTTTTTCCTTCCGAATCTAGCCTGTGTTGCCCTGTGTGTACTGTCTCTGTGAGGCAGACTACACCTGCGCAGTCCACTTCCTCCGCTCTAGATGCAGACAGCCACTGCCACTGATCTGGTTTTGTGACTATTGCTTAGTTTTACTTATTCAAGAAATTCTGATGAATGAAGACGAACAGTATGAACTCCTCTGTATCTGGCTACTTTCACTCAGCATAAGGGTTTTGAGATTAATCCAAGCTATTAATTGTTTCAGTGGTTACTGCTGAGAAGTATCCTGTCACTTACTGTACAGACTACAGTTTGTTTACTCTTTCACCTGATGGTGGGCATTTGGGTTTGTTCCACGGCTCTTATGAATAAAGCTGCTGCATTTGTACAAGGATCCTTGTGTGGACATATGTTTTCACAACTCTTGGGTAAATATCAAGTAGTGGTAGTGCTGAGTCATATGCTAAGCGTATTCTAATTTGGTAAAATAATGCCAGTTTATTTTTTTAGGTTGTTAAACTATTTGCTATTCCCATCAGTGACATAAGAGATATCTGGCCAAAAAACTTCATAGGCAGTGCTTTTAATTTTAGCTATTTCAGTAAACTTGTGATAATATCTCATTTGATTTAATTTTTGTGGCCTAGTAACTAGTGATATTGAGTAACTTTGCATTTTTTCTTGCCAGTCTCTTTTATGAAATATCTATCAAATTATTTTGCCTATTTTGTACTTGAGTTGTTTGTGGCTTACTTTTTAAAATTATTTAAAAGGTATCTTTCAGAGAACAGAGATTTTTAACTTTGATGAAGTCTGGTGTATCATTTTTATTACTTTTATTGTTCTTTTTGTATCCTACCTAAGAAATTTTTGCCTATGCCAAGGCCATGATGACTTTTTTTAATCTCTCTGTTTTTCTTAGATGATTTATGGTTTTAGCCTTTAAGCTTTGAGTTAATTTTTGGGTACGGTGTGAGGAGAGTCAAGATTACTTTTTTCCTAAAATAAAAACCCAGCTGTTCTTGAAATATTTTTTTTAATTAATTTTTATTGGTGTTCAATTTACCAACATACAGAAAAACACCCAGTGCTCATCATAAAGAAGATGTGGTTTATGTATACAAAGGAAATATTTGTTTTTTGAAGATAAAAAGGGCATGAATTTTAGAAAGAAGCATGATATTTTCATGTAATATTCCTCAGTATATAGCTATATACTTTCCTATTTCTTACATGAATGATTCAATTATAAATATTTGAGTTCACTTTCTAGCATTCACTGGATATTATATGTAAAGCATGTAAATTTTGTTATATAACTTGAAAAGTACCCAAATGTTACTAACCAAATCTTTAAATGTTTTGTTTTGAAGGCAAATGAAAATCTAACATGAAACTATGTTTAAAAAAAGTACCATTTTTTCTGATAATAAAATCAATAAGTATTTATTATAGAAAACATTTAAATACAAATAAAAATAAAGAAGAAAAATAACCAAGAATTCAACCCAGAAATTGGCATCATAAAACAAAATTTAATATTTTTATTTTTTTGATTAACATAGCATAAGCATTTTGTTCTGCATGAAACATTTATTCAAAGCATGATTTTAATGGCTGCATAAATTTTATCATATATATATACTAAAATTCATAATTAAGTACTTTTTATTACTTTTTTTTGTAAATTACTTCTAATTTTTTATTACCACAAAGTAATGTCATAAAACATTTTTAGGAAGTTTGAGAATATTGAAAATGTTGCTGATTACATTCTTAGGCTAGATTCATGGTTATGGAATTTACCTTTTTAACGGCATACATACTTTTAAAAGGCTCTTCATAGATATATCTAATGATTTCCTGGAAAGGCACTCTTCACATCTCATCATCAGCGTATGAAAACACTTATGTCACCACAATATTTATAATTTTAATTAGAGTACTTTCTTTTTTTAAGATTTATTTATTTATTTGAGAGAGGGAGAGCGTGAGAAAACAGGGAGGATGGACAGAGGAATAGAGAAACTGAGAGTATCTTGAGCAACCCCCTGCTGAGCATGGAGCCCAGGGGATGTGGGGCTCCATCTCGCGACCCTGAGATCATGAACTCAGCTGAAATCAAGAGTCAGACACTTAGCTGACTGATCACCCAGCACCCCTAATTAAAGTACTATCTAATCACAATTTTTTTAAGGATTCCCCTTTTATTGCACTTACACTTAAATTTTACCATTAAGCACTGAGTATAAGTATAATGTACAGATTTTTGAAATGAAGATAAATGAACGTTGGCTTAAAAATGTGATATATAAGCCACTGTGGATATATTCAACAATGACAAAATCTAGGTAGTGGTGAAATTCTGTCTCTATAC
The DNA here is from genome assembly GCF_018345385.1 of Vulpes lagopus. Classification (NCBI taxonomy): domain Eukaryota; kingdom Metazoa; phylum Chordata; class Mammalia; order Carnivora; family Canidae; genus Vulpes; species Vulpes lagopus. The sequence goes on from NC_054834.1 coordinate 80,142,969, forward strand.
TGTGACACAGTAAGAGTAAACTCTATGGAGACAGGAAGAAAAATAAAAAAACTTTGGGCTGCATTTGGAGGAAAAAATTGTTCAGGAGAGGTCTTTGTAATCACAGTTCTTTTAAGTTTTTCTGTTTTTAAACTTGTTTTTACATTGAGTGATCTGATTTATATGTATTTTATGTTTTGTATAGGAATGAGGATGTATTATTTTCAGTAATTGTGATATATCTTTCCCCTCATTACTGATTCATAATGTTAAAATGAACATGTGAGGGGCGCTTGGGTGGCTCAGTCAGTTAAGCGTCTGCCTTCCACTCAGGTCATCATCTCAGGGGGAGCCTGCTTCTCTCGTTCCATCCCTCCCCTGCTTGTGCTCTCTCTCTCGCTTTCTCTAATAAATAAATAAAATCTTAAAAAAAAAAGAACATGTGGAGAATCGTTCTATTTACCAAGGTCTTCATATCTACATGTTTACTTGATTCCATTGATTTGTCTTCTAAATCATATCTCAGAGCTAAGCTATTTTGATTATTTAACTTTCTGTTATCTGATGAAACACTTGACGAGTTTGCAGACTGCTTTACTGTGGAGAATGAGAATACTGCAGTTCCAATCTTGGCTTTGCCAGTCAGCGTGTTCTCCATTCTATCTTGACCTGTAAAATGAGAGGCTTGGTGCAGACCTATTATTTTTCTGTATTTGAGAATCAATTTTTTTTCATGATAACAAAGGGAAATAGTATGTTACAACTGAATCTTACCATATTTAAATATAAAAAAGGTATGATAAATAAAATGAGGCTGTGGAAATATATAGAATATGCATCTAAAAGCTCTCTTTGGCATTACTGTTACCAATATCCTGTATCTTTTTTGTTTTACACTTTTTGTAAATATATTCATATGTATTTTCTTATAGGTCTGTCATACTGATTCCATTATGTTAGTACAATAAGTGGGGATATAATATAAAATATTATAATGGCAAGAAGATTGATGTTATGGTTTTAAGATCTGGATTACATTATGGTTCTGTACTTAACCAAAAATGTGATCCAGATAGAATTTCACTTCTCTCTTTTAAGGATTAAATAGGTATGTTAAACAAATTTCTTTAAAAATCATAAAAGGTTCTACAGTGAGACATTAGTATACAATATTTACATGGAGTTATTAGCTCTAAAAGCAAAACCTTGTTCCTTTAAGTAAAAATGCTTTTCAAATATTGTTATTATTAAAAATCACTTATATATAATATATGATTCCTTCTCTGGAAGGTTATTCTTTCACGTTACAGTAACACATAATATTTATTTTAAAAATGTTTTTTAAATGTAGAAGAATATCAGAAAGGATATGAAAAACACCTACAAGTTAGACACATACAGACTATTTTAATTAAAGTTTCGGTTTATTTCTTTATATTTCTAATGGGGATCTTATTTCATATATCCTGCTTTAGTATGTATAAATATATATATTTAAATTCAGTTTGCCAACATATAGTATAACGCCCAATGCTCTCTCAATTTATATTTTGCATAGTTATCTGCATCATCAAATATTCCTTAAAACAATTTTATTGGCTGTACATTATTCTAATATATCATAATTTGTTATTATATATTTCATTATTAATGCACCTATTCTGAGCATGCCTAATCTACCTATTATTTATTATATGAGCTGTGAACTAGATCTCAAAAGATTAGATTCCAGGAGGTGAGAAGTTGTTCTTGAGGAAATTGGCACTCTTGCTGAATTGGAAAGATTGTGTGCATTAACAGCTTCACCATCATTAGAGCTACCACTTATTGTCTCCTTTATGCCAAGTCTTACACTCCCAGCACCATGTGCCATGTCATTAAGTCTTCAGATATCTCTATGGAGAAGTTAAGAGAGAATTATCTTTTTTTTTTGTTCTCAGTGTCTTTGAATAAACTCTCTTAAATACAGACCATACCAGTCAGGTTCTTTCTACAGTGACTTCACCAAAAATGCTTTTATGAACACTACTCTATGAAGTCTCCATCTTGCTAAATCCAAATGCCACTTCTCAGCCTTTATATTCTTGACTGTGAGTAATATCTGAAACAGTTAATCATTTCTACCTCCTGTAATCCTTTGTTCTTATCTTAAAGGCTATCACACTCTCCTGAGTTTTTCCCTTTCTGAGTGCTCCTTCTCAAGCTCCTTTACAAGCTCTTTCTCTCACCTTACCTGTGAGTGTTGACCTAGCCTGGGAGGTGGGATTCAATTAATTTATCTGTTCTTTATTATGCTTATTCCTTTAGCAATCTCATCTAATCTGATTTCTATGCTTTATGGTCTTATAATTTTAAACTTCCAAATTCATATATCCATCTCACACTTTTCACCTATTTTTTAGACATTTATGACAAAGGCTTACTTGATATAAGTCTGTTGGATTCTGAGAGATATCTCAGACTTACTTACTGAGTTTAAAATGTGTACTTCTGATCTTCCCTCACAAGCTTCTCTACCTATAGTCTTTTCTTTCAGTTTTTAGCAGCCTCAACACTCCAGTTGCTTAAACCAAAAATCTTAATCATCCATAATTTTTCTCTTTCTCCCACATTCCGTTTTAGCAGGTCCTATTTATTCTTCCTTCAAATATATTCAGAATTCAAACACTTCTCACCAATTCACTGATTTCCCTGCTTCAATCCTTGTTCACCTTTCATCTATGCTCAGCAGACCAGCTAGAGTGATATATTTTTTTAGTTTTTTCATTTTTTAAAATATTTATTTATTTATTTACTTATTTATTTATGAGAGATACACAGTGAGAGAGGCAGAGACACAGGCAGAGGGAGAAGCAGGCTCAAGGCAGAACTCGATCCCAGGACTCCAGGATCATGACTTGAGCCAAAGGCAGATGCTCAACCACTGAGCCACCCAGGTGCCCCTAGAATGATTCTTTTAAAACCTAAATCACATCATGCCATTCCTATGCCAATGGCTCTCTGGCATTCAGAGTAAAAATGGCCTAACCAAGTTCTATAACTCCTGTGCTTAAATCACCAAAATTTCAAGTCCTATTAATGTACCCTAGTTCATTCTACTCCATTTACCCTGACTTTTTTGCTGTTCTTGAATATGAGGAATATGTCACCTCAGGGCCTTTGAATTTACTGACTTTTCTGTCTGTAATGTTCTTTCTCTAGTTGTCTTCATGTCTTATTTTTTCCTTTCACTTTTTTTTGACATTTCCTCAAATATAACTGATAGAGCGTGGGCTTCATGTCATCTACGATTTGAAAATATAAATTGTTCCTTATCCATGAACTTTTCTTTCTTTTTTGTTTTGTTTTCCCCTACTACATTTTTTTTACCACCTGAAATATTATATATTTTTCTTATTTACATGACTTTCTTTTATTGTCTCCCTCCTCCTGACAACATCATCAGTCTATGTAGTTTAGTGCTATGATTCTGGTGCCTATGAGTACCTGGAACATCAGAGGCAAGGAATACTGAATGATTACTTGCTTTATGCTATCATGATGAAAGGATCTGTAGAGCAAAAATTTAACTTTTGTCCCAAAAATAAATTACCACTGGAGAGAATCATTTCAAGACTCTAACTAGAAATCTTTACAGAATATAAATAGTATATAAACATGATCAATATATAAAGGAAGCATGAAGTTTTCAAATATCGGTTTTCCACAGCTAAAAGCATAATGCTTTTTTCACATAACTTTATAATATTAATAAAAATGTGTGTATTATCATATGTACTATTTTTCATATTTAATATAAATTATATCAAACAAATTGGTGTTATGAGTTGAGTAGTGTCTGGAAAGAAATCATACCTACATAGAATCTCTGAATGTGACCTTATTAGGAAATGGAATCTTTGCACGTGTAGTTATTAAGAGATCATACTGGATTAGGGTGGACCCTCAGTGCAAGCCTGGTATCCTTAAAAGAGACAGAATGAACAGAGAGAGACATACAGGAAGGAGACCATGAAAATGAAAAGAAGACCATGTGAAAATAGAGGCAGAGATTAGAATTATGCTGCCACAAGTCAAGCAGTACCTTCCAGAAGCTGGAAGAGGCAAAAAAAAGAGCCTTGGAAAAGAGCATGGCCCTGCTGACAACCTGATTTTGAACTTCTAGCCTCCAGAACTGTGAGAGAATAAGTTTTGGTTTGTGTAAGGTACTACTGAGTTTGTGGTAATTTGTTATGGTGGCCCTAGGAAACAACTACTAGTAACCATTTTTAAAAATGTTTCTTGGTCTTAAAAATACAGGAAGAGTAAAGTCATGGCTTGTTTCAAATCACAAAGTAGTTCAGTCAAGATACTGAAGATGATATTAAGAGATCTTCATCAAGATTGAAGATGCAGAGACCTGGGTGGCTCAGTGGTTGAGTTCTGCTTTTGGCTCAGGTCATGATCCCCAGGTCCTAGGATCGACTCATGCTTGGGAGCCTGCTTCTCCCTCTGCCTGTGTCTCTGCCTCTCTCTGTGTCTCTCATGAATAAATAAATAAAATCTTTAAAAAAATTTGAAGATGCTACTACAAATACACTTCTCCAATCTTTCTAACCTTAATATTAGGATAAAAAATAAAATATTTCAGTGTTCTATGAAGATATGGATATATATTTAAGAAAGTCACCCACCTATAGTAGAAAATAAGTTAGGAAATATTGAGAATATACAGAAGTTTACTAACTTTATAAACAGACTTCTGGAGTGATCATTTATATTTTTTAATTTGAAGTTCTCACTTCTCATGACCAAAGGAGCTACAAATGAATCGGAAGCTATGTCATAATATGTGCATGTAATTCTTCATAATAGGTTCACAGAATAAACTTAGTATGGATCACTTGGGGTAATCTATGAAATAGCCTTATTGATAGAACTCATATAACACTTTAGAATTGGTACCCTTATGACAAAGAGCAAATGAAAAGAATGATGTAAAGATAGTTATTGAGTGAGCTTGTAAAAATCTTAGAAATCATCTAGCCTATCTTCAAATTTCTCAAAATTTTCAATGACACAAAATACATTTTTCAAACCAAATTTTATGTAAATATAATTTATCAATAAAATAAATGATAAAACTCCTATCTGTGAAGGCGAGATAAGTGGTCCATAGTCTTTTTGTTGTGGTGGTTGTTGTTAAAGGAAATGGAGATCCAAGAAGGTGGATCAGTTGTCAAAATTAGACTAGTACTAGAGGCCAAGCTAAATCTACTGAAAGCCTTGAAGATTCCAACCTAGTGCCCTGTTCAGAAATTATAGTCCCCATGAAAGGGCCTGTACAGTTTGCAACCTGCCTTTGCCCTCATGAGTTTTATAATATTTCTCCCTGAAATTTATCACTATCATTATATCTGCTGTACCCAGTATCATTTAAAGTTATTGATGTTTACCAAAAATTACCCAAAATCCACGAATATAATTTTTTGATGTGCTCTGTTGGAATACATATTTTATAGTTCAATTACTAGAAAATCACCTAAGATTTCTGCAATCCTAAACTGAAGGTAACCCATTTTTTCCCTCTCAATCTACCTAATGCCTTATCTAAACTTCGTCCATTATAATCTCTTTGTTTTCAGCTATTTGTGTGCACTTTTTGTTGTTCTCACTAAGGGCACTTTGTATTTAGGATAAGATCCATCTGTGACTCAGGAAACCATCTGCCAGAGTGTCTTTCATAGAGCAGGTATAGAACCACCATTTGGTGAATGAATAAACTTTGATCTAGTTTGGATACCCTTTTCTACTTTTGCTTTATAGTGGTTCTTTGAAGATATGTAAGTTGTCTGTGCTATTCTCATGCCCACCGAGTAGAATGAAATGAGCATGGCTATATATAGATGATCTTATCTCTTGACATAAAATGTCTGGAAGAGTCTGTTGATGGCTGTTATGAACATTGTGTGCTCTCAATAAATATTTTTTGGATGAACATTTATAATGGGTCTGCATTTCAAAAGCTGAAGACTAATTTGATGCTGCCAATGATTTATAGACTTTGCTTTGACTAGTTCCTGAAATTATCTTTGGCTTGTGCTTTTTTCTTTGAACTATCTTGCTGCCTTGATGTTCTTCTCCTTCCAATCTATTCTACACACTGATGGCAGATAAATCTTGCTGAAACACTGCTTTGATGCTGTTACTTGCCTTCTCAGTGTCCTTCAATAACTTCCTACTAATGGCAGTTCAAAGTCATAACTCCTTACTCTGGCACTAGAGGTTTTCTATAGTCTGACCACTGCCCAAAATTCTAGTCTTAGCTTTAAATGCTTTACAAAATATTTAATGTATGGTGGTTAACACATGGATCTTAGTGTGAGAAGATCTGCATTTTAATCCTAAATCTGTCATTTCCTAAATATGTGACCTTGTACAATTCATTTGCCATTATGAGTTTCAGCTTCTTCATTTTGAAAATGGGAATGATGACTGCATTTCTTTAATTCCTTCCTTCAGTAAATGTCTGTTGGGTGCCTACTATGTGCTAGGTACTTCTCTGGATATTGGGATAAATCAGTTAACACAATAGACATAATTATCGTGGAGCTTACATGCTAGAGCGGAGAGTAGACAATAAATAGAAAAAATGAATAAGAAACTGATAGAGTATTCTAGAAGGTATAAGTACTATGAAAAAAAACTGTAGGTGAGTATCAAGAATTGGGAGGAGGTGGTGGTGAAGAGGAGGGATGGAAGTCAGCCTTGGAACAACTGAGGGATTCTTCCTATCTTGCTTTCTGGAAATCAAGGAGCTCCCAAAAGAATTCAGATTTTAGAGATAAAACTGATTCAAGCTTTCTATTACTTGTTTTGTCTGAAGATCCTAGGGAATTGTAGTTATGTGTAAGGAAAAGAAGTTGGTTTTGACAGTTTAATATTCCTAGGCCTTTATAATGGAAAATAGTCTAGATGAAGAAGTGAGCTTTTTTCCTTACATGATGAGTGAGAGACGTTCAGAATTCTTGATTAGTATATTGTATGGATATCACTCTTAGAAGAGATAACATTTTATATCATTCTCTGCTTTGCCTATGATTGTCTTTGTTGTTTTCCTTTTGTTTGTGTATAAATGCACAAATCAGGTAGGGGAAAAGGCAAATTTGGGCAATGTATTTATTCTGAATTTTAATTCAAGGCAATATATATCTTCGACATTATTGTTCTTGTGTGTGTGTGATTATACCCCTGTCATGGCCTTCCTTGGCAGTAGACTAAAACCCAAATTTTTATTGTACCTTGAAGTCTGTGGATTATTGGTTAACACTGGATGCGTATCAGATTCACTGGAGAGCTGAAAAACAAATGCTTGTGTTTGAACACCACTTCCTCCTCTTTTTTGCTGATTTAATTGGTCTCTTATGGAACATAGGCATTGGTGCTTTCTAAAATTCTTCAGATGATTTAATATACAACCTGGCAGGGAACCATTGATTTAAAGTGATCTAGCCCTGCCTCTCTCTACAACCTCATCTCCTATCATTCCCTCCATAACTTATCTTTCTCTGCTCACAGGCCTTATTTCCATTCCTCCAAATTGCAAATTGCATACTCCTCTCAGGGGCTTTGCATTTTCTACTTTATTCAAAATGCTTTCTGCCAGATGTATTCATTTAACATTTCAACAAATATTTATTGGTCACTTCCTCACCCTACTATGGTTAAAACTGAAATAAAATGAAATAAAATAAAGTACTCCCTCTTAGTCCAGCTATTGGTTTCTTTTCATTAAAGGATTCAATTTAAATACCAAATTCTGGCACACTTTCCCTGACCACTTCCACTGAAATAGCTACTCCTAAGCTATTCTCTGTCTCCTCCTACCCTGTTTTAATTTCATGGCCCATATCATATTATGTATTCTGGATTTGTCCTATCTATTGTGTTTCCCACCTATAGATTATATGTTCTGTGATGATGAAAATTTTGTGTTTCCCTCAAATTTCATTCTCAGTGCCTAGAATAATCCTATTTTATGGTTTAGGAACATGCTAGATACTCCATAATTAGTCAATCGATGATCTAATGTAAGGAATGTGGGCTCTATAGTTACTCAACTGAATTTTATTTACTATGAAGGTATTGGAGCATAAGCTTTAGGGTCCCATATGATCAGGAACCATTTTCAATTTTGTATTTTTTGTAATAAGATCTCCCCAAAATAATAACTTTCAGGCCTAATAAAACATGGATGTTTCCTATATGTAAACTAAATTTTCTTCTAAGCTCATCAGGTATGAATTTATCAAAGGAATATTTGTATTGCTTAGGTTAAATAAATAAAATAATTTTGCTATTAAGAACAGGCTGTTTGGAGTCATGTGAGCTGAGTGAGTAAAACATTTGGAATAATAAATGTTTGAGAAAATAACTTGTTTTGGAAACGAGGCATTCATTTTATTTTACTGCAGAAACAGGTTTTTTTTTTTTTTCTTTAAGATTTTATTTATTCATTCATGAGAGGCACAGAGAGAGAGGTAGAGATACAGGCAGAGGGAGAAACAGCTCCATGCAGGGAACCCGATGTGGGACTCGATCTTGAGTCTCCAGGATCACGCCCTGGGCTGAAGGCGGCGCTAAACCGCTGAGTCACGGGGACTGCCCAGAAACAGGTTTTTCTAACAGTTTTCTGCACTGGGCCATTTACAATAAATTATATATTTATTTGTATACTATTAAGTAATTAATTGCTGCAGAACATTTGATGTTTATACATTTTTAAGAACATTATTGGTAAAAAATGAATAACATGAAAATATATGATTGTCTTCAGTGCCTGATTGAAAGTAGTGTGAAATTAGACTTTAAAAAATTATGGGTTTGAAAGTACATTTAAAATAAATTAGAATAAAGTTTTGAAATGATTCCATCTCAAGAATATTTTTAAGGGCATATTCTTCTAAGAATTGAGGGCATAGTATCCTTAATTAATCATTCATGTTTAAGTTCTTTTAAATATTGCTTTCGTCGATTTCAGGGGATGCTTTTCTTTGAGAAAGCCTTGGAAATAAGTAATGTGTGTGTAATAAAATCTCAGCGTAATAAGGTGTTATTCAAAGCCCTTCAAAATTTGACTTAAATATTCCTTTCCATATATTGCTTCCTCAGGGAAAGAGTGCTGCTACTGACTCTTCTAAACAGGAATATTCTTTCCTACCTTGTAGATTTCCTCATACTATTTTATATTTCTAGACTCCCCTTGCTTTCCAAAGCATGGCCCTGAAACCAGCAGCAGTGGCATCACCTTGGAGCATTTCTGGCAAATGCAGAATTTTAGGTTCCACCCAAATCAACTAAATCAGAATCGCTGTATTAATGAGATTTTCAGCTTATTCATTTGCGCATTAAAAATGTAGCAGGTCCAATTATTGAGATTCTAATTTTTCTTCACACTCATACCTCTATCTCTTGAAGTCTTCCCTGAATCCTCCAGAGAAATATGATGTCTCAAACCTGAGGGTTATGTATTTTTTTAAAATATTGCCTTTAATTATTGCTATTTGTGTATAAGCTTCTTCCTTGAGGATACTATTCATGCCTAAACCATGTCCTAAGTAAATGGATTTCATAGATCTTCCAAACATGTTCTATTAAGTAATTATATCCATGTTTCCCAGAACATTACAAATGGAGTACTGAATTCAATGCAAATTAAATTTCTCTGAGGTAAGAAGACAGATTATTGTCTATAAGCTCCCAAAGCTGTTATTTAATTGCTGGCATTGCTGGGTCGCAGAGTCAGAAACTTTCTATCCTCCTTCACTAAAATGGTAGTAGAGGGAAGAAGAGCTGAAGAAGCTCCCTACATTTTTCTTTATGGCTGAGGCCCTAGGGAGTTAGGCCTGGATTATCATCTCTGCTTGCATCGAGGCAGCCTGAGTGTGAACTCCTGCTTTTCTTCCTTGCTTTGTGTGACCTTTAGCAGGTATCTTAGCTTTCTAAGTCTTCATTTCCTCATCTGTTAAATGAGGATAATGACAATACAATAACGATACCTACTTCATAGGTTTGTCATTAGGATTAAGTTATGTCTGCAGAAAATTTTGTATAGTTCTTAGCATATGATCAACCCTCTGAAAAGACTATTAGTATGGTGATGATGATGATTATGATGATGATTTTTGTCATTTTAAATCTAGGTTACTTTAGTGTATCTAAAGGAAGCACATAGAAAATTTCTTTAAATTATTTAATTTATATTTTCCCTTAATAAATTGCCCCAAATCAATAGTTTTGAACTTTAAATATGGATACTTTCATGAATCTTCTCAGTAATTCACCTAGGCACACTTATTTAAATAATTTTCCAGGTTGCTGAGGGGTATAGGATCAAAAATTAATGTAGCAGTAGAAGCTTCCTTGCTTTTGAACAGATCAATATCTGTAAGTGAATTAGAAGCACTTACAACTAAATATCCAGTAATAAATTAAAAATGGATTGACTGTGGTTACATGGAGTTAGGGATCTAAGATTATGGTCTCTGCCAAAACTTAGTGACCCAAATACATGTTCCTCTTCTACTATCCTGCCTTTTTGTATGCTTGTCAATTTCAATAGTTATTTATAAGCCTGGATGCTCAAAAGAATATTGAAGAGTTGAGCCTTTTAATCAGTAATAGCTTTGAAAATATAAATAAAATCATAATCACTTTCTAATAGAATCTTTTTATAGGATATAATACATGTTGTTATGTATACTTGTGTGTTTGTACAGAACAACATACAAATAAAACATTTTGTATGGGTAATTCTAGACATTCATTAACCTCATTAAAGATATAACTAGGCTGAAAAAAAAATACAGATGAGCAATTTCAGAATCTAAAATGAGACTGATCTCTTCTTAAAAAGACACTAAAGGGCAGCCCGGGTGGCTCAGTGGTTTAGCGCCACCTTCATTCCAGGGCGTGATCCTGGAGACCCGGGATCAAACCCCATGTCAGGCTCCCTGCACGGAGCCTGCTTCTCCCTCTGCCTGTGTCTCTGCCTCTCTCTCTCTCCTCTGTCTCTCATGGATAAATAAATAAAATCTTTAAAAAAAAAAAGACCCTAAAAAGGATTCAAAGTTTTTAATCTGGTCAAAAGTCTATGAAAATCAGATGAAAGGTAAGTCATATTTTTACCCAGATTCCATATTATCACTTACTAATTCAACTGATAGATAATAATTCAGCTCTGTTCTGTACAAGGCATCATGATAAGTGCGGAGATAAAAAGGTAAGCCAGAGTCCAGCCAATATGGAACATAAACTTTAAAAATAGAATCGCATGTTGATTTACAATTATGTTTCCAATTTCAAATGATATGATGACATGTAAATGATGACCTGATATTTCTGTGCTGAGGCCCTAGAGCAAGGAAGAGCTGCCAGATTTGAGGGCCTGCGAAAATGCTAGTAATTGCTGGACGATGGAGACTAAGGAGGCTAATGGTGTGGTCAAATCATTCTAGACTGTATTAAGAGTGTAGCTTTTAATTCTAAAAGCAGTGGGACACCCTTGAAGGATTTTAAATAGGGAAGCCCAAAGGTCATAACTAACTGTCATGTGAAAAAATAGATTAGAAAACCTGAAAAGTGAGTGGGAGGGAGGACCTGTTGGATAGTTACTGCAGTAGTTTGGAAGATGACATAATGGTAACTCGAACCAGTTTAATGACAGCAGAGATGGAGAATAGGAAGAGTAGATGGGTCTGGGATAGAAAGACCTAAGGAGAGTAGTGGCTTAGCTTAGAGACAGTTGGAGGTTGTTTGGGGATAAGTGAGAAAGGAGTTGAGTGAAATGACTCCAGGTTTCCTGATTGTACTACTGCACAGAGGAGAGTGATCTTTGCTAAGAAAACGAGTCTAATCTTGTACATGTTGCACTTGAGTTGCCCTTGAGAGATTCACATAAAAACATTGAGTAGGCATTTAGATACATGTTTCTGAAGCTTAGAACCATGAGGCAACTTTAAAATTTGAAAACTATCATTTTCGACGTGGATGGAACTGGAGGGTATTATGCTGAGTGCAGTAAATCAATCGGAGAAGGACAAACAGTGTATGTTCTCATTCATTTGGGGAATATAAATAATAGTGAAAGGGAATAGAAGGGAAGGGAGAAGAAATGGCTGGGAAATATCAGGAAGGGAGACAGAACATGAGAGACTCCTAACTCTGGGAAACGAACTAGAGGTGATGGAAGGGGAGGCGGGCGGGGGGTGGGGGTGAATGGGTGACGGGCACTGAGGGGGGCACTTGACGGGGTGAGCACTGGGTGTTATTCTGTATGTTGGCAAATTGAACACCAATAAAAATTAATTTATTAAAAAAAAAGAAAACTATCATTTTGAGGCAAATAAAAGGAACTATTTCTGCACTAATCATATAAACCTAGGAAACCTATCATCTTATCTTTCTTGAAAATGTAGAAAATAGAAGTAGAATTACAGAAGATTTAAATGCATGCAGTGGTTTGCGAGCTTTGTTTCTCGGAGTCCTAAGGTACCATAAAGGAGCCTGAGAGTGACCTGTGTACTGAGGAAGTGTTTGGGGCATGGGTGCCCAGGCCTTTAACCTCATTTCATGGAAAGGGGATCTGCTTTTTTCTACTACATAAACTGCAATTTCAAATTATATTTTACTTTTAAAAGGATTCATTTTTAAATTTAATTTTTTTTAAAATTTGTATTTATTTATTTGAGAGAGAGAGAGATAGAGAGAGAGAGCACAGCAGGAAGAGGGGCAGAGGGAGAGGAAGAAACAGACTCTCCCAGCTGAGCAGGAGCCAGAGGCAAGGCTCAGTCCCAGGCCCCTGGGATATTGACTGAGCCAAAGGCAGCTGCTTAACTGACCAAGTCACCCAGGCACCCCAAGGATTCTTTTTTTTTAAATAAAAATATCTACATCTATGAATGGAAATTCTCTGCTACATTATTAAAGGATAATGAGTGATCTGTGTTCACACAGGGCAAATACTCAGACTTATCTTCCAGACTAAATATTGGATTGGAAGGACTATTTGGTATTGTGCAAAATCATTTTCATCTCTGTGATATACTTGAAAGATAATTTTCAGAAACAAGAGGGTAAAGTTGCTTCAATCCACAGTTTTGTATTGTGAGTTTTGCCTTGTTACCTGAGATCAGTGGTTCGCTCGACCAATTTATCTCCCTTCGGCCTGCAGATTTTTACCAGTTGCACAGATTGCAGATAATCCTCTGATTGAGATGGAATAGACTGAGATGCAGTTTGTCTTGCTAGTCACTTTTTCTATAGTCTTATTATTAGTGTACTGGGTATTGTATCATGTCTCTTACTGTAATGTCATTTTCAGGATTAGGGGGTGATGTTGCCCTTTTTCTTGCTTTGAAGGACAATTACCAGGCACAGAATGCCCCTGTCCTACAGGAACTGAAAAGGTATAATTTCAGCTTTCTGATGCTCTTTCAGACTGACACTCAACTGGAACAAATGTTTACTGAGAGAAATTAACATTTTTTTCCTCTCGTATTTCACTACAATCCATGGGAACAAACACAGTTCCAACATTGATCATTTTAGGCCAGTGAAACGTTAAGAATCAAAGTGCCAGGCTCAGAGAGAAGTTATACTGTGGAATTAAACTTTATGATCCATTTGCAAGGATTAAAACGCACTTGGCTCATTTTAGTAAGTAAATACTGCTAAATTTATTTAAATATTGATCTGTTTTCAGTGGAAGGATTAAATGGATTTCAAAATGTGGAGGTTATAAATGTATGCAAAGCATTTTCTACTGTGATACAAATCCTGTGCCATTTCACTTTACAAATCTGTAAATAGGTTGCTGATAGCTGCAAATTCTGTTGTAAGTTGCAGCCATCATCTGTCACCAAGTTGGTATATTGAAGACAGCGACGATTAGTTTCTGCACAGCATCTGTCAGCATAGCTGGCTACTCCCTTTGGTGGGTGAGACGCTCAACTACCTTTAGCAGGTAATACAGGGCCTATTCTAAGATTCACTCTGTGTTTCCCTTAACAAGTGGCACGATGAAGCTATAATTTCTACCTTGACTTTCAGAAATAGGATGAATGATCTTAACCAAACATCATGTTTCATTTCATTTTTCAAAATAATTTTCTCATGATCATATAAATATAAGCTTTATATGAAAAGCACAAAACAAAACAGATGACAGTTGTTTTTAATCTGCCTGGAGAAAAAAAAAGTGTGTTTTCAATAAAAGTTTGATATTTCTGTACCAGAGTGCTGAGAATATTTAAGGTACCTGATTCTCACCAGAATTTTTGTTAGCATATGAAGAGAGAGAGAGAGAAAAAAAAAGACCAAATTTACCAAGAGAAGAACTATGTATATCTGGAAATAATTTCAGTGAAAAGTAGATGTATTTTATAGAGTTAATTTGTCAGAAACATGAAAGTAAACTTGATATAGGTCTGTTTCTTTTTTTTTTGTCTGTTTCACTTATAAACTAATTTTCTCTGTTATGTAGGTAGTGAAATTTGGTATCAACAGTATGTAGTGAAATTTGCTACAGTTTCTTTAATTTTTACTATATATTTTTAATAAATACAAGTGTTACTTTAATCTTTGCCAGTTCTGAGCTGGAATAGAACTTCCAAATAAATCTGATGCAGGTTACTATAGTAGTTTAAAAAATATATAATTATTTGTCGCATTAAAATATTTTCTTCAAATTATATAATTCAATGACAAAATGGTTTCCTTCTTTTCTTTTAAAAAGTATTAAGTAATTTCTTGTTAAGAAATTAAAATTAAGATAAATGTTATAAGTATAAAGGTAAGATAAATAATACAGGTATTTATTTATAAACCCGGTAAGTATTAGAAACTACAGCTTAGACTATGCATTTAAATAATGTAATTTAATTCCCTTCCTCCTCTTCTCTCCCATTTCATTTTTGGGTTGATGAAGGTTATTTGATAAAGTTGGTCTGTGACCAAACACTGAAGTGTTCAATGGATGGTTTATGTTCACAGTAATGAAAGATTTCGGCTTAAAACATTCTCTCAAACTGATTTCTAAATATGACAAACTGAAATGAGATCTTATTTGCATAATAAAGTAATAAGAAGGAATTTGAGTGTAATTTATTTCACTGAAACCCTTTATGTCTTTGGCATTTTATTTTAATTTTTAACACCCATTTAACATGTGGCAGTGTATATGGTCTAAAAGAACATATCTCATTCTGTGCCCTTTGTAGAGTGACATACTGGCAGTTTCAAGAAAGGTGGTGTCACTTACCTTATTCTCTGTAGAGAAAATATTGTGCTTCTTCCTAAAGGGAAGGAAAGATAATGTGAAAATAAAACAGGTAATATTTAATGGTATCACAGAACTGCAATAAATTTTGCTGGTCAGCTTAAGGAAAGATCTATCATATTTGATTATGTCTGTCATCTTTAATTTTAATGCTTTATTTTTTCAATAAAATGCTTCTTAAAGGAAATCCATCAAATGCTAATTTTTATTTTAGGAGCTACCGCTTTAAAAATTCAATAAAATACTTAATTCTTAAATTGTATTGTGGTCAGAGATGATTACTAGTGATATAATGCTTCCTTTGAGTTCTCATGTCTTAGGATATTTGTGGAATTTGAAAGAAGAAAAAATAGAGGCATTTTATTTCAGGTTTATGAAAACTTTAAATTATTGTTTGAATTGACTACTTGAATAATCAGGAATAGTTCTGATGTAGAACACAACCACTTTGTGTGTAGTTTCACCTAGATACTTGGAAGTGTATTTGGAGGTAGTGTAATAAGGGATATTATACTAGCTCCAGAAGACTTTGATATACTAATAGCATGTAGAGAAATTAACATTCATATATGTCAGAAAAGTGAAATTTAGAGAACAATTACTTTTAGTGCTACTCAAATATTATTAGTAATAATATTGAAATTAATATTGCTAATATATTAGTATTACTATTGTAATATATTAGTAATAATAAATAATATTACTTAATATTACTATTACCTTTAATAATATTTGAATCTCATTATTTGAATTACATAAATACAAACCTTTATTTTCACAATTTTTTAAGCCAAATGGTGAGTTTCTCACCAATTTTTTTCTTTAATCAGCTTTATTGAAATATAATTGTAAACAGTTACATTCACCAGTTTTAATGGTGCATTATGATGAGTTTTGACAAATGTATACAGTTGTAATCACCAACATGATCCTTTCCCCTCTGCTCCTGGAAACTCTGATCTGGGTTTTGTAACCATGGTTTACTATTTAACAGATCACTCATGCTTCTGTTACACTTTTGGGTTTTTTTCCCCTTTGTTTTATTTTTGATGCTGTTCATCACTATCAAGTTTACTTCTCTTATATTCTGCATTATTGAATCTCCTCTTAATACTACCCAGTTCCATTGTCTACCTCTATAAGGACTTCTGTAATAAAATATGCATAATTTTTCAATTGGCTATTCAAGATCAAATCTTGTCTTTGATGTTTGAACTTAGAGTCTTTCATCTGCAAAATGAAAAAATAATTATGTGTGCCTCATAGGATTAAATTCAATTATCTATGTATAGCCCTTAACAGTAAATAGTAAGCTCTCAATGAGTACTGGCTGTTATTTTGATTACAACTTAGTTTTCGTGATTTATTAAATGCCATTTCTTAGGTAATTAAATATGCTCATTATTTCTAGTTTTCAGCTAAGAGCATCATTTTCCTAGGAAGAAAGCCTCTTGCTTTCTTCTTAAATCCTTTTCCTTACAAAATAAGTTCAAAGGCCAGTTTTTTTTGAAGTCCTCTTGACAGCATCCTGCCTACACTCCTTTTCTCACCTTCATCCATACAGTATACCTCTCCATTGGAAGTTGAGTTGTGTGAAGAATTCCTTTCCTGTTTGCTTCCTGTTCATATTCTTTTGCATCAATTTTTACATTAAACTTAGATTTACTTGTGAATTTTTCTTCGGACTGGGAGCTCCTGTGGGGGGGGGGTGTCATTTTATTTGTTGTATTTTCAGCACCAAACACAGTGTCTTGTATAGTAGTTACTTAATACTGAAGGGCAATATACAAAATGATAAGTTCTAGAAAAAAATTAATTTTGCATGCATCATTTTAATTTTAGTAGTTTTATGGACTATATGAGCTTCACGCATTAATAGACTTCCTTCTCACCTATCTCAGCAAACTGTAGATTACGAATTTACCCCAACAACTACTTGACAATACCTGAAAACATGTCCTGACCGAATGTCACCAGAAAATGTCACCTATTTTGTCTGCTGCATTTCCTTTTTCATTATTTATTAAAATGCTATTCAGAAAGCTGGATTTGGTGATCGTTTGCAATGCTGCATTTTTATTGGAAATCTTTGGCTGTATTTAGTTTCCTTGGTGTAAGTTGTTATGGGATCTCAGCACAGTTGTCCAGGTCAGAGCACTTTTGTACTTTTATTAGTTCTAAAACTGGCCCTTGGCCAGATTATCAAGCATTATCTACAAGTAATGTGAAATTTCTAGATAGCATTTCCACTGATGAGATACTGAAACACTGAGGAGGAGCCCCTGGGAGCTGGCTTTCTCCTATTATTTGATTTTGGCAATAAAAAAGACAACTATGCTTTTATGACTTTGCCTCTTTTCTAAGCCATTACCTTATATTTGCTTTCAATAGTAAATAGTTGGGTTCCAAATAACAAAAGCTATGTGCATTAATACGGAGGCTGATTTATTCTGGAAGATCATCACTTAGAGATTACAATATTTTCTTTTTGACCTTGGACCTCCAAATCAGAGGAAAGACATGCAATACTAAATATATATATATTATTTATTAAAATAAAATGTAAATATCATTACTTTTCCAAATGAGATGTTCTAGTTTTAATTATAATTTATAGTAATCAATGAGTAGTAGAGGGTTCCTTTTTGGCTTAGTTGGTAGAGCATGAGATTCTAAATCATAGGGTTGTGAAGTCAAGCCCTACGCTTATTTAAAAAAAAAAAAAAAAGTCGGGATGCCTGGATGGCTCAGTGGTTAAGCTCTGCTTTCATGATCAGGGCGTGATCCTGGAGTTCAGGGATCAAGTCCCACATCGAGTACCCCATCAGGCTTTCTGCATGGAGCCTGCTTCTCCCTCTGCCTATGTCTCTGCCTCTCTCTCTGTGTGTGCCTCTCATGAATAAATAAATAAAACCTTTAAAAAAATAAAAAATAAAAAAGTAAGTAAGTACTAGGACTGCAATATATTTGATGGTATAACAAATGTCAGTCAGGATTTGATAATCACACATTTGAAAATCACTAACAGAGATATATACTCTTAGCATCCCAGTTTGAATATATGAACATTTACAATTGTAAAGTAGATTGGCATTTATTTTTAACTTTCCACCCCTAAAATCTTCTATGTCAAGTTTATCTCAATCACTGTGACTAGATTTCCATGTCAGAGTGGAAGACTCAGTGTCTTGTATTAGTATTTTGAGAAATAAAATACCCTCTAATTGTGGAAGCTTCTAAGGAGCTCAGCATGTTCAAGGAATTAAGGCCAAATTGGGTTTAGCTATATGGATGGAGGCTAGAATTATAAGAGATTCATGTGGAAAGTTAGGCAAAAGGCAGCTAATATAGGATCTTCTAGATCCTAGTGAAACTTTGGATTTTTTTCTGAACCTGGACATGCCACATGCTTGCAATGATAGATAGAAGTGCAATTATGGAATGACAATTAGTTATTATTCCTAAAACATCTTGACCAGTGCATCTGGGATACCTGAAATCTTTTTTTTTTTTTTCTTCAAGATTTTATTTATTTATTCATGAGAGACGCGGAGAGAAAGAGAAGCAGACACATAGGCAGAGGGAGAAGCAGGCTCCCTGCAGGGAGCCCGATCGGGGACTCGATCTCGGGTCTCCAGGATTACGCCCTGGGCCAAAGGCAGGCACTAAACCACTGAACCACCCAAGGATCCCTAAATTCTTTCTTATTCAAACTTTGCTGGGGATTTTCTAAGGAATTAATGCATAAGAATTTAAAAGAAGGTAAAGTAATACTTTACAATGGTATATTTTGTTCTTTTGAAAACTCTATTATCTGATTTATTTGGCCTCAATATTCTAGAATCAAAGGACAGTGAAAGGTCTACATCATATATTTCAAGCTCTAAATAGAAACCTGAATCTCAGATCATATCCCTCTATGCCTAAAAAAGACACATCCTTTAGGTTCCAGGAAATGAGTAGAGCAGAAAATGCTTAGTATTTACCTGATTATTTATATGCCTTCCTCTAAGGCATTAAATATATGTGGCCTAGTTATAATGCTTAGTATTTACCTGATTATTTATATGCCTTCCTCTAAGGCATTAAATATATGTGGCCTAGTTATAATGATAAAAGTCAACCCATTTAATTTTCCCCTTTAGGGCAGTTGGCATGGTAGCATCGAGATGAAGTGAAGAGCACTCCCTCCTCTTTGGAGCTGATAGGTAGAATTTGAATATTTTTAAAGATGTGGAAAGGTATTTTTGGCAAGGTAGATTGTGGGAGGAAATGTATATGAGTGTGGCAAAGCCCAGGGCAGTTTTAGAGAGAGAGTGAAAATCACAGAGAACTGTTTCTAATATCTATTCACATTATACTACTGTAGCAGTAAAAAGATGTGCATCCCTTTTTCTCCCCTCATATGTCTTGGGAATTTAGTGAGAAGTCTTCGGGAGTGAAAGATATTGATTGAAGTGATGTTTTGAGGCATATTGAGGCATATCAAAATGCATTTTGGACAAAGTTTGGACAAAGAAAATTCTATAGGTAAATAAACTTGCCAGATGACAATGGCATTACTTCTACTCTAAGAAGGGTGATATTAACCCACAGAGATGATACAAAACAAAAAGATCAACAATATATCAAAGTATGCTCATTAAAATGGAGCAAAGCATCAAGAGTTTAATGTTTCTTGATCTCAAAGAGGCATACTATTGATAGCATGATAACTATATTAACTGAAGGATTCCAATGAATGCTATTATTTTATATATATGTCATATATATAAAGGCACACAGAGGTTATATAACTTGCTCAAGATCACAGGATTAGTAACAGTGGAGATGGCATTCTGTGTGAATCAACTATCATTTACAAAACGATAAAGAAGAGAAAAAGATGTAAAAAGGTGAAGTTGTCACAGAAAAGCAACAGTGTGTCCTTGTATCATAATTTGTGTTTAGAGACTTTCTACACTTAATTATATGGATTGCCAGTGTTAGAATACTAAATCTCTTACTTATAATAAATAAATAAATAAATAATACGCACTTTCAATTTCTTAGAATAAAGTCTTTCCATACTTAATGCAGAAATGAAAATGAGTCACTGGAGGATGATAAATTTTAGAGATCCTTGTTATAAGGGAATTAGGCTCACTTAATCATATTTAAAAATATGTGGTAGAGTCTGACATGACATTCATTGCACATAGTGGTGCTCTGTTACTGTGGAAAATAAAACAAAGAGTAGGTTTGAGAATATGGAATGATAAATATCCCATAGCTGTGCTAGAAACAAATCTAAATGAATAATCTAATATGGACTCCTCTAGCCATACAGCTTACAAAGCGGAACTAAAAACTTTCTTCTGCAACTTTGAGCTAGTTCAGACTAATATTTTAGAAAATTGGGGTACAAGTGGTGATAGCTATTGTCTCAACATTTGATAAGCAGACTGAAACACAAAATTGGCTATTAGCCTAAAGCCCAAGTGCTTTGTAGGAAGAGGAAAACAACTGAAGCTAGCAAATCGACTTCCATTTGGGATGGGTGCCCAGAGTTCTGACTGAATTCACTTGTGGTGACTTTCAAAACTCTGGGGACATATGTTCTATTGACCTTTGGGAAATGGAGCAAAGAGAAGCAAGACAACTTTAACAAAACCACCCTCAGAGTTTCACTCAGTAAAATCTTCTCCAAGATACTCAGAACAAATCATCATATAGCTTTCATAAAAACTGAAGCCTTGATGGGAGGAGGGCAGGAAAATTATTTTGTAATGTTGGGAATAGTGTACAACTCATTTCAATAAACTGTTGGCTAAGGCTGAATTGCAGTGGGACAGAGAAGGTGAGAAGGAGCTGACCCTTGACTGAGTGGAAAGGTTGGCCTGGAGAGGTCTGGAGGAGAAGCCCAAGTAGGGAAACAGAGTAAGGGACCAGGAGTCCAGCGAGTCGACCCAAATCAGATAGCTTGGGAGAAGCTGCATTGAAGGATGTGGGCAAGACTCAGAGGAGAAAGGTTAAACTTGCCCCATGGTCCAACTCAGAGGGAATCCATGCTGGGAGAGTGTACAGAGCATTTCTCCCTCAGGCAGGGCTTCTCTCTTCAAACAAAGAAGTACTAATGAAGCCTTGTTGGGCTACGTTACAAGAAGAGAATGAATTTGGTGTAGTTCATATTATTGAGGGGATTATAAACTAGACCTATAAGCAAATGATTACTATAGGATGCATTAAACAAAGATATTATCATGCAGTGGTTAAGGGGAAGGTCTTGACCTACCTTTAATTCTCCTTTCTGCCATTCCTGGCCATGTTAACCTTTAGAGATCATTTAATCTTTAGACTTTGATTTCCACTTTCTTATAACGGGGTAATGACATTACTGATGTTTTTGGGCTTGTGTGGTTCAGTGTATTGTAGATAATCAGACATGGGGACAGGATTGGACTTATAGACAAAGAAATAACATAGGAGGCTAATGGCTTCAGTAATGTGTTTGAAATAATAGGAAAGTGAAATTACATAAGTGAAATGTTAATTTGATAATTGTAAAGATTTTATTTATTTATTCATGAGAGACACAGAGAGAGAGGCAGAGGCACAGGCAGAGGGAGAAGCAGGCTCCCCTTTGGGAGCCCAATGTGGGACTTGATCCTGGGACTGCAGGATCATGCTCTGAGCTGAAGGCAGAGGCTCAACCACTGAGCCCCCAAGGCATCCCTTAATTTGATAATTGTTACCCTGTTTGGGAGAGCTAAACTCTTTAGAGACATAGTACTATCTGATTATTTTGTCCTGGAATTTGATAAATTAGTATTGCTATATCTTTAGGCTATGCTTTCAGTCTTTGAGTACTTCTAAATAACTAAAATATCAACCACTGTGTTTATTTAAATATTTGAATATTACAAAGTAAAAACGTGAAATGAAGTAGTAATATAGTCCAGTGTATCTAAGTATTTCATATGTATGTTTAAAATTAGTGTGCGAGGATAGTATACACTTGTTCATTTCACTAATCTCTAAGAGAAAATTTCTAGGCACAAATTTCTCTCTGATGAAAATAAAATAATAGTGAATGTCAGGAATGTTTAATGCTACTTAGAACGCATGTGGCAACATACATTAGTCTGTGGACACATAACTGGGAACTAAAGTAGAGTAGGATCAGGTAACTTAGTACTCAGTTATTCATTTTATATTATATATAATTCATTGAAAAATACATGTATGGATAAAGTTGGATTCATCCTGTACACTGAATGATCTGATTGTATAACTTGTTCCTGAGCCTCTAAGATCACAGAATTATATCCCAGAAATAGTGGTAGGTTGTTCTGGATTATAGATATCCCCTCCTATAACTCTCCTTAAAAAAACAAAGTGCATTTGTAATATATTGTCTTGGATTATCTTTTTACTCTGGGAAAATATAGTAGTACTCATGTCTTTCCCCCCTATTTTAGAAGAAAAGATGGAATAAAAAAGCAGGAAAGTCCTGGCTGCAATAAGTGCTGCCTCATCACTGAAGCCTATTAGACTAATTATTTTCCTTGAGGCTAGTAGAAGTAAACTAATATTCTTTAAACAGAAAGAGGAAGAGAGTATGAGCTAAGAGGAAGGGCAGAGGGAGAAGGAGAAGCAGGCTCCCCATCAGTGGGGAGCCCGCTGCAGGGGCTGGATCCCAGGACACCCAGGACCCCAACTGGGATCATGACCTGAGCTGAAGGCAGAGCTTAACTGAGCCACCCAGGTGCTCCAGAAATAAACTAATTGTTATGATTGTTTTTCTTGCATATATTATGTATTTCCCTAATGCTCAGTTTTCTTCCAACATTAAAACCTTAAAGCCTTACAGATGTCTACTTTGAGAAAAAATATACTGTGAAATCAGATACGATTGAGTCTAGGGAATCATTTACTTGTTTAGGAAAGGTTAGTCCAAGCTTTTCTTCGTGAAGTAATTTTGAGAAATCCAAAAGGTGCTGTGTGTATGACTAATACATTTTAAATTCTTAGCAAGTATGAAAAATCAATTTATAAACACACAACAAAAAATGTAGATAATTCAAACACTGAAGTGTACAATTACTAGCTATTTTAAATTGCTATGTTTATCAACAATAGATGATTACTATAAATTAAATATCCAGTTGACACTCAATAGATGCCATAAAATTTTTTAAAAATGGCTATAAATTCACTAGATAAAACAGATTAAAATATTAGTATTATTTAATATACTATAGTAAAATTAAAAGTATTCTTTTAATAGTAAAATTAATAAATGATTTCTTTCAAATTCAAATTCACTATAAAAGCCAGTAATAATATGATCAAATTTTACTAGCATATTAGAAGATATGCTACAAAACTGCACACATTTTTGTGGCATTGATTTTTATTCTCTTGCTTTTCAAAAAATGTGTGTAAGCCCACTGTGCATACATGATCCAATTTAATTACTTAGAATAAGGAAAGCTGTTTTTATTATTTTAACTTGTTTTTCAATGAAACATTTGTTGTTTTTAGTAGCACTATAAATTATCTGAGAAATCATCTAAGAAATTTGGAATGTTTACTAGGATGAGGTCATATATTTCTAAATATGATAAAGAATATTGTCATGAGTACCCTTAATTTAGTATAGACATATTTGAAATATTTGCATATACAGAAGTTGTTTATCAACTTTTAAGAATAGATTAGTTGTAAACATTTGCATATCTGTATTGGAAATTTTCCATTTTTCAAGGTTGTTTATATATTTAATAATTTTAAATACTCACATCTTGATATCTTGTCTAAAATCTGTAAATCAACTCTTGATTAGCTTATGTGGTAAAAAATATTAAACTATTTATTGTAGATCTGACTTCATAAAATGGAGTTAAATACAACACATTGAAAGAGTGTAGTTTCTGACAGAACATGGAGCTTAAAATAATTTGAGGTCAGCTTTTCTTACTAAGTATTGTGGATTGACCATTCAAGGTCAATTTGCAGCTAGTATTTCCGGGTCCATAGGTCAGTACTTAATTCTGATGGTTTCACTGCTGTCAGTGACAGTCTCTCAATTAGTTCTGATTGTTGAGGGGACTAAGACTGAGGGCACAGGTATTAAAATGTTTCATTGGGGAAGATAAAACAGCATAGTTATCTTTCAAATATGTATCCTTGATTGAAAAGAGAAGAAACCTTTACACAATGCTAATAAGCAAAATACCAGGTGAATGGTTGATCAGTAATATCAACATTTTGCATATTATTTGATTGCTTTTTTTCTTAGGAAAATATTTAATCACTAAAGAGTGTATTAAAGTTAGAAAGAAAGTAATGACAAATTTGATAATTTTTTTTTTTTTTTTTTAAATTTGATAATTTTTAATACAGGATTTCCATAATATGTGGTTTTAGAATTATAACAATGTAAGAGAAGTGGATACATTCTGTGCATGTGTCACTCTTTGACCTTAGGTTTTTCTGCTTTTAAGTTCTGTGAATACTATAAATTTTTGAATTTTGTCTTTTTCAACCATATTAAATAATTAAACTTTAAATTTATGTCATGGTTTTATTAAAAGTAATTTAAAATTGTTGGTTGGTAAGATGGGTAAATCATGGTGATATTGATATACAAGCAGAAATTGTTTTACCTTTTAGAAGAATTATAAACAAGATATTCCAACTTATAGTTTTGGAAGTTTGATTACTTATATCATGTTTTTTATTGGTTGTAAATTTTGTTTTCAGGGTTATGCTTTTATTCTGAGTGATTTTCAGTATGTTGGAAACCTGTGCCCACTGCTCTATTTTTTAAAACCCCCCTTAAAATTCTCACTGCATAGTCTGCAAGGCTGAAGTACTAGTATCTTTGATTTATTGTTCAGTTGTCTGCATTATGGTGGAATTTATGGCTCCAAACCATCATGTGGAAGTGAGAAATATTTGAATGTACATTCAGGTTCTGGCCCTTTGCCCTTAGTCCCAGAGGCCATTCCAAATATGTGGTGGGTTAATTGTTCCCTTCCTAGTTGATGGGACAGTTTATTGACTAATTAAAAAATGGGTATAAATATAAGGGGAAATTTTCACAAATGCATTTTGATCTATTTGTTTTGTTGTTAAAATTCCTATTGCTATCAAGATAAGCTAGATAAATGCTTGTCATACTTGAGTGTACATAAGAATTACCTGGAGAGGGCAGCCCCGGTGGCTCAGCGGTTTAGTGCTGCCTGCAGCCCCGGGTGTGATCCTGGAGACCCAGGTTCAAGTCCCACATTGGGCTTCCTGCATGGAGCCTGCTTCTCCCTCTGCCTGTGTCTCTGCCTCTCTTTGCTCTCTCTGAATGAATAAATAAATAAATCTTTTAAAAAAAAAAAAAAAAAGAATTACCTGGAGAGACTTAACAGGCCCATTTCTGGCTATCACCCCAAGATTTTTTTTTTAGTAGGCCTAGGAATAGGGTGTTTTAGAATTTTCATTTTGGATAAGCTCTCAGGTGTTGCTAATGCTGCCTGTACAAGAACCATATTATGAGTGGCACTGAGGTGGATAATATTAACTAGAGATATTAACCAAATGTTTAAAACTTTAAGGAAAATGAGTGCATTTATTAATTAGGCATATGAAAGACTCTTCCACATGTTTGAATGTTACTAATTAACAAAGTGTAAAGGGTGCAAATTTGGTGGTAATTATGCTGAACCATTATTTTGTTCTATAAAATTTTTACATTAGAATAATTCTGTGAAATTCTTAATTCTCAAAGCTCATTGAATGAATTATTCTCAAAATGGAAGCTGCTTCCATTAGTGGTAACTTATTAAAAATAATAACATGCAAATTATAGATTATTTAAAGAGGGCATTTTCAAAAATATCATTTCTGATGCATGTACTAAAATTTTTGCTTAATGTCATTGGTAGTGTAGAGTATTATCAATAAAAATTACATTTAAAAAAATTACATTTAAATAGCATGATTAACATTAACAACTGACTTTTAAAATTTATTTTCTAATTCTTCACAGATTCTAATGATTTTTAAAAAAAGAAATTAACTTTCTTTCAAACTGAACCATTTGCTAGCTTCTTACTGTTAATGCTATATCTTATAAATTCTGTTTGTGAATAAAATCTCATAAACTACCAGAGAATCAATTTTGGGTTCCAATAATGGTGGACCCGCTTGTTGCAGATTAACATTCCTAATAAGAACAACCAGACTTCATTGTTCTTAAATAAAATAAAAATAAGCTTAAAAATACCCTTATAGCCAACTATTTGAAAGCCAAATAGTTACCAAGGTAGGGAGAGGGGTCAAGGATCCTGGAAAGAAGGGAAGCAGAGATTGGAGCCCAACATTCAGCACAGATTTCTTTTTCTGGTAACTGCCAATTGGCAAGTGAGACTTACTAGTTAAGAAGCCAAGCAGAGTTTTTGATAGTTTTCCAGGGCTATGGAGTGTACGGAGGAGGAGTTGTGGTAAATATCCAAGTTTTCATTTGATAGCACTAAAGGGCTACACATTGGATATATGAGTCTGATAGAATTGTAAGGTGATGCCCCATTACTGGGGTCAGCAGAATTCTGAGATGGCTCTCAACAACTCCTCCTCTTGAGTGTTGGAGGACCTCAGAATGTGATGGGATATCATACTGTGGTTAGATTCAACTCTATGATGAAGGTGAAAGGATTTTGCAGATTTGAGTTAATCACTAAGGAGGTGATCCTAGGTGAGCCTGATTAGGTAATTTCTTAAAAGAGTGACTGGGCCCTTTCTAATGAAACAGATTCTTGAACTGGCCTTGCAGTGCTAAGCAACCATTGTATGAGAGGGTCTTGTGGCCTTCCAGAAGTTGAGAGTAGCCCCTGGTTGACAGCCAGCAAAGAAACAGAGACTTCATTCCTATAACTACAGGGAACTGAAGTTTGTCAACAATCATGTGAGCTTACTAAACTCTAGAAAGGAACATGGCCTGGCCAACACCTTGATTTCGGCCTTATAAGACCCTGAGCAGATGGCAAGCCAAGCTGTGCTTGGACTCCTGACCCATGGAAACTCTAAGAATCCTCAATAGTACTAATGAAAGGTTTTGATTACATAATTTGAATAGTTCATTTCTAAACATTTCATTCCCAAATTGTGTTAGTATCATATTCTGAATTGAGTGTTTTGAATTGACTTTGTATAATCTGTTCTTTTTTTTCATTAAAGAGGATTTTATATAATTGGGAAAATCACTGCAAGAGTATTCACCAAATTCTTAATATATAATGTTTAGTTGCTACTTTAGGATTAAGAGGAAGAGGATGGGAGAAGGAGAAGGGAATTTAATATTTTCTTTATGCATTTATATACTTTTGATTTTTTTTAGAAGGGATACCCACTTTTCACTCTCTTGCATCCTGATACCAACTTTGCTCTAGTAATACAATACTCCAGGGCCAAAAATTATTTCCATGTACAATCCTGAGGAAGTCCATTACCAAGGACAGCCTCATCTAAAAATGCTAGTGGGGAATCCTTTCTATATTCAGTGAAAATATAAAGTGCTCATGTATCCACTCCTTCCCTTTATCTACTACTTCCTTGGTGCTTCCCAATTACACCCATGTTCATCAAATTTTGGCCTCTGGATGTCCAACCTCAGTTTATAATTTATTTCATTACACTTTACTAGAATCTCATTATAGTTGGTAGGGTCATCCAAAATCTTTCTCTCTCTTCAGGCAGGGAATCAAATCAGATCACTCAGCTCTCCTTTAAGGACATTTGGGTTATCCATTATCTTGCAACATAATACCACATTCTTTTCCTATCTGACCTTATAATGATTTCTTCCTGTTTGAGGTCAATTCTCTGGTTGCTTTTACTGCAACTTTTTACCTTTCTGACAGTTCTCTATATCTACCTCACTATAAATACACCAATAGAAAAACATATAATTTCCTTTAATTGATGTATGTATGAAATAGAAAATAGAAGCAAAGCAGAACATATGCTATATGTATCCAATCTTTTCTAGACAAAAGTCTATTTAACTGAAGAAACAAGGCTTTACACATGTTACCACAGGAAATAAAGGAAACAGATAATTACTGCTTTTCCAAAATCAAAGTTTGAAGTACTTTAATTATTTAATGTTTGCCACAATAACTTAAAATGTAAATTATTGCCATTAGAATAAATCTCATTTAGAAGATTTAGGTAGTTTTAAGTCATAAGTGGAAAGTATGAGAAAAAATAGAATAAAAATAGTTACTTCTTGATACTAGATAAGACAAAGGCATGGCTTCATTGATGAATTTTCAAGAAAATCCTTTTTCTGAAGTATTTCCAATCAGTAGGTGGGACTCTGTATCATTTATACCAATAAGAAGTATCTGTACATTGTGTCTGGTGAGTCCCCACGTTTTCTTTCCCTTTGCCATGTCTCTTGTGGTTTCCTCACTGTATCTCTTCAGCGAGCAAATTTACTTAACATTTTTCTGGATTTTAAAATTTATTTTTTCTTTTTTAGCCATAGAAATATATATTACTGACTATACTGCCTTCTCTTACACTAGCTACTCTAAGGCTTAGAGGAAATGAACAAAAGCTTAAATTTAAAAAAGATTGTATCTATTGTGAGGATTTTATTTTCAAATATTTCGAATGTTCCTAATTACAATCAATTGTTTTCCTCTAGTATAGCTTGTTAGTGCCATGATTTTGTACTCTCCTCTCCGAAAAGGAAATACTATATTATTTCTTTAAATTTTTAAATCTTTGTAGTCCCCTAACATTTTATATAAACAAAAAAAAAATCACCTATAAGCAATTGAATGCTGATGTGAAAATCTGAAGGTTTAGGTGCCATGGCCACAGAGATGCCAGCCAAAATGAAACTAATCAGTATCTACTTGTTCTAGGCAGTTTATCAGCACAGATGGTTCCAAATTAGGTTATTCTTTGGCTTAATATATATATTAATGATGCATAATTATGTGTGTTCCACTCTGGGCAAATACTTGACTGAATGACATGGACCATTTTAGAAACATGTGCCTTTGATGGATAACGGCATGGAAATACTTAATATTATAATCTTCTGTATATGCCCCCATGAATGCACACATGCATGCACACACACACACACACACACACACACAAATCCTTACTGAAACATGATCAGCAGTCTATACAGTTATATATTCTACTATTTTTATTAACAAAATGATTTGTGGAGGTGTTTTTTATTTACTATACCAACATTTAACCATTTCCTATTTATAATCATTCTGTTTTTTAACTTACACAATATTAATTGTAGCCTTATTGGAGCTGTGATTCTTTTTATTACTTCTTTCATTCAACAAATTTTTAGTAAGTGTTTACTCTGTAGCAAACATTTTGATGCAATGAAATGTATTTGCTTACCTTGAGGAGATTAGAGCCTTAATTGAAAGAGATTTGTAAACCATTAGGCTCATCAAATTCAGGTCATTCAATTCTTTGAGGAAAGGGGGTAAAAATGCTTCTTGGGGTGTCTGGGTGGCTCAGTCATTTGATTGTCTGGCTCTTGATCTCAGCTCAGGTCTTGATCTCACGGTTGTGAGTTCAAGCCCCATGTTAGGATCCATGCTGGGTATAGAGCCTACTTAAAAACAAACAAACAAACAAACAAAAAACCCAAATACTTCTTAGGGGTAAACTGGATCTTGAACTGAGTAAGTCTTGACATATGAATAAGTGACTGGAGAGGACAGTACATATGAAGCAACAAGAGATAAATCAGAAAGGTAAGCAGGACCTAGATCATGGTAGAGGAGGCTTGTTTGCCATTATGTAAGCAGTGGATAAAATTGAAAGTTTTGAGGCTGGATGAAGGTTTGGTGGATTTACATTTTCAGTTTATTGTTTTACAGCAGAAGATGGATTGCTTGAGTGTAAACTAGAAGTGAGGAAGCTACTTGACATGAGAAATCTACTGAAATAGTCCATGTAGGAAATGAGATCTAACATTTTCATGCTAGTAGTGCAGAGATATTAAGGTATGGTGATATTGAAAACATAACATGACGTTGATGACTGGTTGGCATTCAGAAATTGAAGGGTAAGGAGAATCTCAAATTGTTCTCAATCTTCTGGCTTGTCCTATTAGTTATAGAATGCAAGAAGAGGGGCATATTTAGTGGAAATAATGAGTTTTATTTTAGATGTGTTTGGCTTGAGCTACCTGTTGAATATCCCAGTAGAGATGACTAGTAGTCATCTAGGGTATCAGACAGCTTACATAGCCATTTTAAAAATAATATTAACTGGGTGGCTAAAACAACAGAAATTTATTTCCTTACAGCTCTGGGAGCTGGAAGTCCAAGATCAGAGTGCCAACATGACCAGGTTCTGGTGAGAGCTCTCTTCCTGGCTTGCAGATAACCACCTTGTCTGTGTCCTCACATGGTAGAGTGAGTGGAGTGAGAACAAGTGACTTCTCTCTCACTCTCTCCTTCTCTTCTTATAAGGACACAGTCCCATGGATTAGCGTCCAACTTTTATGACCTCATTTAATCTTAATTAGCACCTAAAGACCCTATCTCCAGATTCTAATTATCTTGGAGGTTAGGGCTTCAGCATATAAATTTTGGTAGGATACAATTCAGTCCATAGAAACAAGATATAAATGTGGACCTTAAGTGATATCTTGGAGCTGGAGATCTAGTTGAGTATGGCTCATCATCAGAATAGATGAATAAGTCCCAATGGGCATCTAGAGTAAGAAAGGGAAAGAGTCAAGAACTCAGACATTTGTGTTGCACTCAGAAGAGATAGCAAAGGAAACTGAAAAGGAAAGGTCAGATAGAGGACAAGAAGGAGGCAGGGTGTCTCTGAATCTAAAAGTAGAGTTTAATATAGAGTTGAAAATTCAACAGTTTCAAACAATATGTAGAAGTCTAAGAAAATGAGTCAGAGACTATTTTATCTATATCAACAAATCTTTGCCACAATTTTCTGTTACATTTCTGGTAATGACCAATGTTAATGGAAGCGCATTAGACTTGTTGACTAGATGGAAGTCTTACTCGGTATCTATTTTTCTATAGTAAGCTGATTACAATTTTGCGTTTGATCTTAAAAAAAAAAAAAAAGATCCTGATTAGAGTTTGCCTGGGATTAGCAGGGACAGAGTGCTGAATGGACAGAACATATCTAATTGGAGAAAAATCGTCACAGGTGAGTCTTCCTTCCTTCATGTACCAAAATATGCTAGTTCTCTATTCAGAGTCATTCAAATGATATGTGAGATAATATAATGCTAAAGGTAAGAGCTTAGATCTGTTGAAGCATAACCTTTCCTGGGAGAAATAAAAATTTTTTAAAGAGTTATGTTTTTCAGAAGGAAAGATACTGAGACCTAAAGTTTAGAAAACTTAAAATTCCCATTGTTAAGGAAAGAATGTTAGGGAACCATGAACAAAATAAATTCTGTATAGTAATATCTAGAAATATTATAGAAGAATAAATAGAGGTTGGGAATATATCTCCAGATATTTCCACAGAACAGTTTCATGACAAAGGCATTTCCATAAACTTAAATTTAATATTATTTTGAATTTAGAACAAGAAATTAAACAGAATATTTATTATAAAAATATAGTTTTTGACATGTTATTACATATTATATATCAAAATATTTGTGGGAGCACCTGGTTGGCTGAGTTGGTTGAACATATGACTCTTGATCTTGGTTCAGGTCATGATCTCAAGCCCCGTGTTGTATTCTGTGCTCAGCACAAAGACTACTTCAAATTCTCTTTCCTTCTCTCTCTACCCCTCACTCACTCTCTCTTTCCAATCAATTAATCAATCAATCTTTTCAAAAATATTTGTGAATGAAAAAGATTTTATGTAATCTCTTTTTTTAGTAAACTTTGTCTAAGAAAAATATAAAATTGGATATTTGGCCATCCGAAGTGCACCTTGGTCTTTACATGGGAACAGCTGCATCTCTAGAGCATTGTAGCCAAAGAAGGATGGTAAACTTTTAGGTAATGCTGAATCTCTTTTTGCATGCAAGAGCATTTATGATACTGACAGTGACATGAACTGAAGGAAATATTGACACTGTCATAGGTAATATGTTTTGGATTTTTAAAATTATTTCATTGAGGGTAAAATCAGAAGTTATATAAAGTAACACTATATGGTAATTTATTATTTTGCCTGTGTTGTTTTGCTAGGCATATAAATTTGATTAGTCTGATAAATTTATTCTTCACAAGGGCATGATGATTTTTTTTTTATTCAGTAGCCTGTAATTTTATTAGAGCTCACAAATTGATTTTTTGTTTAGTGATTTGCACCAGTATATTCCCAAGCATGAAGTTTAATATAAGTATCACTATCATTTGAGGATTGTTTTTTCATTTACCCCTTTCTATAAACATATATATATATTTAAAAGTCAACACAATTGCCAATTTCTAATCTCCTAACATCTTAAAATATTCCATTTCCATGTGTCAAAATAAATAATGGATAACTTTTCTGTAATTATTTTAGCCAATTCTTTAGAGTAATTGAGGCTTTGCTAGAATGCATAAATTTTATTTATTATTTAACCTGACATATTAGATTTGCTTATACTTTATTAGAATTTGCTTATACTTCAGTTAGAGCTTTCAATTCTGCTACATTTTATGGGATATAATCATGCCTTCATAAAGGAATATGATACAACATATGGATTAATAACTAACAAGAGATTTCTCTTTTCTACATGACCTATAGAAAGCTGGAAGCAGCATCATTCTACCTTTAAAACAATAACAACAACAACAAAAATAAAACAATAAGAAAAATCTGGACAATGTGAAAATCCACAATTTTTCTTGAACATATCAGAGAGCTGAGGTCATAGGGCAGGCAGCCAACCAGAAATTTAAGACAGGTTGTGAGCATTTGTTTGCCTGGGATAAATGCCACCAGTCAGTGGTAATGTATGCTATCACTTATATGTGGAATCTAGAAAAGCCAAACTCATAAAAGCAGCAAAATGGAAATTAACAAGGGATTGGTGTGGAGGGAATAGGAGAGATGTTATTTAACTGTACTGACTTGCAATGAGTAGTAAATAAGTTCTAAGGATCTATTGCCCAGCATAGTTAATGTCAATGATGATATTCTATAGTAATCATCCAGCTTACTGACAAACTAGATCTTAATTATTCCAACCACTAAAAAAATGGTAATTAGTGATGTGATAAAAGTGCTAATTATTGTTGCAATGGCAATCATTACAATATATAAATGTAGCAAATCAAAAAGTTTACACCTTAAATTTATACAATGTTGTATGCCAAATATGCTTCAATGAAAATAAATTTAAAAAAGAATTTAGCTAAACTTTTTATCTAATTTTTGAAAGCAATGTGGGCTAGAAAGAGAATATAGTATCCTTACTTAACAACATTGATTCAAAATCTGAGACAAAAATGAATAGAATTGTAAGGTCAGACAAATCCACAATTATAATTGAAGACTACAGTGTTCCTTTCTCAATAATTAGTAAAACAACTGGAAGGAAAATAAATAAGGATTAAAGATCTGAGCATCTTAATCAACCAATCTTGACCAAATTGACCTTTATATAGCAGTCCAAACAACAATAGCAGAATACACATTTTCTTGTGGTACACATGGAACATTCACAAAGATAGACCATATTCTAAGACATAAAATAAACCTTAATAAATTCAAAAGGATAAAAATCATAGAAACCATGTTCTCTGAACATAAGTAATTAAACTTAAAACAAAGAAATATATCTGAAACATCCTCAAATATTTGGCAATTAAGAACACTAATAATTTACTCCACAGAAGTTGTAAAAGGAATTGAAAATATTTTTAGAATCAAAAATATGAAATTATGACATTTGTGGAATAGAACAAGCACAACTCTTAGTGGAAAAGTCATAGCATTAGATGCTTATATTAGAAAAGAAGACATAAATCAGTAATCAAATTTTCTACCTTAAGGAACTATAAACAGAAGAGCAGGGATCCCTGGGTGGCTCAGCAGTTTAGCGCCTGCCTTCGCCCAGGGCGTGATCCTGGGGTCTCGGGATCGAGTCCCACGTAGGGCTCCCTGCATGGAGCCTGCTTCTCCCTCCTCCTGTGTCTCTGCCTCTCTCTCTCTCTCTATGTCTATCATAAATAAATAAATAAATCTTTAAAAAGAAAAAACCAGAAGAGCACATTTAATCTCTAGGAAGCAGAAGGAAGAAAAAAATAAAGATATGAGCAATAATGAAATTTAGAACAATAATAAAGAATAATAATAAAGAATAAAGAAGTTAATTAAGCTAAAAGCTAGTGTTTAAGAAAAAAAAAAAAAAAGCATTGAACTTGACCAAACTCTAGCCAGACTAACCAAGAGGGAATACAAAGAGAGAGATGGAAGAAACTGTCAAAATTGGAAATGAACGGGAATATAACTACATACCTCACAATGTTAAAAGAGATATTGAAAGATTACCATATATTATTTTATACCATATATTCAAAAATTTAGATGAAATAAACCAATTCCTTAAATGACAGAAAATACCAGATTTAACTCATGAAAACATATATAGTAGTCATCTGTAGTTAAAAAAACATTTAATAAGGAAAAAGTCTAGGCTCAAATGGATTAACTTATAAATTCTACTAAACTTTTAGGGAAGAAATACAAATACTACCCAGTCTTCCAGAAAATGGAAGGAACATTCTTAATTCATTTTTTGAAGCCTGGATTTACCTAATACCAAAACCAAATATAAACTGAACAAACCAAACAAAAAGAAAACAAGACTGCTAACCAATAGGTGGTAATGGATGCCAAAGCCTTCAACAAAGTTTCAGGGGAAAAAAGGCCTATGTATTAAATAGAAATTATATCGTCAACAACTGGGCTCATCTAGATTATCCCAAGCTTGTTTAACATTTGAAAATCAAAGAGTGTAATACACAATACTAATAGAATAAAGAAGATAATCTATGCCATCTCAATAGATGCAGATAAAGCATCTGACAAAATTAAACTTAAATTCATGAGAAACCTTTCAAAGTATTAGAAATAGAAGGATAATTCTTTAACATGAAAAATATGCCTATTAAAATAACCAGTGTTGTATTTATTAATGAAAGACTGAATACTTTCCCCCTAAGAAAAGTAACAAGATATGTGAATATACAATTGATTTCTTTTTTTTTTTTTTTTTTTTACATTGACCTTGTAGCCTGCAACCTTAGTAAATTCACTTTGTAATTCTAGGAGTTGTTTTATAGATTGTTCAGAGTTTTCTACATAGAAACCAATGTTATCTGAATAGGTCTTAGGGGGAAAGATAGAGTCCATAACTAGAACTACACCAATATTGTCAATTAATTTTTCTAAACAGTGTGAAGGAAATGCAGTAGAGAAAGATAATCTTTTCAATAAATGGTACTGGAAACATTTGGACAACTATATGTAAAAAAAAAAAAAAAACCCAAATGTTGATCTATATCTGAAACCTTATACAAAGATTTGCTCAACATAATTATAGGCCAAAATATAAAGCATCAAACTGTACAACTCTGAGAAATCATACAAGAAAATCTTTGTGTCTTGGATAAGACTAAGAATTCTTAGGTATGATACCAAAGTCATGGTCTATAAGAGAAGACTTTTGATATATTTAACTTTGTCAAAGTAATTTTTTGCTCTGTGTAAGACACTGATAGAACAATGGAAAGATAAGCCACAAATTGGGAGAATATATTTCCAAATCATTTAGGTAACAAAGGACTTGGATCCAGGATATATAAAGAATTCTTACAAATCAAAATAAGAAAACCTATCCAATTAAAACAAATAAGTAAAAGATGCACAAGCTCTTCACCAAAGAATATATATGGTTGGTAAATAATCACACGAAAGGATGCTCAACCTCATTAATCATAAAGGAAATGCAAATTAAAATACAATGGAAATACATAAAGGAAATGCAAATTAAAATACAATGGATATCACTACACACCTTTTATTGTAGTTCAGAAAAAGAACTGGGCAGCCCCGGTGGCTCAGTGGTTTAGCGCCGCCTTCATTCCAGGGTGTGATCCTGGAGAGCTGGGATCGAGTCCCACGTTGGGCTCCTTGCATGGATCCTGCTTCTGCCTCTGCCTGTGTCTCTGTGCCGCCCCCTCTGTCTCTCATAAATAAATAAATAAATAAATAAATAAATAAATAAATAAATAAATAAAATCTTTTTTAAAACAAAGAAGAACTGACAGTAATGGATGCTAGAGAGGATAAGAAACAATTGGACAATATAGATATGGAACATGCTCACATTGCTTGTGAACATGTAAAATGGTCCAGTCATGTTGGTAAGCAGTTTGTCAGTTTCTTATAAAGTTAAAAATACAATTACTGTATAATCTAGCAATTGCACTAATAGGTAAATACCTGCGAAAATAAAACTTTATGTTCATACAAAATCTTGTACATAATTGTTTTTAGCAGCTTTATTCATAACCATAAAAAATGGAAATGATCAAGGTTCCCTTCAACCAATGAATGGATAAACAAACTGTAAAACAACCATTTAATATAAAAGGAATGAACTATTGATATACACAAAAACATAGAAGAATGAATCAGAGATATATTTAACTAAGTAAAAGAAGGCAAATACAAAAGACTGCATGCTATGATTCTTCCACTTATGTAATATTTTAGAAATGGCCAAAAAATAAATTTTCAGAATAAAATTAGAGTCAGGCAAGGTTTCTTTTGGTTTGCTTACTACTCATAATATCTCTATTCTCATTATTGAGGGGTGTGTGTGTGTGTGCATGCACACATGTGCGCGTGCATGCGTGGTCATTTTAGTAGTAAGTACTTCACCTTAAAATCATATTTGCCATAGAAATGAATGAGAAAAACCTCTAGCTTAATTCTTTTCATCTGATATAATGGTCAATTGGAGGTCAAGTGGACACTAGGATTTAGTATAACCTATATTTTTAGCCTGTAACTAGTTTATATTTTGTCTACATGGTTAATGTCACTGCAAATTGTTTCTCCATCACTGAACCACAAATAGGAATAGTAAGAAAATTTTTTAAAAAGATTTATTTGTTTCAGAGAGCAAGAGAGCAGAGCGGGGAGAGGCAGAGGGGAGGGAGAGAGAATCTCAAGTGACTCCCCTCTGAGCATGAAGCCTAGAGGCAGGGCCCATCTCACTTCTGACATCAGGACCTGAGCAGACACCAGGAGTCTGACACAGCTGACTGCGCCGCCCAGGTGCCTTAGGAGTAGTTAGAAACTTAACAGATGTCTAACATGCTATTATTAAACAATAATTTCCTTAAAGTAGAAAACTCTCAAATTGGAGTGGTTTAAAGTATTAATCAATTTTTAAGCTTAAACAGCATGTTAGATCCATGAAGACAGATTTACGTTGATCACTACATTATTTATTAATGCCTAGAGCAATGATTGGAACATAGTACATGTTTGATAATATTTGTTGGATAATTTGTTGAATAAATGAATTTGTAACAAGCACACATCATAACTAAATCACTTTTCTAAGATACTCTTTAGCAAAATCTAGAGTATATATACCCTGAACGTGTTTGGGGATTTTAGCATTTTTATGTTACAAATATGGGTTGAAAACTTAGTCACATTTGGGGAGGGAAAAATGAAGAACAAATAATCCTCTTTGAGGTAAAGTTCTCCTTCCATGACTAATAATGAAGATACCTAGTAAGTCTTCACTGTGGATAGATTTATAAACCTGACTATTATTTACTAATGTTCGGATGATTTCTTTGTTCTAGTGTTTTTGACTTATCCATAATAAGAGTTATTTGGTTATTTCTCCTCCGTATACATATAAATCTATCTATTCTGAAGAATTATTTATTAAGACAAATTGAATTTTTGTACCACCTGTTGATACAATTTGCCAGCTATTAGTGTGCAATTTGAGAAATATTGCTATCACAATATGACTTCCTTAGGGGTCTTTTTAATCATAAAGTGAGAGTATTTCATATTATAGCCTTTTTGTTTAAATTTATAAAAGCAAAAAATAAAATAGAAAAATTGATCCCTTGATAGACCTGATACATTCTAATTGCCTTGACTGTGAGCCAGATTCTGAATTGTAGAAACCATCATAGTAAATGCTATTTAACTTATGCAAAATTGATACAATGATGACAAACAAAAGCTTCTGAGAGAATATTGCCTTACCACAAAGCAGTTCGTACATCTCAGATTCAATTCCAAAAATGTGAATCAGCTTTGACTTAGCATTAACTCATTTGATGCACACAAATAATGGCAAGAAAATGTTCTTACTGGGCTCTGTGTCTGTATTGGTGTGTGTGTGTGTGTGTGTGTGTGTGTACATACACATGACTTTTTTTCACACATTTTCTTCTTTTAACTAAAACTTATTTTTTCCCTTTCTTTTACATCATCATGTGTTGTTACTTTGACCTCTTTGACAAAGGAGAGCTGCCCTCTATTCCAATGAGGGGCTAAATAAAATACTGCAAGAAACTGGGAAAAGCCTGAAGGATGATTCACAAACTTGGCTAGACATTGGAAACACTTGTGGAGTTTAAAAAAATAAATAAATAAATAAAACAAAAACAAACAAACAAACTGATGCCTTGGATCTAGCCTCAGGGCTTCTGACTTAAAATATTTTGTGGGTAGACTGGATATTAAGATTAAAGAAACAAACAAAAAACAAACAAAACCCCAACTCCCTGGATAATCTTAATGTGCAGTGAAGATTGAAAACCACTGTTCTAGAAAACATAGTTTCTGAAAGTACCTAAAAAAACAGATACTTCCGTATTTAGAAACAGAAGCAACCATTTTATTAACCTTTTATTATTTAAAAACTATATATATATTTTGAGGAATTTCAGGTGATTTGATACACCACATCAATCTTCAAGAAGCATAAACAGGCACCCCCGGGTGGCTCAGTCAGTTAAGGGTCTGCCTTCGGCTCAGGCAGTGGTCCCAGGTACCAGGGTCCAGCTCTGCATCGGGCTCCCCGCTCGGTGGGAAGCTGCTTCTCCCTCCCCCTCTTCCCTACCCCCCATTTGTGCTTTCTCTCTCTTTGTCGAATAAATAAATAAAATCTTTTCTTTTAAGAAGGGCTATGAATTAAGGTGCACCTTGTTCTTTTTGTTCAGTGTATGGGAATGGAAAATGACCCATCTTAAGGAAACATGTCTTTGAGTGTGGTTCTGTCACTTCCTAGAGACGGTTCGTTAGCTGGGCTTCTTATGAAACTTAGTTCCTTATGTAAAAGTGTAGATAACAATGTAGTCCTTATGATATTTTGAAAATTGAATGATATGTGTGAAGGTAATTCCTAAACCTGTAAACACTATACAGATTTCAGGTGTAATTATTCATTGCCATCCATAGCCTACTTCTGGCCTTTCATGTATAAAAAGTATGTTTTTTGAGGTCATTTTACTGAATAACATATTTACTGTTAACCCATTCATGTATTTGTTCATTAGAAAATAATTCATTCAAATGTGTGTTGTGTGTTTTTCAGACACTTGATAGGTATTATAGATACCTGGTCTTATCTCGGTTGAATCACCATCTACTGCACAAGAAAGATACATGTGTGAACACACACACACACTTGTAGTTTGGATAATGGGGGAGAATCCAGAATATGCACAACTAAAATATGGATGTGACAGATCAAGGAGGTCATTTTGGAGCCCTTTAAAGCCTAACCAAAAAATTGGAAATTTAAGGCATCTTTCTGATGGCTCTTTGCCATTGGTATTGTGGTACATGGAATGAGACATATTGTGATTAAGAAAGGTTTTTATTGGGAGGTTCAAAGAGAATGGATAAATGTATAGGCTCTGAAATCATACTGTCTCGGCTCAAACCTTTGTTCCACCACAAGTTAACTGCACAGTCTTGGGCAGATATCCAGCTTCTGTGTTTTACTAACAATAATACCTGCTTCTTGGAGCTATTATGAGAATCAATGCAGTAATACCTTTAAATTTCTTTGATTCCTGACATATAGAGAATGGTAATTGTTCACAATTTATCATAAAATTACTTTGATGATATAACTAATTCAGGAAAAATGTTTTCTTTCTTTCTTTCCTTCTTTCTTTCTTTCTTTCCTTCTTTCTTTTATGAAAGAGAGAGAGAGAGAGAGAGAGAGAGAGGCAGAGACACAGGCAGAGGGAGAAGCAGGCTCCATGCAGGGAGCCCAACGTGGGACTCGATCCCGGGACCCGGGGTCATGCCCTGGGCTGAAGGCAGACACTCAACTGCTGAGCCACCCAGGCATCCCTACTCTTTCTTACTTTTTATGCATCAAAGGGTTAATTGGAAATACTCTATATGGCAGGTGCTAGTCATTACTCAACTGGAGAAAAAAATGATTTCATCAGTAAAATATAGGAGAAAGTTGACAAAAGTAAAATATTTTATTTTAAATAAACATCAATATTTTCTTTTCCACTTTGTGTCTCAAATCTAAAAATTGTTATTCATAAGACATGTTCATCCTCTGTATAATACAATATGGTAATTTTAAAGAGAACATCTGTTTTTGTAGAAACTGCTGATATGAAACTTCATCAGCAGAAATAATTGCAAACATATAAGAAACTTGGAGACTGCAGTTAAGGCATGGGATTATATTCATTTGGCTTGATTTTTTATTATGAGTAGGACACAATTACCAATTACCACACATTTCAGATGGATTGGTATTATAAATTCAATGGTTATTTTGTTCTTTGATAAAAATCTTTATTTTATAGATTTCATGACCGGTGAAGGGTTTCACGAAATGTGGCTTCTTTCATGCCTGAATGTGTTTTATGGTGGAAATTACTTATGCTAGTTTAAACAGGGAAACTTCTGGGACATTTTTTTAGACTATGGAATTTTGCTTGATTTTTGCAACAAGTACATTACTACTTTTTAGCATTCAGCTCTTGCTTCTGAAGCCTGAATAATATATGTACTTTTATTTATTATTATTTTAAAAATATTTTTACCCAAATAATATATTTGTATATTGTAAATATACAAAAATATATAAATTATGTATATTATATATAAATTTTAAAGAGGGACTCCTTTGATAGAAAATGTAACATTTTCATTGCCTTCTAATTGTATTTTTTATCTTAGAAAATGTGCTTTTTTTTCCTCTCTAAGCAAATACTATGACAGAATCAATCAAAACCAATGTAAACACAGTATTAAATTTACACACAAGAGAAGAGGTACACCATGAATTAATTTATATAAATCATTAAAATGACCATAAAACCTATTGACAAATGAGAAGTTAAAAATTCCTTCAGCCTGGCTTAACTTGTTGAGAGCATATTTTTTAAACAGACATAAGAATTTATACAGATACCATAGCAATTTTATCTTATGATATAAAACATAATTGTATTTAGCTACAGTTAAAATAGGAAACTGCTAACTTCAAGATTATCATGATATTGGAGATGAGGTTTATAATGCATATCTAATTCAAATATTGATTTTACTGCTGTTTTCTTTTTGTTTCTGTATAATCTTTAAAACCACCGAAAGGTTAGCTGAAGTATGATGTTTTCCTCATCACAGGGCTGAGTCTCAGACTTTATAATAAGTTACCATAATTTGAGTCCAGTCTCAAATCAACTGCTAATTTCCCCCGTTTTCTAAGAAACAAAAAGAAAAAGAGAAAAGTTCAGAGTAGGCAAAACCACTTTGCCAACTTAACAAGGAACACCTCATTCATTCAGTTAAAAAGCATATTGATTAATTTTTCCTTTGGATTTTTAAAAATGATTTTATTTATTTATTCATCAGAAACACACACAGAGAGAGAGGCAGAGACAGCATCACAGGCAGAGGGAGAAGCAGGCTCCATGTGGGGAGTCCGATGTGGGACTCGATCCTGGGACCCCAGGGTCACACCCTGGGGCAAGGCAGGTGCTCCAGTGGCTGAGCCCCCCAGGGGTCCCTTTCCATTGAATTGTTAAGCTTTTATAAGGCTCTAGGGAAAAGGCCAGTGTATTTTCTTTTATTCTGTACCTTGAACAGTCCTTTAGATATTTGGATACTGCCTCCTCTGTGTTTCCTCTGTGTTTCCATCAAATTTCATGCCTTATAGTATGGTTTATAGTGAGTTTTCTCCTGTTTGTCTTTCTGACTAGTTTGTAAATCTCCTAACAATAAACACTAAGATTGACAACATTTGTTTCTTTCCATGGCATTGTATAAACGGGTTTGGTAAACTTATTTTGTATTTTCATACCTAATATTTAAAACTGGAATGTCTTATAACTGATTTATAAAAGTCATTATACATGATATTCTTTCTATACAATCCATAACTGTGTCTTTACCCACTTTAAATATATCCACTCTGTGACTGGATGCAGCAAACTTATTGGTTGTATATCATAGCTCTTTAAAGGAAAGAACAAGATCAAGATTTTGATGGGTGGAACTCAAGTAGAACTTGGGTTGTTTGAATGTCCATTATCATTTCACTTCTCTGTATCTGTTACCTTGCACATACATTGGAAATGATGACATTTGTCTCATTAATCACAGTTTTGTTTTTTCCCAGCTGCCTTAGGAATATGTACTATTATGTGCTGCTCATGATTCTATGTGCTGAGAATGTAATTCCTGCTTTCAAAGAAAGGTCTTAGGATTAATGGGGTAGACAAACTAGCAGACTCTTACTACAGGGTAATATATTTCATTATCATTTGAGCCTTGTTTCTTGGTCCCAGTTTTTTTTTTTTTTTAAATTTTTTTTTTTTTTTAAATTTTTTATTTATTTATGATAGTCACAGAGAGAGAGAGAGAGGCAGAGACACAGGCGGAGGGAGAAGCAGGCTCCATGCACCGGGAGCCCGACGTGGGATTCGATCCCGGGTCTCCAGGATCGCGCCCTGGGCCAAAGGCAGGCGCCAAACCGCTGCGCCACCCAGGGATCCCTCTTGGTCCCAGTTTAAATG
Source organism: Vulpes lagopus (assembly GCF_018345385.1). Lineage (NCBI taxonomy): Eukaryota > Metazoa > Chordata > Mammalia > Carnivora > Canidae > Vulpes > Vulpes lagopus. The sequence continues at coordinate 80,186,337 of NC_054834.1, forward strand.
TCACCTCCTCAGAGAGGTGATCCCCAACCACCCAGTCTAGAGCAGTCTTCCAGGCAATATCATAATCATTTTTTTAAGTGCACAACACTCCGCAAATCTTCTTTATTATCTATCTGTATCTATTTGTTTATCTATCAATCTATCATCTCAAGAGAGATCTTTATCATCTATTTATTTTCTGTTTTCCTCAAATGTAATGTTAGACCTATGACAGCAGATATCATTTTATTTACTTCTTTTTGTTCCAATTTTATCGAAAAACAATTGACATATATCATGGTTTGATTTACATATATTGTGAAATTATTAGCACAATAGATTCAGCTAACATCCGTCTGCCGCTGTAGATACAATAGAAGAAAAAAAAATTCTCCTTGGAATGAAAACTCTTTGGATTTACTTTCTTGATAATGTTCCTATATATTATACAGCAATGTTAGCTATAGTTACAGAATTGTACATTATGCCCCCTTACTTATTTATTTATCTTATAATGGAAAATCTGTACCTTTTGAACACCTTCTTCCATTTGCCTCTCTGGATACCCTCCTTTGCCTCTGCATCTGCCAACTGTAAGTCTGGTATCTTTTCCTATGAGGTTTTGTTTTGTTTGTTTTGTTTTTTAGATTTCACACATCAGTAAGAGAACATACATTTGCCTTTATTTGTTTGACTTATTTCACTTAGTGTAAGGCCTTCTAGTTTTATCTATGTTGTTGCAAATGGCAGGACATACTTTTTTTTTCTCATAGCTGAATAATATCCATAGATCTCACAACTTCTTCATCCGTCAGTGAACACTTAGGTTATTTCCATGTCTTGGCTATTGTAAATAATGCTGCTATGAACTTGGGGGTGCAGACATCTTTTCAAGTTAGAGCATTCATTTCCTTTGGGGATATATTCCCAGAAGTGGAATTGCTGGATCTTAAAATATTTTTATTTTTAATTTTTTAAGAATCCTCCATACTATTTTTCATGGTACCTCTACCAAATTTAGAATTCCACCAACAGTGCACAAGAGTTTCCTTTTCTCCACTCCACTCCAGTATTTTTTATCTCTTATCCTTTGGTGATGGCCATTCTAACAGGTGTTAGGTTGTGTTTTTAATTTGCTTTCCTTAATGACTAGTGATGTTGATCATCTTTTCATGTATCCGTTGGCCTTTTCTATAATCTTCTTTGGAGAAATGTCTATTCATGTCCTTTGCCTACTTTTTAATTTGGCTATTTGCTTTCTGTTGTTGTTGTTATGGAGTTGTGTAAGTTCTTTATATATTTTGAATTTTAACCACTTATCAAATACATACATACATATTTTTCCCAATTATGTAGATTGTCTTTTCACCTTGTTGATTTATTTCAACAATTTATTTCAACAATTGAATTGAACAATTGAATTTATTTCAACAATTTATTTCTGCTGTGCAGAAGCCCTTTCGTTTAATGTAGTCCCACTTTAAAATTTTTCATTTTGTTTCTTGTGCTTTAGGTATTATATCCAGGAATCATCACCAGCTCCCATGGCGAGAGCTCTATTCCTATGTATTCTTCTAAGAATTTTATGGTTTCAGGCTTTACTTTTAAATCTTTAATCCATTTGGAGTTAATTTTTGTGAATGGTATACAATACAGGTCCAATTTTATTTTTTTATAAGGGAATATCCAGTTATCCCAGCATCATTTATTGAAGTGACTATCTTTTCTCCATTGAGTATCCTTGGAACCTTTATTACATATTGGTTGCTTGGGCTCTTGAGTCTGTTCTCTTGGTCTATTTGTCTGTTTCTATGCCAGTACCATACCATTTTGGTGATGATAGCTTTATAGTATAGCTTGAAGTCAGGAAGTGTAATACCTCTTACTTTGTTATTCTTTCTCAGAATTTCTTTGGCTATTTGAGGCCTTTTAAAGTTCCACATAAATTTCAGGAGGTTTTTGTTTTTGTTTTTGTTTTTTTACTTTTATAAAAACTGCTATTGGAATCTTGATAGGGATTGCATTGAATTTGTAGATGGCTTGGTTTCATATACAAGTGAAGCTGTTGGATGGGCTTGATAGTTGCCTAAATTCTGTGGTCAGGCTCACGGGATGCGTGGGACTATTCAGATACTAAATTCAGCTATGGATTAGCTTCCCTGCACTAGCAGGTTGGCAGGCCAGAGCCCAGGACCTGTGCAGCTTACTGTTTGGAAGCTTGAATCAGGCCTAGTGTACACTGAATCCCTTGCTCAGGTGAGGTCTCCAGTGTGCTCTGCAGAAGATGGAAGCCATATGCTGCCCTCTCTATTCAAGTGCCACAGTACATAGGGCTGATGAATGGGTTTCACAGCCTCCCTTGCACTCTGGTTAGGGCCCCTGGTTAGGATGAATGAAGGCTGAATCCAGCAGTGAGAGGGGGGCACTACAGATTCTCTGCCTGGGTGCAGTGGGGAAGCAGCTCTAAAGCCAGTGCAGCTTTTTTTGTCTTAACTCAAACTGACTTGCACCTGAGGTTCACTGGCCTAATGGGATCACTGGCCTTGCTCTGCAAACTGTTGGTTCTGTCTGTCCTTCCCTCTGCCAAAGCACCACTGGGCAACACGGCTTTCAGGTGTTTTCACCAACCCTTCTGGTCAGACGGGGCTAAGTCCCAGCCCCCTGGATTATGCGGGAAGGGGAGGGGCCTCTCCATGCTCCTCTCAATTCCCAATCTTGTTGCTCAGGAGGGCCTGGGGGCTACTCTCAGTTTTGGCTTGGATCGATCCCCCTGACTGTCCGTGCCATGACACCTTCATGCTGGTACTGGATTTGCTATGCAGCTGAGCAGCTCTGGCTTGAGCACCACTGGATTGCATAGTTGCCAGAAGTTGTTGCCAGCCTTTTGGTTCACATGAGATGGGAAGACACTCCAAGGGGCTGGGATTCAGCATCGTGCCAGGACACAGGCACTGGGCTTTCAGTCGCCAGAGTGCCTCATTTGAGAATCCTCCAGATGTGTGTCCCCCAACTCCCAGCTCAGAGTGCATCTCCACTTGATAGTGCCGGTGAGCAAATCTGCTGCTTGGCCACTGCAAGGATGAACCTGGTTTGCCAAGATCCATGTGCTGTTTGCTGCGAGCCCTTCCTTCTCTCATTCTCTATCACAGTCAGATTCCCAGGAGCCGAGCCGCCAGGTTCCTCTGCGAGGTCCTCGGGGTGCACGATCAGTGCGGGACTCTCCACCCAGGGGCCCACATTCTGCGGGAGGCTGGCTGCCCCGTCTGGATTATCTGTGTCTCCCTGAGGTGCTGTGCAGGCCTGCGGGTGGGCACTGAGCTGGGTGTGCAGTGCCCCTCCAGTGTCGTCTGTCAGGTCTCTGAGGTGCAGCGATGCATCAGTTTCACTCCCACATTCTGGGATTCTCTCAGTGGTGTCTTGTTCTGGAATAGCTGTTAGCTGTTCTTCTTGTGGGGGGCACAACATCAGGGTTGGCCTGTGCCACCCTCTTGGTGATGGCACTCCATTTATTCACTTCTTTACCTCGGCCCTTAGAATTATGCCTCATCTGTATAAGGCTTTCATTGAATATTTATTAAATAAATGCATGAAAGTATATTTAAAAATACTTGTGCCATGGCAGCATGGATAAGAAGACTTCAATCATTTCATAGATGTTTATTATGTGTCAGCTGTGTTCCAGAGGCGAAGCGCGTGCTCCTGTGAATGCTGTTAATCTTAGTTGGGTGGAGAGACAGACATCAACACGATTCTAAGTACTATGAAGCAGCAGTCTAGGGTGTATGACTATATAACAAATTTTTAACCTAATATGAGAGTTCATAGCCCTTTTGAGGAAGCTGCATTTGAGCTAATATCTTAATGATTTGAGTTAATTGTGCAAAATCAGTGACACTAAGATGTGCAAAGGCACCATGATGGTGGCAGCCAGTCTCTTTGAAGAAAATGAAAGGAAGACAGTGTGGATGAACCCTAGAGAGCACCTGGAATAGTGGGAGAGACGTGACTGACACACTGAACCCAGAACTTGTACAGCTTTAAGTTGTGCTCCATGTTAATTGTCATTATCAAAAAGCAAAATGCATATAGAGGGAATAATGTGAGCGAAGGAAAAAGACAAAAAAGATTCCATGATACATCACCCTTGTCCTGGAATATAACTGTGCTACCCTGAAATATCAACATTTCCTAAATCTCTTCTCACACTTTTACTGTGAAGATGTGAAATGTCACACATACACACACACACACACACACACACACACACACACACAGAAGTAAGATATCTATTAAATAGTTGTCAACAGTGACAAAACATGTGTGTCGTTAAGAAAATAAAAAAATATCCACCCAACTGAAGAAAACTGAATTAAAAACCAGGTCTAACATATAAGTAATAAAAACATTAATAATTAAGTTAATTAAGTCAAAATATTTATTGAGGGACACCTGGGTGACTCAGTGGTTGAGCGTCTACTTTCAGCTGAGGGCCAGATCCCGGGATCAGGGATCAAGTCCCCATTGGGCTCCCTGAATGGAGCCTGCTTCTCCCTCTGCCTGTGTCTCTGCTTCTCTCTGTGTGTCTCTCATGAATAAATAAATAAAACTTTTAAAAACATATATATATTTAATGAATACTTGTTTTGCATAAAGGAAATGGAAAGTCTACTTATACCTTCAAAATATCAGCTGAGAATTAACATTTATATATGTGAAAAGTGTCAGAGCAAATATGTGGCTGATACATAGTTTAAAAGGGAAGTGAAGCAAGATCTTGACTTGGTTAAAGATACAAGGCTTTGTAGGAGATCAGATTTTAATTAAATTTTGAAGACAGAAGTAGATGTATATTAATAAGTAAATGAGGAGAATGGGAAAGATGTTAATAACAAAGGCACAAAGTCCAAGTCAGAGAAGTAAGAATTAATAAAATTTGCAAAGTTAACATATAAACTAACTTTATGAAAAGACTAAGTTCAAGAGTATAAAAACTAAGTCTGTCATTAAAAGCTACCTTGACAAAATAATTTCACTGAAGTAGATATTGACCTTAAAAAAGGAAAAATGACTTAAAAAAGGAAAAATAATTCAACATCTAACTAATATTTTAGAGAAACTGCCTAAGAAACTTTGGGAAGCCTATTGTAATCTATGTACGAGGTTTTGGATAATCTTCAATGCAATGTAAATTGATATCTCTCAAAAATATTGCCTTAAAAAGTATTTTTTTCTATTTTCAAAGTACCTGACTTGCTTTATTGAATTGCTTCCTTTTCATTTTCAAATAATATTGAGCATAAGCAATAATTTTTTAAAGATTTTTATTTATTTATTTATTTATTTATTTATTTATTTATTTATTTATTATTTATTCATTCATTCATTTGAGAGAGAGAGAGAGAGTGCACAAGCAGAGGGAACAGAGGGACAAGCAGATTCCACACTGAGCATAGAGCCCAAACATGGGTCTTGATCCCATGACTCTGAGATCACAACCTGAGCTGAAATCAAGAGTTGGACTCCTTATTAAACGAGCCACCCAGGTGTCCCAGTGATAATTTTTGATAAAACACATGCAAAGACTACAAGGCCTTTGAAAATAGCAAAATACTGCTTTTCTTTTAGTTGAGTTGGTTATAAACTGGCTATTCACTGATATAATGGATGTTATTTTGCCAAGTATCAATTTCCCATCTCATATAATGTTAATATATTTTCTTGCATTCTAGGATTTGTGTGAAATGTTTGACATGTAGTAACCCATTGATTTTACCTAAAGTACTATTTCTATGTGCTATTAACAAATTCTATCATTTTTTAAAAGATTTATTTATTCATTTCAGAGTGAGAGAGAGTGTGTGTGTTCAAGTGGGGCAGAGGGAGAGAATGAGTCCTCAAGCAGACTCTCCACTGAGTCTGGGCATGGGGCTCGATCCCAAGACCTTAGATCATGACCTGAGCTCAAATCAAGATCCATAACATTAAGTCTTAAAATACTAAGCCTTACCTTACCAACTTAAGATACTAAGCCTTACCAACTTATTAAGGCTCAGAAGTTAAGTAATGCTTTGGGTTTTTAAGTAAAACATCAAAATAATACTTGCATCTATAAAAATACTGTGTGAATTACCTTTTTTAAATGTTTCTAATATGGTACTATACATGTAGTAGACAATTAATCCTTGTGTGTTCAATCACTTATCGTGCATCTACTTAAAATGTGGAATAATTACTCTGGTATTTTCTGGAAATCTATAAATGAAAAATGCATGACCCAAACCAAATTGTTTATAGGCAACTTGCAGGAATAATGTGTGAGGGCTATATTATAACATTAGCAGTGTCAAAACAGAGTTTGTACAAAATACTCTATAATTGTGAGCAAGACATAATCAAGTCTGCCTGGTGAAGTCAGAGAAATTTCATCAGACAGGTGCATTTGAATTGCTTTAAAGCCTGTGTAGGAATTTATCTGAAGGAAAATGGAAGAAAGGATATTTCAGATAGAGGGCTGCCTTATGCAGAAGCTCAGAGATAGTCACCATCAGCCATGTGATAAGGTGATATTGCTGGCTTGGGGATTTCAGAGGGATAGAGGTTGACCACCAGTTCAGGTACTAGATCAAGATGGGCCTCAGTTGCCCTGCTTTGAGCTATAGTTTGGTTCATTTAAAAAAGTATAGAGTGACAAGAGAGAGAGTTAGGACCCTAATGCAATAGGCTATGTGTGAGATGATAAATAACAGGGTAAAGGGCAGAAAGAAGTGTCACTAGATGTTAGAGGGTTCTAAGAGGTCAGTTCAGTAGAGTTTAGTAAATGATTGGATGTGAGGGGTGGGTGAAGAGGAAGGAGAATAAAGGATGATTCTCAAGTCTGTGTTGGCTGAATATTTAAAGGGAACCCTGGGTCTGGATCAGCTTTTTGGAGGAGATAATGAATTGAATGGTAGTTATGCTTAATGTGAGGTAACTGGGGGAGATCCAGGGTAAGATATCCAGAGGGGAGATGGATAGTCAGGTCTAGCTCTGATGTTACCCATTTGGAAGCCATCACTTAGAATAGATTGGATATTAGCTGAGCCTCAGAAAATGAAGTGTCTATGGTCAGTAAAGGGGAGAAGGGAGGACTTTCTGCCCTGACTGGTGACATGTTCTTAGAATAATGAGGAGACAGATATTATGAAGTTCACTGTGTGCTGGGGTAATGCCTAATATGGATCACAGAACTGTGGGGTAAAACCGAGTTATGGAGGGAAGCAGTAGAATAATTAAGAGCTGATGTGCTTTTTAACTGAAGAGTGTTTTAGAAAAGGGGAATGACATCACATGATGAAAAGGCTGTTTAGTACAGCTTATCAGGTAGAGGTTGAAGGGGGAGACTTTATTACAGTTGTACCCATGTGAGTTTTGGTTGCTGTGGTTAGTAGAAATAAGAGAGGAACATGGCAGCCATGATACACGAGACTAACAAAATGAATGAAATGGAAATTTATGTTCAAATGACTGATAATTGCATTAGTGATTGGCTTACCCTTAACAAATGTCCTTTATTACTGTGTTGCTTCTTATCTTTCTTCCGTTTAGTTGTGTTTCCCAAGAAAATATTCCTCTGTGAGCCTCGTTTCAGTCCATTTGGTCTCTTCCTTCTGTTCTGCTCGACTCTCATCTTTTTCTCTTTGTTTTTGTTGACCTGCTGAGTAGGCTGACAGCTCTGGAGGCAAGTTGTGTTGCTTCAAGAGTAGAGGGGAGAAAAACATGTTCTGCAGTTATGATCTTGCTTTCTTGGCAGGCATACAGAAAAAGGCCTTCAATTCTAGTGAAAACAACTGCCTTAAATTCAAGGTAGCATTTCTGATGTTACTGTGACTTTAGAACCAAAGTTAAAAAAAAAAAAAAAAAGCAATAACAAACAAAAAAGAAACCTAAGTGAAAACAGAGGAACTGCAGATTGCATTTATCTTTCTCTCACTGGTAAAGACAACGATCCATACACTTTGACCATATCATGCATTTTTGCCATCAAAGCCATTTATTTGTTTGTGTGTATGTTTGTTTGCCTGTCTGTCTAGTAAATGTGGGGAAAATATTGCAGGACTACAGATGAGACCATGGTTGCCAAGCGCTTGCCTTAGCTTGTAGACACAAGCCAATTTTGAGTTAGGTCAGTCAGCGTTTTTTTGGTGTAGCAACTGGGTGCTGCCTTGGGATGACACAGTTCTATTTATTTTAGAATAGCCATTTTATATATACTTTAAAAAATCTATCAAACTATTTAAAGCAATCTTTCATGGAAAAGTTCTTGGCAGGTTAAGCCATATCTTCTTAGGAACTGTCCTTGATGTATGTTTGGAGAATTATGTACTCTTTAGTCCTAATATTGAAGTCTTAATCCCCAATACCTCAGAATATATTATATTTGGAAATACAGTCTTTGAAGTGATTAAATTAAAATGAAAGCTACAAAGATGGAGCCCTAATCTATGATGACTGATGTCTTTATAAGAAGAGGAAGGGACACCAGGGATGCACTGTAGAGGAAAGGCCATCTGAGGACCCACGGAGAAGGCAGCCATTGGCAAAGTAGGGAGAGGGGCCTCAGGAAAAACTAGACCTGCTCACGCCTTGATTTGGGGCCGCTAGCCTCCAGACCTGTAAGAAACACATTTCTGATATTTAAGCCATCCAATCTATTGTATTTTGTTATGGCAGTTGTAACAAGCTAATACACCAGACTTTCTAGTTAGTAAGTTTGTATTTTCCCTGAGTGAATTTTTGGTGGCATATAGCTTACTTCTGCTGTACTTGAAAGTCTGAGGCATCCTGATGATTCAATGAATCTTTCTCTAACTTGCTTTTACACTTGTAATATTATACCAAGGCTAAGTGCTTTCTGTTCTCATTTTCTTGTTAGTGTGATATGTTTCACTTAGTTGCATTTTTCATTTTTCTAGACATTTTGAGTACATTTGCTAAAGCTGAAATGAGAATCTCCATAAATTAATAAATAATGATTTAGTGACATCTGCTGTGTGCTTGAACTTTCATTGATCGTCAAAAATGAAATTTTGCACTAGAGAATAATACATCAGGGAGTTTTATAGATCTTATTAAATACAATTTTTAAAAATCTATATCAGAAAGCAGGTTCTCTAATCAACATGAAGACAATGTAGTGATATAGTCAAGAATGTATGACCTGCAGTTGGCAGACTGGGGTTGAAATCCTGACTCAGCCTCTTAGAAGCTGGGTAACATTGAGCAAGATAATTAATTAAATTGAAGTCTCATTTTTTCATCCATAGGATGCTGATAACAATAGTAATGGCCAAATCATAGGACTCTGATTAATGCTGAGTAAGCTAGTTAATAAAGCAAGTACCTGGTTCATGGTAAATACTCCCTACATCTGAGTTATTATTATTATTTTCTGAAACTTATTTACTAATCTGAAAAATCATTTTGTATTAATATTGTTTGTACTAGAATCTTATTGTGATATTAATTTCAGTTAGAGTTTCTCACCATTGGCTCTATTGACATTTTGGGCTGGATAATTCTTTTTTTTTTCAGATTTTTAAAAAAGATTTTATTTATTTGAGAGAGTTAGATTGTGAGAGAGAGAGAGCACACAAGCCAGCAGGGAAAAGGAGAAGCAGGTTCCCTGCTGAGCTGGGATCCCAATGTGGGGCTTGATCCCAGACCCTGGGATCATGACCTGAGCCAAAGGCAGGTGTTTAACCAGCTGAGCCACCCAGACACCACAAGAGCTGGATAATTCTTTGTTGGAAGAGCTGTCCTGTGCATGCAGTATGTTTAGTTGCATCCATAGGCTTGGCTTCATTTATTAGATTCTGTTAGCTAATATCATGCGCCACTGGTTATGACACTTAAAAATGCCCTCAGGCTTTGCCAAATGTCCTCTAAGGGACAAAATTGTCTTCAGCTGAGAATCACTGGAAAATACTTGATTGACAAATAAAACATTGTTTGAGAAAATATTATATCTATTGCTTGATTCTTACAGAAGGTAATCTGATGCTTAATTTATTTTGCTTGTTAGCATTGGGATTTTGTAATACAGTTTTTCTTTTATAGTTAAAACAGGTAGCTGAAATGTAACACATAATTCATTATAGCATGAGGCAAAAACATCTTGGTATGTCTTTGTTTCTAAAATAATAATGTGTAGCAATGGAAAAATATAATTGACTTAAAAAATTGATCACATACATTTTCATGAAGATCTCATTTGGATGAAACAAGTTACACCTACATCTTATCAGAGCTAACTCAAATATTATCAACAATGGAAGTAATTACTGCCTGATATTTTTCATGTACTACAGAGCACTTTGACTAAAGTAGCATTGGGGGCAGGAGAGAGAAGTTTAAGTATTCATCAAAGTGTACTCCTGTATTTCATTGTTAAATGTGTAGAAAGATGAAGTGTGGGGGAATTTTTAAAAATACCATAGAGCCACTGTTTCACTAGAGAAATAAAATACATGGCAGTCAAATGTATACCATCCTTCAAAATTATGTATAAGTGGAAATTATTACGACTCAAAGACCCAATAGAAAGGAAAAAAAAGTTCAGTGTATATGTGGGAATCTCAAAGTATAATGATATATCAAGCCTTGTCTATAGCATCTCTTTATGATCAGTCAAAATGATCAGCATGTGTCAGTTACCATCCATTAGTCCATTGCTACTTGAAAATTGGGGTACATCATTACTGATATACTCGTCTGTGAAATAGACATGTATATATTTATTTAAATATATATATATTTAAAGACCATATAAATAATCATACTACAGTGTAAAAATCAAAAGATATAGGTACCAAATGAATCCAGAATTCGAAATTTACCAGATATAATGGGAAATGATTCTCTTTCCTATTAAAAAATATATAGTAACTCTAAGAGCCCAATGGAGTTTTTCACATTTAGTAGTTACTATAGCAGGTTTTCATGTGAAGAAGTTACATAATCTTTTATTGGCAGGGTGACAAACTGGAAAAGAACGGGTTACCTCTTTATTGCTTAGTCTGTAAGAAAAAGTTTTCTTTTGTTGCCATTTGGAAGATGGTATCCTACAGTCTTCCTCATAGGATTTTTTAAACTACTTCGTTTTCATTTTGTTGGATACCATTTCTCCTTGAATACCTACAAATCTTTCCAAAATAAGACTATAACTCTTTGTAAATATGTATTTTCCTTTCTCAGTTAAGTGTTTCTTATTGACTTGGGTAATTTTTTGTCAATATGTGATTTTAAATATACTACCTAAAAACTGGGTGCAAAATTTTTGTCAATTCCACTTTCTCTTTCTTTTAATTCTTTTTGTCTTACAGAATCAAAATTGAAATCAAGAATGGAGAGAAAGAGAAACAAGGGTTCTTTTTTTTTTTTTTTTTTTTTTTTTTTTTTTAAATTTTTTTTTTTTTTTTTTTATTTATGATAGTCACAGAGAGAGAGAGAGAGGCAGAGATACAGGCAGAGGGAGAAGCAGGCTCCATGCACCGGGAGCCTGACGTGGGATTCGATCCCGAGTCTCCAGGATCGCGCCCTGGGCCAAAGGCAGGCGCCAAACCGCTGCGCCACCCAGGGATCCCCAAACAAGGGTTCTTAAATGTAATGTAATTAGCAGTTGTATAATTTTCCTGTAATTTTTTTTTAATCATAATAGTAGAGTGATACAGATGTGGTAGGAAATAGTGAGCTGTTGGGTGGACAAGGGCTTGGTAGGTGGAGCAGTAAGTGGCAAAAGCGGTACTAATCCTAGTTTCTCTGGCTCTAGTGCCAGGGCTTTTGTGCTCACTCACAGTGTCTGCTGGATAAACTTTTCTCACATTTATTGCTGAGGAAGTGAACTTGGATTACCTCTTGTGATGTGCAGTTCCCCTTGGTGGAGTTTTTCAAAGCCTGATGAAGACAATCAAAAAGATTTGGAGAATGATGAAACTCTCTGCTCCCCATTTTTTGTAAAGCCTTGAGGATCTTTCCTCTGATACTAAAAAACACAGTGGTCAATTTAGGAGGGAAATAATATTGAAATACGAATCCACATTTTAACAGCTGAGTATCAGAAATAGTGAGGTGCTCAGAGAGGGAATATGTGAAGAGATTGCTGCTCTCTTTTTGAAGCTTCATAATATCATGGAGTATATATACACACAGAGACACACACATAAACATAAGTGTACGTGAGCTATATGTAACACATGGCATAGATATGTGACATATATATGATACATAGAGATATATAGTGTATGTACTGCATATATAGAAGAGTGGAAAGTGAGTTGTGTTAAAATAGTGAAATATTCCAATACTTAATATTTTTATTAATGCCTTTTCCTACACTCTCATCATCTTTAAAATAATTAATATTCCCTTCAGAAATACTGTCCTTATATTGTACTATACTAGAAAGTAACAATACATTATTGAAAATTTTAAAAGAAGTCATAAGTTGTTTCAGTAACTAAAGCTGAGTATTTAAGTCTGCTTTCTAACAGAGACACAATATTTGACTGTGCATCCAAGGACATAGGGTATTATAAACTCCAGAATAGAATATCCTCTTGGAAACTTGGGCAGTGTTGTGTCAGACTGAGGAGTGATCTCAGATAAGAGCCAGTAGTCGTTCTAACTCTCAGTAACAATATCTCTCCTATCATCTCATGAATCAGACATTGTCTGAGTGGAAATCAGAAGATAATGCCAAGGAGACATCAAATGTGCAGAATGCTCTATTCTGTAGAGTAAAACTTGTTAAATTTAACCCCTGTTTAAATCTCAATTACTGAAAGAAGCAAATGGTGAAAAATTATCTCATTCCTTCTTGGAGTTGAAGCTTTTAACAGTTAATAATGAGGGTACATCAAGCTAAAGAATCTATTTCATTAAGGCTTTTCCTTTTAAATAGAACATACATACTCACTGATACAGATATCTTTGAATAGATGAATGTCATGAGATGAATAGATAGAAGAAATTTTCCTTTCTAGATAAACATATTATAAATTCTATTCCAATGTATGAACTATACCCAGTTTATATGTAGCCTGTGTGATTATCCTATTTAACAAAGCATTTTATTCAGAGTAGTGTCCTATCCTAACTCTAAACTTTCAAAGATCTATTGGAAATCGTTTTTATTTGTAAAACACTATATATTTTTCAGTGTTCATACTTTTTAGCAAAATCAAAGTTAGGATGTAATAGAAAATTGTTTGAATATTTTTTTTTTTACTTGTTCTCATGGTTATACTAATACCTGACTTCTTGGAAATCTTTGTTAATAAGTATTGCCTCTTAAATAAAGGCTTCATTTTTTTCTGTTATTCTAAGAAATACCAGTTCAAGTGTACTCTGCTCCCAGGCTGTCTCTAATCTTCTCACTTAGATTTTTTTCCTTCTGATCTTCCAAACATCCCTTAGCACTTTATTTACATTTCTTTTACTAAATCTCTTTCTTTTTTCTTTCAAAGCACAATTACTGAATATATCTTTTCTCTCTTCTTGAGGTAAGTAAATGTAAGAGCTGGAGAGGGTCTTAACTCCTCTTTCTTCTAAAGCACCCAGCACAGAACCTTCAATATGCTGGTGTTCATTAAATGACTGTTGAGGAATGGACACATGGCTTCTTTGTTCACATTTCACTACAGGGTTGATTATTTTAGTTGTCACTTTTCCCTGTAAGTATCTTCAAAACTTCCACAGCTGATGTGATTAAGAACCCAAAAGAACTTGGCTCCTAAAGGTATATGAAGAATAACTTTTGGTTCTAGATGTATAATAAGATCAAATTTGAATTAGGAGAAAGAATCTTAACTTCTATGGCTGGCTTCTCTAAAAACTGGGTGAATACATTTGTCTCAAAACTGATGATTCAGAGATGCCCAGGTGGCTCAGCGGATGAGTGTCTGCTTTCAGCCCAGGGCGTGGTCCCGGGGTTCTGGGATTGAGTCCTGCGTGGGCTCCCTGCATGGAGCCTGCTTCTCCCTCTGCCTCTGTCTCTGCCTCCTTCTCTCTCTGTGTCTCTCTTGAATAAATAAGTAAAATCTTTCAAAAAAAAAAAAACCCTGTTCATTCAAGAAAAACCAAAAATTATATGCAAAATCACCTAATATGGTCCATGCCAATAGTAGGTGCTCAATAATGGCTCCCATTTTCCATTTTCTAATATTATACCCCTTCACTTTCCTCTTTTCTTTCCTTTTCCTTCCTGTCTTCCCTTTTAAAAATAGTAATTTTCTTAAATAAATCTTAATTTCTTTTAAACTTTCACGCCCTTTTGAAACTTTTATAACCTGCATTTTATATTAATTCAGCCCTTTCCTTTTAGGGTGTTTGATTCCTCATATACAAAAATTGGGGAAAAAATCTATTTACTTTGTATTAAAAAGCAGAAGACTAATAATAGTGCTTTAAGCTCCTAAAATGAAGTATATAATATAAACATAAGTATAAATAAAAATAATATATAAAATATTATTGATTGGCAATATCCAAATTATGCTACTGGCATTTATCTCCTACATACTCTTCAGGATGAAAAGCATAGAGATGCCAGAGAGAGACACCCTTACGTTGTTAATTGACTTTCAAAAAAGATGCAAAAGCAATTCGTGGAGAAAGGTTACCCTTTTTAAAAAATGGTTTTAGAACAATTGGACATCCTCTGAAGAGTAAGTGATGAATGTTGTGTGCTTTGCACTATAGGCAAAAATTAACTCAAAAATGGGTCACAGATCTATATGTAAAATTTAAAACTGAGACTTTCAGAAGAAAAGATAGTAGAAATTTTTGTGTGCTTAAATTAGGCAAAGGTTCCTGAATACAACTCCAAAACATAGACCATACAATAAAAATACTGATAAATCGACTTTTATCAGATTAAAAACATCTGCTCTTCAAAAGACATTGTTGAGAAAATGAAAGTACAATCAGCCTACTCGTAGACAGAAATTGAGAGAAAATAATTCAATATCATATGCCTGATGAGGTTCTTTTATTCAGATTATATAAAGAAATCTCAATACTCAATAATTACTAAAAAACAACAACCAATTAAAAGAAAGACAAACTTTTTGAATAGATATTCAGCAAAGGATATAAACATGCTTAACATCTTTAGTCATTAGGGAGATGCAGATTAAAACCATAATGTGACATCACCATATACCTGTTAAAATGGTTAAGAACTGGGGCACCTGTCCCCAGTAATGGCCACCTCTTGATCTCAGCTCAAGTTTTAATCTCCGGGTGTGAGTTGAAGCTCCACATTGGGCTTCATGCTGAGCATGGAGCCTGCTTAAAATAAAAGAAAAATTTTAAAAATGGTTAACAGTACCACCAAAATGATGGTACCATAGAGAGCAACTTAATCCATACATTGCTAGTGGGATGCAAAATAGAAAAGTCTCTTAGGAAATTTGTTTGGCTGTTTATTATAAGGTCACTACATGACCCAGCAATTCCATCTGGGTATTTACCCGAGGAAAGTGAAAACTTATGTTTACCTAACTACATGCATGGAAATGCTTATAGCAACTATGTTCACTGCAAAGAACAATCACTGCAAACAAGGGTCTTTCAAGTGGACCGGATAACAAACTGGTACATCCGTACAATGCAATACTTCTCAGCAATTGAAATGAACTAACTGCTGATAAATGAGCAACAACATGGATAAATCCCAGATTCACTATGCCAAGTGAGAAAAACTAGACTCAAAGGGCTCTAAGCTGTATGTTTCTTTTTAGATGACATTCTGAGAAAGCATAATTAGAGAAACAGAAAACAGATCAATGGTTGCCAAGGGAAGGGAATAGTGGGTGGGATTTTCCACAAAAGGGCACAAGGAAATCTTACAAGGTGAAGGAACTACTTTATGTCTTGATTACGGTGGCAGTTATATAGCTGTGTGTTTTACAGAACTAACAGAACTGTTCATTAAAAAGGGTGACTTTATGTGTTGGAAGTATTTTATATATTGATTCTGACGGTGGTTACATAATTTTAACTGATAGAACTGTACGTCAAAAACAGTGAAATTTCTGAATGTAAGTTATGCTCAAGGCTCCTGGGTGGCTCAGTTGATTAAGTGTCAGACTCTTGATTTTAGCTTAGGTCATGATCTCAAGGATTGTGGGATCAAGCCCCACGTTGGGCTCCACACTCAGCACATTCTTCTTACCTCCTCCAGCCTGCAACATGCACATCCTTGGGCAAATCACTTCACTACATTATACCACAATTTGTCAATATAGTCGTACTGATAGTTCTTATCCCATAGGATCATTATTAAATAATGCATGTAAATGACAGTGTTTAGCATGTAATTACTCAATAAATTTAGCTTGTTTTTACTTAAAACACATTCTGTTTCTCTATAGGATTGTCTTGCCTCCCAGGCGAGGTAGATACCATATCTAACATTTTTATATTGGGGCATTTAGATCCTATGTCAAACAGTAGAGTGGATATTTGTAGATAATGAAAAACATAACAGGTTTAGGTAATTTGTGGCTTTGTGGCTTAGGTTTTCAAGAAGTAAAATTTAAGGAAATCTATAGTTTGAATCCGGGCCAACAATAGGTGAAAGACTAACGTTGAGAGTCATTTTTATGTTCATGCCCTTTTTTTGTTTCTTTTTGTGACTTTCCTTTCCTTATAGAAACTGATAGTTTATCTGTCCCATTATGTGATGAATGTTGATAAATATATTTAACAGTATTAAGAGATTTCCTACTTTTTACCTACAGATAAGTACCAGGCTTTGGACACGTAATTTTCTCCTTTTATCATTTTTGCCTAAGGAACTTTTATTTATTTACTGTCCCTTTATTTTATACTCAATATTTTTCTCCTTTACTTTTACTCTTTATATTAAAATGCAATGCTTTGGGACACTTGGGTGACTCAGCGGTTGAGTACCTGCCTTTGGCTCAGTGATCCCCGGGTCTTGGGATCCAGTCCCACATCGGGCTCCTTGTATGGAGCCTGCTTCTCCTCCCTCTGCCTGTGTCTCTGCCCCTTTCTGTGTGTCTCTCACGAATAAATAAATAAAATCTTTAAAAAATATACAATTCATTTTTTTTTCATGGAACTTTAAAATTTTTAATTCCAGTGTAATTAACGTAGAGTTGTATTAGTTTCAGTGTACAATATAGTGATTCAAAGATTCTGTCCATTACTCAGTGCTCATCATAAGTGTAACCTTAATGCCCTTCACCCATTTCACCCATCCCCCCACCTGCTTAACTATCAGCTTATTCTCTATATTTAAAAGTGTGTTTTTGTTTGTGTCTTTTTTAGTGTGTTCATTTGTTTTTTTAAAAATAATTTGATACTTTCTGTAACTGATTGATTTCACTTCGCCTCTAGATTCATCCTTGTTGTTGCAAATGACATGGAGCTTTTTTTCAAATAGATTTGTTTTTAATATTTTATCTTTCGCATCTCTTTGATGCCATATATATATGGAAGTTTTCCATATAGAGTTGTTTCCTTTTCATGTTACAGGTTCAGTTCTTTTTCTGGGTTTCCTTTTTTGTTTCCCTACCCAACCACTCCATTCCACCCCATCCACCCCACCTCCTGCCCCAAATGTTTTGTAGGCTTGTTCCTTAATTTTTTTCCAAAATGGTTTCTGAACATTGAAATTGTTAATTTCAAATAACCTGTTTTAATTTTTATGCTCTGAAGTGATGTTCTCTGCCTCTGCTACAATCTACATATAGAGCAAAGATGGAAGATTTTGTGATAAAATGATTATAAACCCCACCATTAAAGTTACTGGCACCTGACTACTTATTCTAGTGTTTAAGAAATTTATTCATAGGACCACCTGGGTGGTTCAGTCAGGTAAATGTCAGACAGTTGATTTCATCTCAGGTCATGATCTCAGGGTTCTGAGATCCAGCCCTATGTCAGTCTCAGGTGCTGAGCATGGAGCCTGCTTGAGATTCACCCTCTCCTGCTCTCCCCACTTGCTCCTTGCTCACACATGCACAAATTTGCTCGCTCGCTCTCTCAAAAAAAAAAAAAAAAAAAAAAAAAGAAAAGAAAGAAAAGAAAAAGGAAAGGAAATTTATTCATGAAATATTTTTTTTATTCATGAAATATTTTGTTTCTCTCTTAAGAAACCTATGTTAAATAGGAAAAAAATGTTCATTTCCATTTTAAAAAATTAAGTGTACAGGCATATGCATAAATCCCTCAGAAATTATCTTTCTGTGTACAAATATTCAGAAAGTGGTTTCCTCCTTTCTTTATTGACTCCTTTCTTGGCAGACAGGAGCATGGGTACCTTATTCTTTAATTTATAACATCCTTTGAAGAATGTATGCTAGTAGCCAACAGAGCAACCTGAATGTAGG
Organism: Vulpes lagopus; assembly: GCF_018345385.1. Taxonomy (NCBI): domain Eukaryota; kingdom Metazoa; phylum Chordata; class Mammalia; order Carnivora; family Canidae; genus Vulpes; species Vulpes lagopus. Next base: position 80,204,714 of record NC_054834.1, read on the forward strand.
AGGGGGAAAAATCAAGTTGACAGCAAAATTTTTGGTAGAAGTATTTTCATAGGAAGCTTTATGAGGTGAAAACGATACCCATAATAAAATACCTAAGAAATTAGAAATTATGAGCACACCTTAAAATAATCTTTAAATGTTCTGTATGATTTCAGTGCACAGCATGACATATTCAATGTCTAATTACATTGGTAAAATATATTGTGGGACATAACTTTGTTAAAAGTAAAAGAATTCCTATTGTAACTCTTTGCATATGTGTGACAAATTACTCTCTTTAGGCAAAATTAATTGGAGGTTTGATCAAGGATCTAGACTCCGGTTCAGTAAATCCCACATAATTATTTCTCCACTCATATGAGTTCCCTCATAAGTAGGGATTTTTTTCATATAATGTTTTATTTTGCTACTTAGCTTATGTAGATGCAGCTATCACATGGAAGCAGCAGTTCTCTCTGTGAGAAGGCAGGATATCTTTGATGGATTTATTCACAGCAGAGGTCCTTCCTCTTGAACCATGTTTTCTAACATGTAGCTATTTTTCTTTTTTCTTTTTAATGGAACCAATATTGTTTATGGAATTACAGTTGTAGATGAATTGAAGTAAATTCAATGCCTTTTTCTTAAGTGGGAATGTGATGAGTCCATTACTCATCTACAATTTATTATCGGACCATAGGATTCACAGCAATTTAAGCATATTCCTGCCTTGGCAACATATACACATTTTTGGAGACAAAACAAATGTATAATCATTAAAACAGAGATAAGCACATAATTACAAGATTGCATTGAGTTTCAGCTGTAAGAGTAGGAGTGACTAATTGGAGGAAGTATCCTAGAGGTCCAATTTTAAGGAAGAAAACTCTAGGGATAGGAGGAGGGAAGCTGTTTCATGCAATTAGAGTAATCTTAGAAAAGTAAATGGGGTTCACTTTTAAAAATATGGAGCTAACTACAAAGACAGCACTAAGGTAAGCTAGTATCTGTATTCACAAATACACTTTTGTTAAATTTGTAGTTTCAGATTTATTCTCAGTAGGAATACTGCATTTTTAAGGAGAGCTTTTAGAGACTTGTACCTAACAAGAACAAAGACAAATAGGGTATGATCTAATAGCCATTCTCAACCTAAATACATAATATATCTCTCTACTAGGTCAAGAATTGAGTCTTCTCTCAGGCAAAGGAGATTAACTGAAATCTAAATTTTACTGTTAAATAAGCCAATAAGAAGTTTTATCTTTGTGTTATAATTCCGTGAAAGAATGTTTTTCATGTGAGAATTCCTGATCTCCCATAAAGATAAAAGCTTAAGTAAGAAAAATGTATTAAGCTGATTTTGTTCTGTTTCTTAGAGCTGTGAATCTTTTTTATATCCAAATTGGAAAGAAAAAAATAATTTTTCTATATGAAAGATAATTGGAAACATGTTGGCCAGAAGTCAATATAATTCTGTTGAGTTGACATGCTCCTATAAATATGCCTTCTAACGTGTTAAAAAAAATCCCAAGTTTAGACTTGTATTTTTAGAAATACATTTTATTTGCTTATAATAATTTAAGTATTACTGGACAGCTAGGTTTATCTTATTCATTATAGAAATATCCTAGTATCCTTACATTTTTAATCTAAGACAAAATAATCAGTCTATCCTAGGATGTAGTTTTTATATTAGTTGATCAATTTAACTGTCCTGATAACTTCAAATTCATACATCAAATGTTTTTTTATAGTACTTAAAAAATTCTTGAGTTCTTTGTACTTGAGTTAATTTTCAGTCTTTCTTCTTACTGTACTTAAAGGTATTGATGATAGAGTTATCATTAAATAAATGGGAATTTGGAATCAAGCCTATAGCTGATACTGATAATAAGAACAGTTCAGATTTTACTTAAGTATTTAAATATGTCTTTGCTTAAAGCACCATGACCTAGGTTCTGTGACTTTGTTACAAATCTTTCATAGTATTTTAAGGAAGATGAAGAGTGTCAAAATAATGAAAGTATTAGCATATTTATATGATATTTTGAAAATATCAAATTACCCACATATAAAACAAAAACGTTACAAAAAATGAGGAATATTTAAATTAATTAATTTTAGTCAAGCTGAGTTTTTATCCTTTTAACTGGGCTTTTGTATGGGTTTCTTTTATTTGACTACTTAAAACTAAAGAAAAAATTAAGAAAAAGGAAGGAAGGAAAACATTGTTTTTTAAGTTTTGAAATAATTATACTTTGACAGTTTGCAAAACAAAGATGTACAGGGACATCCATGTACTTTCTTATTCCCTTTTTGTCTCCTTCTTATTCTTTAAATATTTACACAGTGTTGACTTTAAGTGCTGGAGAAATTAAAGTCAATATATTAGACATTGCCCAGGAAATTTTCATCAACTGTTGTGGAATAGATACATTAACAGATAACCCCAATTAAATATATTAAGTGACATGGTGGAGCAAAGAGAAGTAGAGCTACTTAATCCGGCTTGGAGCTAAAATGGAAGTGTAGAACAGAGACAAGAGGGACCAATGACAAGGAAATCTTTAATTTTTTTATATTTGAAATATATGCACATAAATATTTAAAAAGGATTTACTCAGATATTAAAAATTCAGTTTTTTGTGTGTAATAAAATCAATATTATGATTTCAATATCAGTTAGACTTTGTGGTTAATCTACAGAATAAATATTTATTTGAAAAAAATCTGAAGGCACTCAATGCACATTTGTTGACTGTATTAATTCATTAGTCCACCTAACAAATATTTATTGAACATTTGAATAGTGCCAGTCATTGTAGTTGATTCACAGGAGGCTATCAATAATGAATGCAATGCATAACTGATAAAGTTATACGGCAATGACCCTTGTTGAACAAAGAACAGTTAAGAAAGAGAGGGGATAGGAAATGGTGGGATGAGGCACATCTTATAAATATTAAGTTGGAGGTCTATGAAGCCCTCATTGAAAAGTTGACATTTGAGCAAATATATAAAGTTTGTCTTGTTGATATCTGATAGTTGATTGTATGGGACATTGAGAATAGCTACTGTCAAGGTGGCATCATGTCTGCTGCATTTGAGGAGCAGCAAGGAAGCCAATTGGACTAGAGGGGAGAGAAACTTAGAAATTAGTAGGCAATAAGTTTTATGAAGTAATGGGAACAAGATCACAAAGGGTTTAAACAATTATAGACTTTGGGTTTTACCTTGAGTGAACAGAAGAATCATTGTTGAGTTTTGAGTGTGACACGGTCTGCTTTATCCTGGGAGGATTATCTGGCCACTATATTAAGAAGAGAGTTTGATAGAGGCCAGATAGAATTAATAATTCCAATTAGACTATTACAGTAATTTAGGTGAGAGTTGAAGGTGGTTCAGACTAGGATGGAGCAGTGGAGGAGGTGACAAGGAGTCAGATTCTATGTTTCAAAGTCAGAACTAATAGTTTTTGTTGATGGATAGGATTTGCAGTATGAGACCAAGGTAAGAATCAAGGATGTCCACAAGGTTTTGAGACTGAGCAACTGGAAGATGGAGTTACCATAAACTGAATGATAAAAATGTTCCCTTTTACCCAGCTGGCCGATATTAATATTCAGTGGTAGAATTCAAGTGGATTTGGTTATAACATATGGATAGAATATTTTGAGAAAAAAAGATGGAGGGAAGATAGAAAAAAGCTGGGGAAAATAATCAGGGTTTTGTATTTAAGTTAGCTATTTTGCAACTTCTTTTCCCTTGAGTGATCTTTGGGGTCTTGACCATGGCTGCAATGAGTGATAAAAGTTAAGTGATAATAATTTATAATATAAAGACTTGATCAGAAATAGGTTGGACTCCATTTTGTTTTTAAGGCATTGCCTCTCATATCCACATATATTTAATTCCTACCAAATTGTATATGCACTACTATGTTAAGCTACTCTGTAGAAATCTTTTGAGAAACATGTGATGCTTTCTTAACATGATTAAATTTGTTTCATCTATTTTTGTCTGAGAAACAGCCCATGCAGATATTTCAAAATGTGTAATTTTTCATACTATTTCACTGCTTCTACTAAGTTGAATTTTGGGTAAGGTTCTGTTTTGAAAATATTTTCAGTATTTAAATACATTACATTTTTCATAGTTTTTTTTTCCCATTAGCATTATCAATCAGACAACATTCCTGCAATAAAAAGATAACACAGAAAAAGTGACTATAAGGGAAAACTTAATAAAGGAAATATTTGCAAAGGTATGGGCTGGGTTAAAGGAAACCAATCAGACATAGTGAAGTTTAGACAGTAGTCTCACAAGGCCAAGATTGGTGTTAAACTTCCTAAACAAAGGGAAGGCACGGTTTTACAGGTACCCAAAGGATAGAGTTGTAGCTTTTAGTATAGTTGTATCTCTCCAAAATGGCCACTTGAAAGAAACAGTAAACTTTGGTAAGGGAATAGTGTCTGAAACAGTGCAAATTTGACCTAACTTGTCTTACACATGGTGATACTGTTTAAAATTTAAATATTTATAAAAAACAAATGGGCATTTTAGAACTGAAAAATGCAATAGTGGAATTAAAACTTCACTGGATGGGGATTAACTGAATCTAGATTCAGCTGAAGACAGAATTTGTGAACTCACATCAGGCTAATGGAAAACATACACACTGAAGCATAATTTTTTTTTTAAAAAAAAAGGTACAAGAAAAAGAAAATAATATTGTAAAAGATGTGTCATGCTGCCAAGAGAGACAAAAATACAAATGATTAAGATCTTAGAAAGAGAAGAAACAGAACAGAAAAATAGTGCTTGAGCCTTTTTTCAAATATGATGAAATATATCAATCTACAGATTTAAGAAACTTATCAGTACCTAAGTGGTATAGATATAAAGGAAACATCACCAAGGCAGGGTGGAGGCAAATATTTGAAACTAAAGATAAAAGGGAATCTTAAAAATACTCCAAGTAAACTATATCCATTACCTTTAGAAAACCAACACTAAGACTGACAACAGACTTTTTCCTATAGAAGTAAGAAAAACATGAAGTGATATCAATAAAAGGACAAAAAAAAAAGTCAACAAAGGATACTGTACTCTGTTCTTCAAAAATTTGTACAAAATAAATACAAATATTTATTTTAAACAAATATTTTTTTAAGATTTTATTTATTTATTCAAGAGACACACAGAGAGAGAGAGGCAGAGACACAGGCAGAGGGAGAAGCAGGCTCCATGCAGGGAGCCCGATGTGGGACTAGATCCCGGGACTACAGGACCAGGCCCTGGGCTGAAGGCAGCACTAAACCACTGAGCCACCCGGGCTGCCCTTAAACAAATATTGTTAAACAAAAATAAATATTTTACAAAAACAACTGTATGGCAACTTTCACTATAAGAAATACTAAAGAAATTTCTTTACTTGAAGGAAAATAATTCCAAATGAAAGCACATAACTGCAGAAAGAATAAAAAAAGCTCCAGAATGGTCAACTATAGATACAGCTCAATATATAAAAATCACTTAATTTCTATACTCTAGTAACAAAAAAGTATAAAATGAACATTTAAAAGTACCATCTAGGGCAGCCCGGGTGGCTCAGCGGTTTAGCGCCGCCTTCAGCCCAGAGGGTGATCCTGGAGACCCTGGGTCGAGTCCCATGTCGGGCTCCCTCCTTGGAGCCTGCTCCTCCCTCTGCCTGGGTCTCTGCCTCTCTCTCTGTGTGTCTCATGAATAAATAAATAGAATCTTTAAAAAATAAATAAATGAAAGTACCATCTACAATAGCATAAAAACATAAAATACCTAGAAGCGAATTCAAAGATGTGTGAGATATTCCGCCTTAAAAAATTACTTAGAGAACTTAGTGAAGAGCTAAATAAATGGAGAATATAATTGATCTATGGATTTATTACTATTCTAATTTATATACAAGCATTGTCTTTCATTTTGATGGACATTAGATAATTCTAATATTTACATGGAAATTCAAAGGACATAGCATAGCTACAATAGTCTTTAAGAAGAACACATGCTATCAAATTTGGGGAGTCATCATAAAGTTAGAGGAGTTAATAGAGAATGGAATTGGTTCAAGGATCAAAAAGGCAACCAGTAGGATAGACTACAGTGCACAGAAGTAGATCACCGCATATGCTTTGGGGAAAAGATGGTCTTTTAATGAAAATGGTGATTCTTTCCATACATAAAAATTAATTTGAAAATGACCATTAAACAGAAGTATATAGTATTATTCATTTTCTATTTCATGTGACTTGCACAATTCATGGTACATATTGGATATTCAATAAATAGATGACGACCCTGTGACACTTAAACCTCATTACTGAGAAAATTTCACTAGAATGCACATTTAGGACTGGTAACATGACTGACCCAGAATTTAGAATCTTAGAGCTTTCACTATTGAGGGCTGAAGGAACATAAATGAGGGCTGTTTCTAGGGGTGCTTGGCATGTGATGACATTTAAATATATGGGGATTCACAGCTGAGCTGCCATCCAAGCACTTAGAAATCTACATTTATTGAGCCCATCACAGAACAGTTCTTTATTTGGTGTTGAAATAAAGAAGAAGTGAAAAAGTGGTCTATGTTCCTCCTGTGTCACTAAATAAGGGAAATTTCACTATATAAAAAGATTTATGAAATTTCTGAGAGTTAATAGGATACTATCATATAGTTCTATGTATTAATAACCCCATGCAGAATAGTTGGCTTAAAAGGACAATCTAAATTAGCATCGGAGCCACACAGGAGAGAGTAATATGGGTGAGGTAAAAGACTGGCATCCTTTAACGAAGATTATGAGAGGACTTGGAAGAAGAAACAAAGAAACTGTTGAAAGCCACCAAAAGAATAAATAATTAATTAATAATAATAATAATAATAATAATAATAATAATCTATTACCCTTTCCTCTTAACTTTGGTGATAAAGGTTCAAGTTTGAGATAAGAAAAGTTTTAGCATTTAGCTATTAATAAAGAGATCTGACTGACAGAGAAATTATGGGTGTTCAAAGCTGGGAATCAAGCAGACATTTTCCTTGAAATATGAAGTGAATCATTCATCTCAAAGAAACAAATAGCAGTGTTTATTGCCAGTGATGATACTAATACTTTCAAATAAAAAGTAGAATTTTGGGAAACTTGTATTCTTCACTGGGAACTTGATACTTTAATACTTTAGACTTTTCTGAGGATAATAGTGATGATGTATGCAAATATGCTGATTTTTTAATGTATCATATGAAATTTGTTAACATTTGGCAGATCTGCTAACTCAATGAATCAATATTTTCTATGCCTGATATTACACTGCATGATGCTAAAAAATTAGGCGTAGATTAAAAAAAAAAACATGCAAAGTGCCAGGTAGACCAATAGATTAAACCTTGTTGAGTATGAAATATTCATTGTTGTGACTTCACGTTCTACATGGCAAATAACTTTTAAGAAACTATTTCTTGTTGAGTTTTGATGTAGTACCAAAAGATAGTATCCATAACAATAGGAAAAATACTGTTATTATACTACTGCATTTTCTAATAGAATACATAAATGAAACAAAGCAACGTGACCAAAGCAATCTATTATTGTAAGAGACTGAACTCAGGAATAGTTGTTTGTTTTGGGTTTTTTTTTAAGTTTTTATTTATTTATTCATGAGAGACATGACATCCCCCTGCAGAGATGTGGGACTCGATCCCGGGACTCCAGGATCATGCCCTGGGACCAAGGCAGGCGCTAAACCGCTGAGCCACCCAGGGATCCCCTCAAGAGTAGTTTATATAAAGATACAGCTAGCTTTTTATTAAATATTACAAAGTTTTTTTTTTTTTACAAAGTTTTTTTTTAATGTACTAAAACATTACTCTTCTCACTAGTTTTTAGAAAACTAGTTTCCAAAAAATAATAATTTTGCATTAAAATTTTTTATGTTAACATGTATTAGGTTTATTACTATTTTACATTTAAAAATAATAACTTTACAAAATTGTAGTATTAATTAGCAGTACAGTAATTGTTGGTAGATACAGCCAAAAGAAACAAATGATCTTTGGGTCCTTAATCATTTTTTAGAGAGTATAGTTCTATAATCATAAGTTTGAGAGTTGCTATACTGTATATTGCAAATCTCTCTCTTTTTTTTTAAAGATTTTATTTATTTATTCATGAGAGACACAGAGAGAGAGAGAGAGGCAGAGACAGGCAGAGGGAGAAACAGGCTCCACGCAGGGAGCCCGATGTGGGACTCAATCCTGGGTCTCCAGGATCACGCCCTGGGCCAAAGGCAGATGCTCAACCACTGAGCCCCCTGGGGATCCTGCGAGTATCTCAATAATATAAAGCTTCATTATTGTCTTTCAAAAAGTTATTCTAAAAATGGCAGCTATACAGGGCGATTACAAGGAGGGTCTTCGGACCTAGTGATTTTACTGCCAATTGAAATAGTGCTATTTGGCGTAGTCCCTGGGGTAAATACACAGGAAAAAGAGGACACCACTGGGTTGCTATACTGTGAAAAGATGCAAATAAACCACAAAAACGGGAGAAATATTTTGTTTGCTTGAGGTCTAAAGTATCAGTCAACCTTTTCTTCTTCTATGCATGCTAAGGTGCTAGTCTATGGAGAACAATCAGGTTTTCACTTGCAGGATTTTGTTTCCTTTTCATACAACCCAGTGAAGTGGGTACTACTATCACCATTTTGTAGATTGTGAAAAACATGGCTCGTGGATGAAGCTGAAATCACATGGAGGGTGGGAAAGTTAAGACTCAGACTGGATATTCTTAGCACCACAGACCTTCCTATTTCTGTTGCACCACATTGCTACGAGAAAGATTTCTTTTTTTTTTTCCTCCTTAAGTTTCCAGCCACATCCAAGCAATGAGTAAAGCCTAGTATGTTTTAATTTTAAGTTATTTATGAAATTAATGTATGCAAAAATTGAAGATAAATATAAAAGACAATTACCCATCTGTATTTGTTTTTACTAATAGTTACCATATATACTCCATTTATGTATGTCTATATTTCCACATATATATGCCATTTATATATATGTATAAATAATTAACATTTTAGGTATTATTAATATCCCTCTTTAACAGTTTTCATTTCCTAAGTAGAATTTAATTGTATACTATACCATAATTTATTTACTAAAACCTTATTATTGGGGATCAGATACATTTCCCACATTTAGCTATTGTAAATAATGTAGTGATAGATGCTCTTCAGTCATAATTCAGAATATATCCAAAATTGCTTCCCTCCCAAATTAAAATTGTAATTATCGGTATGTGCCTCTGAATTGTACTGCAGAGATGTTTTAAATATTAATATAAATATATTCTAATATTTACTCTCAGTTTACTACTGGAATAAATATTTTTGTTTGAATGTGATTTTTATCTGTTTTCACCACTAATATCACTCATGAGTTTTACATTGTTCCATATGATCATAGGCCTTTCGATGTTTTTTTTTCCATAGTTGAAATTTTTATTTATTTTTGGTTTTAGTTTCAAGTTTTTGCTTAAATTCAGGTGAACTAATATGCCATTAGTTTCAGGAGTAGAATTTAGTGATGCATCACTTATTATAACACCCAGTGGTCATCCCAGCAACTACCCTGGTTAATGCCCATCATCCATTTAACCCATCTCTTGACCACCTCCCTCCATTAAGCCTCAGTTTGTTCTCTATAGTTATGGTTTACCTCTCTCTCTTTTTTTCTCCCATATGTTCATCTGTTTCATTTTTTAAATTCCAGTTACAAGTGAAGTCACTTGGTATTTATCTTTCCCTGACTGACTTATTTCACTTAGTATAATACAATCTAGCTCTATCCACATTATTGCAAATGGTAAGATTTCATTCTTTTTTTTTGTAATATTTCACTGCATATATATATGCCACATCTTCTTTATTCATTCATCAGTTGATAAACATTGAGCTCTTTCCATAATTTGGCTATTGTTGATAATAGTGCTGTAAATATCAGGGTGCACATGCCCTTTCAAATCCATGTTTTTGTATCCTTTGGGTAAATACCTAGTAGTGCAATTGCTGGGTCATAGGGTACTTCTATTTTTAACTTTTTGAGGAACCTCCATACTGTCTTCTAGAGTAGTTGCACCAGTTTGCATTCCCACCAACAGTTTGCATTCCCACCACCTTTCTCCGCATTCTCACCAGCATCTGTTGTTTTCTATGTTAATAATTTTAGCCATTCTGACAGGTATGAGGTGATAGCTCATTGTAGTTTTTATTTGTATTTCCCTGATGGTGAGTGATGTTGAGCATTTTTCATGTGTCTGTTAAACATCTGGATGTCTTTTTTGTAAAAATGTCTACTCATGTCTTTTGGCTATTTATTAACTGGATTATTTGTTTTGGGGGTGAATTTGACAAGTTCTTTATAGATTTTGGATACTAATCCTTCATCAGGTATATCATTTGCAAATACCTTCTCCCATTCCAAAGGTTGCCTTTTAGTGTTGTTGTCTCCTTCGTTGTGCAGAAATGTTTTTATCTGGATGAGGTCCCAGTAGCTCATTTTTGCTTTTGTTTCTCTTTGCCTCCTGAGATGTGTCTAGTAGTTGCTATGACCAGCGTCAAAGAGGTTACTGCTTGTGTTGCTTTCTAGAATTTTGACAACTTCTGTCTCACATTTAGATCTTTCATCCATTTTGAATTTATTTGGGTGTAGGTGTAAGAAACAGGTCAAGCTTCATTCTTTGCACATGGCTGACCAGGTTTCCCAACATCATTTGTTGAAGACACTGTCTTTTTTCCATTGTATATACTTTCCTGCTTTGTCAAAGATTAGTTGGCCACATAGTTGTGGGTCCATTTCTGGGTTTTCTCTTCTATCCTATTGATCTCTGTGTCTGTCTTTGTGTCAGTACCATACTGTCTTGACCACTACAGCTTTGCAATATAACTTGAAGTCCACAATTGTCATGACTCTAGCTTTGCTTTTCTTTTTCAAGTTTGCTTTGGCTATTAAAGGTCTCTTGTGCTTCCATACAAAGTTTAGGATTGTTTGCTCTAGCTCTGTGAAAAATGCCAGGGGTATTTTGATAGGAATTGCATTAAATGTGTAGATTGTTTTGGGTTCTATAGACATTTTAGCAATATTTGTTCCAATCCATGAACATGGAATGTTTTTCCATTTCTTTGTGTCCTCTTCAATTTCTTTTGTGAGTGTTCTATGGTTTTCAGAGAACCAGTCTTTTACATTTTTAGTTAGGTTTATTCTTAGGTGTGTTATAGTTTTTGGTGCAATTGTAAATGAGATCGATTCCTTGATTTCTCTGCTGCTGCTTCGTTTTTGGTGTATAGGAATGACAGATTTTTTTTTTTTTTTTTGGAATGACAGATTTTTGTACATTGATTTTGTATCCTGTGACTTTATTGAACTTGTGTATATGTTCTGGCAGTTTTTTGGTGGAATGCTTTCAGTTTTCTACATAGAGTATTATGTTGTCTGCAAATAGTGGAAGTTTGATTTCTTTCTTGAGATTTGGATGTCTTTTTTGTTGTTGTTGTCTGATTGCCAAGGTTAGGACTTTCTAGTATTATGTTAAATAGTAATAGTGAGACTGGACATCTCTGTCTTTTACCTGAACATATAGTAAAAGCTCTCAGTTTTTCCCCATTGAGGATGATATTAGCTGTGGAATTTCCATAGATGGCCTTTATGGTGTTGAGGATGTTCCCTCAATCTCTACTTTGTTGAGGGTTTTTATCAAGAATGGATGCTGTACTTTTACACATGCTTTTTCTGCATCTATTGAGAGGATAATATAGTTATTTGGTTTTTATTAATGTGTTGTGTATCATCTTGATTGAATTTTGAATATTGAACCACCCTTGCAACCCAGAAGTAAATTCCACTGGATTATGGTGAATAATTATTTGTACATTGTGTTTGATTAGCTAGTTTCTTCTTTAGAATTTTTGTATCCCTGTTGATCAGGGATATTGGCTTATAATTCTCTTTTTTAGTGGGGTCCTTGGTTTTGGAATCAAGATAATGCTGGCCTTGTAGAAGGAGTTTGGATATGTGGATATGTGGATATGTTTCTATTTTTTGGAACAGTTTGAAAAGAATAGGTATTAACACTTCTTCAAATGTTTGGTAGATTCCCTGGGAAGCCATTTGGCCCTGGAATTTTACTTTTTGGGAGATTTTTGATTACTGATTCAATTTATTTACTGGTTATCACTCTGTTCAAGTTTTCTTTCCTTCTTTTTGATTTATTTATTTATTTTAGAGAGAGGACAGAGAGAGAGAGAGAGAGAGAGACCACAACTGGGAGAGGCACAGAGAGTGGGAGAGAGAATCTCAAGCAGATTCCCCACTCAACATGGAGCCTGATGTGCAACTTGATTTCACAACCTGAGATCACAACCTAAGCCAAAATTAAGAGTTGGACACTTAACCAACTGTGCTACCCAGGCGTCCCATTCAAGTTTTCTGTTTCTTCCTGTTTTAGTTTGGGTAGTTTATATGTTTCTAGGAACTAATCCATTTCTTGCAGATTGCTCAATTAGTTGGCATATAATTTTTCATAAATTTCTTATAATTGTTTGTATTTCTATGATGTTGCATGTGATCACTCCTCTTTCATTCATGGTTTTATTTTTTTGGGTTGTTTCTTTTCTCTTTTTGATACGTTTGCTAGGAGTTTACTGATTTTATTAATTTTTCCAAAGAACCAGCTCCTGGTTTCATTGATACATTCTACTGTTTGTTTCTATATCATTTATTTCTGTTCTAATCTTTATTATTTTCCTTCTACAGGCTTGTTCTTTTTCTAGTTCCTTTAGGTGTAAGGTTAGGTTGAGTATTTGAGATTTTTCTTGCTTTTTGAGGTAGGCCTGTATTACTATATACTTCCCTTTTAAGATAGTTTTGCTGCATTCCAAAGTTTTGGACCATTGTGTTTTCATTTTCATTTGTTTCCATGTACTTTTTAAATATTTAGGAGCAAAAAATAAAATCTATTCCATCAGGTATAGTCGTTTCTGATATTTTATAGATAAGAAAAATGAGGTACGGAGAGCTTACATAACTTATCCATGCTCAGAGGCTTAAAAAATGGTGGAGCAAGTGTAAGCCCATGTACTTTGACTTCAGGGACGTGCTTTGGCCTGATGATAGGAAATAAATTATGTTCAGTAAAAATCACATTGCACCTATGGTATTTTATAAATATAACAGCTCTGTTATGTATTGTCTAAACATGGACCCGTTTTCTTTGATAAATGCTAAATCTACTGGAATGCATTGACTAGTTTTAACCTGGGACTATCTCAAAGAAGTAAAGAAAAATGGTTAACCTTGAGGCACATTTTGTAAAGTACTCTATTGGGCAGTAATTAAGGGCTTTGGCAAGTTTGGATAAAGAGTTACTAGTCATGTAAATACTTATAGAGATTTCACTGCCAAATACATGAAGTAATATCCTCTAATGCACAGTAAACTTCTAAGTTGGGTTTCCTTCATTGCTGCATACTATAAATGAAACTTACCAATACTTGTAGTGTTTCCCAAGATAGTCTCTAAAATCTGTTCATTTTATTTTTTTTTATTTTTATTTTTATTTTTTTTATTTTTTATTTTTTTTACTTTCTTTTTTTTGCAAGGAGGCAGGACAGCCCCTGTCACATCCCTCCACTCACCAGTGTCCTGGTTTGGACCATGGCTTACTGGGCTCCACACAGGCCTGACCTTTACAAAGCCAGGTGCAGCCCTCTGGCCTCCCTCCCATCCCCAGCCTGACGAGACATCCTCTCCTCTCAAAGGGTCCTTAAAGCAGGGGTCTGGAGGCACAGGGAGGGACAACAGGCCACTCATAGCAGCTCTCAGCCAGGGATGCACAACACACTTGCCCAAGGACTTCCAGAAAGCCCTCTGCAGACAGACCTACAGAGGGACTGTTTTCAGGAAAGAGACCTCCTCCCGGTCAATCCCACTGTGCCAAAAGCTCATATACATGCATGGTGCACTCAATTCCCTTAAAAGGTCTCTTTACAGACAAATCAGAAAAAGCGTTTGGTGCCAGGCTCCACATTCCCAGGCAGAAGCCCAGGGTAGGTGTGCCTGCCGAGCGCACGTAGAAGCAACCGTGACCACGGCAGCTGAGGCATGTTCGGCTACAAACCATTCTTAGTGCCCACTGTTCTGAGCACTGAGCGTAGAAATAGCCACTTCCTCTTTGCCCTGACATCCCAGGTGCAGCAAAGCAGCTGTATCTGTGGTGCTAGTAGGTCCAGCACCTGCAGGGCAGCAAATCTGTTCATTTTAGTTCATCTTAGCTACCACTTAAAATAACAAATATCTTAAAGGAGCCAAATAACAGTTCTAAAGTTTTAATAGCTAGAATATAATAAATAATAAAATGTACACTAAGAATTGATTAGTGTAACAGTGAAAAGGACCAAAATATTCTGACCTGAGATTCTGTATTGTTTTGAATGCTCGGTGGGGGAATTTATAAATCCAACCTAGTATAAACTATAAAACCTCATTAATTTCAACATTGCTTGTTTGTGTAGTAGAAATCTTTAGGGACTTTTGGTTTATAAGCTTTTATAAGTTTATCAGCTTCATTATTTGTCCTGGTACAACTTATAGTTACAAGGTTCCTATTGGTTGGTATATAACATTTGAAATTGGAAAACTTAAAAGTGAAACATAAATTCCACACAGAGAACTGACCACAGGATCCAAAATAAGCAGGTGAGTCTCAAAATAAATATAATAATAAACAAGCAAAAATATACCTCATATTATTTGTGACATTATTTGTGAGTAAACACTTCTTTAGATTAAAATGAAAAACCATTTAATCTACCAAATGGGCAAAGATTAAAAATAACATTCATTATTGATGGGGTTGTGGTCAAATGACTATTCTCATATACTGAGAGCTAAACTGACCCAACTTTTGTGGAAAGTAACCTAAAATAATAGTGCAAAATTTTATAAATGTTTTTAATGTTGACATGAAGGAATTTATCCTTTGGAAATACTCATTAATTTCAATGAAATATTTATGTACCAGCATTGTTTCTAATATAGAAAAACTTGAAAAAATAATAAAGTTTCAACCAGTTATGGTCTGTCCATATGAAGGAATGCTATGTGGTAATTTGAAGTGTCTTCAAATAATGCATCAGAGGAAATATTAATTTTCCAGTGTTGAGTGAAAATAGCAGTCTACAAATTGTTAAAGAGAAGATGATCTCAGTTTTAAAAGTAGGAGGAAATATACATATATACCAGATTTTTTGACAGCAGTTCAATTGTGAACTGTCTTGTGGGAAAATGGGTGACTTTTGTTTCCTTTCCAAAACTGTGGGTATTTTGCAAATATTCTGCAAAAAACTTTCAATATAATCAGTCTTATAATGACAAAACAGTTACCAAATGAATTTAAAGCATTAGAAATAGAAATTTATCAGTGGAATGTTGCTTCTTGGAGGAATGTGTTTTAACTTGTCGACTACCATCTGGTTTGTTAAATATCTTTAAATCCATAACTTATTATTTGTGTAGTTCATTTACTCCACATACAATCCTGTCATTTGTGTTACAATAGAATCTATGTTATAGAATTGGTGCTATAAATCTAGAAAACTAAAATTATTTTCTCATTTCAGATTCATACATTTCCTTCTTGAGATGAAAGTTTTTCTCAAATTGTAATTGTAGGTGGATAGTGGATGGATGGATAGACAGAGTGACAAATTAAGGAAGTAAGCAAGCAAGCAAGCTACAAGATATCCAAGTAGAGTTAATGTACATTGTAAGAAGCTTCCTATTTAAACCTTATTTGTCCCTAAATAATGTTAGAATTGATAGAGGTATCTTCCTGATCACAATTGTTGACATCTTCATTGAGATAAGCTTTTGCCTCATAGTTATTTAAATGTACTTATATTTTTCCTGTTTGGTTTATTTATTTATGTGGTGAACTTTTTGTAGGGAGGGATCCTAATTTCTTTCCCTTTCCTATCTGTCCAAACTATCAAATACATTGCATATGTTAGATAAATGGTAGACAATAAATTACACCGCACGTTTGCCTTTCTGAAGAAAGGGAGTGAATGCAGTAGTTGAGAGAACAGACTGTAGAGTCAAATTGCTAGTGTTTCGGATTCCAGATTGCTGTGTGACCTAAGGAAAGTTACTTCTCTGTGCCTCAGTTTTCTCAAGTATAATAATAGGGGGAAAACACTGCTACCTATCATTAGATTTTTGAGGATTACATGACTTAATTCTTATAAAATGTGTACATGATATATGTAGTTATTACTCCTTCAATATAATTTTCTTGTCAAGTGAATATAATAATTAAACCCATGGCCACGGCATTGAGGATACATAAAAATATTCAAATCTAGGAATAATTTTTTGGAAGCTCTATTGTTACATAGAGGGATGTAGAAGCTAATCAACATATACAGAGTTAATCATCAAGAGATTTTTGGATATAGAGAACTGCATGATGGTCTCATTCATTTGGGGAATATAAAAAATAGTGAAAGGGAATAAAGGGGAAAGCAGAGAAAATGAGTGAAAATATCAGTGAGGGTGACAAAACATGAGAGACACCTAACTCTGGGAAATGAACAAGGGGTGGTGGAAAAAGAGGTGGGCAGGGGGTTGGGGTGACTGGGTGACGGGCACTGAGGGAGGCACTTGGCGGGATGAGCACTGGGTGTTATGCTATATGTTGGCAAATTTAACACCAATTAAAAAAAAAAGAACTTCATGATAACCAGAATGTTTATTGATGGATTTATAATTAGATAACAATTATGAATGTTAATGGGGTATCATTAAAGAGCTTTTAGAAAAAGAAGTTCTTATGGGGTTCCAAAAACAGTACGGTGATAAATATTTGTGGATCAGAATAAAAGCAGGTTTTTCAATCCTGACAGAGACGTTATAGAAGTAGTTTCCTGTAACTGAAATTTTCTTTTTTTAAAAAGGTTTAGACACTTGATAAAAATAACACTTTTAAGTACATAAAATGACTTTTTAGGTAGGTATAAGTGACTACTATTGCTTTCCTTTTTAATAATAATCATCATCAAAGATAAGAAGTTAAAACTTACAGAAAACTAAAATTAAATTAGTTTGAGGACTAACAAGATTGACAGTACTAAGAAAGATAATTGAGCAAAATAAACATTGCATTTTATCCTTTTATTTATCTTTGTAGTGTTTTTACAGTTAGTATTTTGGACTTGAGTATATTTGAATATAATATATCCAAATATGTTGGACTCCTTTCATCCCTTTGTTTTCTTAAGGTTCTTTATTTCATAGAATTAATGCTCTGTGCAAGTATCACTCCCACAAAGGGTACTAGGAAAGAAACCTTTAAGGAGACAGCTTGGCTGCTTTGCGTGCAACATCTGTTCATTCTGCAGAAATTCACTGGACATGAACTAGAATACAGCGCTCTTTTCCAGTCTTATCCTCTGATGATTGCATGAAGCTGGCAGTAAGGGGTGAGGGGCGGAGAAGAGAGGAGGAGGAAGGATTGAATATTAGCTTTATAACCAAGGTGTTGAAGTGGCTCCTTTAGATTTTAATGAAGAAAATAAAGGGAAGGGAGAGATAAGTAGCAATAAGGAAAAGTTAAAATGCACGTAAGCAAGGATATCAATCTGCAAATATGATTAAATGCTAGATCCAGCAATCAATGGAAGGAAGTTTTAGAATGTTTTTCCTGAAGGTTCATTTAAAAACATGATTTTCCTGCAAGGAAGTGGCAAGGGGGAGGAGTGTTTACTTGATTTCTAACTTGGCACTTTTTTTTTTAACTTGGCACTTTTTAGAAATATAAAATATGTCAAGGAACATAATATGTCAGGAAAAACTTCCTGACATATTAACATTGGCCAAATTCCAAGACATACAGAATATGAAGCGGCCTTCCATGCTCTAGAGACACCTGTATTTCTCTCTAATACTTTGGCTGTTCAAAAGATGATACAAAAGCAAGATGATTTCAGCTCCTTTTCTTCATAAATTGGGACCTTATGTTAATGAAAGTATTTCACTCATCTCATCAGTGTTGAGAAATTTTATAGTTCCTTGGGTAAACTCAGAAGTCAGGATATCTCAGATTTAGTCCCTGGGAGAAAGGACAGGAATATTAGATTTTGAAGAACGTTTAGTATTTCATGTTTTCCATGGCCTCTAGGATAAGTCACCATGCTACGTGCTCACATTGAAGCATTTGGTGTTATATTTTATATTACTGTGCATCCAAGATTCACCTATACTTCTCACACATAGGACAAGTTTTATGTCCTCATTGTCTGGATGCACCTGGGGAACCTCTGTAATCCAAGCTGATTGTAGGAAAACTCCACAGAGAAGTTATGAAGCCTGCAGACTCATCTTCTATCTAAATCTCTCCATCGTTTCAGGGCACTGTATGTAGTACCCTTCTCTTGATTTTTCACTTTTATTTTCCTTCTACATCGTTTCCATATATGACACCACCACAATATCAGCATACAAATCTGCCTTCCTGAGACAGAGCAGGCATTCTTTTAGCCTACTACCTTCTGCTCTGTGTTCTCTTCATGATTTATCTTCTAGTGACCTGTATCACTTTTGATCAAGCAGTGTCCTTACCAGAAAATCCACATCACTGGCCGTCACTTTGCTCTATGTGGCAGTAGCAGCAGTTCTATTTTAGTCCTTACTTCAAGTGAGCTGATAGAAGTAAAATGAACTATGATGGATGTAGCATTATCATTCCAAAGTACTCTTACCCAAAACTCAGGCCACAGACCACAAACACACTCTGGTGCCAGGTCTTTTTACTGTAAACCACATTCAAATTATGCCACCTTACCCTACCCATACTGCAATGACTTTTCACATGCTATTGAGAAGCTGCTCAAAGTTGTGAATGTTATCATGATCCAAATGTAGTGTGCTTTGAATGTAGACCATTGTCAATGACCACTGATTTATCTTATTCATGCTTTAGTATTATATCTGGTGTTTAACAGTATAAAGTAGCCTCAATCTCTAATGGACACTGTGGTTAAACCACAATAAAGAAGTATGCTTGAGCCTTGGGTTTTCTTCATCTCTAGTCTCTAATTCAAAAAATTTCCTGTTCATACAATCAAAAAAAAATTAAACATTTTATGAATATGATAGATTTCTTCTAAAATAGCATAGGTTGTTAGCTTCTTGGTTAAAATTTAGAAACCAGTTTACTTTTCCCTATCCTGGTAGATTCCCTAGTTGTAGGCTTGTTCTTAACTTTGAGGAACTCCTTATATTCATAGGCCAGAAAGTTAAAAAAAAAAAAAAAAGAAAAGAAAAAGAAAAAGAAGAAGAGCTTTTTTTTTTTTTTTTTTTTTTTTTTTAGGATTTATTTTAGTTCCTTTAGAAAGAGAGAGTGGGGGAGAGACATAGGGAGAGAAGGTGAGAATCTCAAGTAGACTCCCCACTGAGTGTGGAGCCTGATGTGGGTCTTGACACTGAGATTATGACCTGAGCCAAAATCAGGTCAGTTGGATGCTTATCCAATTGAGCCACCCAGGTGCCCCTATTGTCCTATGATATATACTTATTTCATGAATTATGTCCTTTGTTTTATAAACAATATATATATACATTTTATTTTCATCTTATACAAAATGATGTTGAAGTAAAATAATTGATCTAAGGTCACAAAACAAAGACAGATGAGCTGACATTTGGCCTGTTGCTCCAAGACCTGAACTTTTTTCTTCTTTATATACCAAAGCAGTTAAAATTTATGTATGACGTTAATAACTTCTTCAATTTCATTTCATAACCCTTGAAAATTAATTTAATTGTTGAATCTATTAATTTCTTTGTACCTGTGTTTCCTCATTTTTAAATTAAGGATGTTAAACATGATGGTGTCTACAGTGCTTTAACACTCTCACTTTCTGAATTAAGGATGCATGTGTTTTAAGCATACCTTACATGCAGGTCGATTATGATACATATGATGAAGTGTAACAAATAGTTCCTTCCCTCAAAGGAACAAATGATAAATATACAATGATTGGTTCAAGGAGTAAGTGTCACTGTTATTCATCTCTCTGAGCTAGAGAAGGAACAGGCTTTCTTGAGTGGCTTTGAAGGAGGACTTGAAAGATAAGAAAGACATCTCGTTTCCCTCCTCTGCTCTCTGATGGGTGGATACATGTGTTTAGGAGTCCCCTTTATATAAGGTCTTGCACCATTGATAATGAAGCAGCACCTGTTTGTCCTCTCATCTGGTAACAACCACATCCCTGCTTGCAATTTCCCTTTATGTGGCAATCAAAGCAATTATAGTTTGGTCCCTGCTAAAGTGAAGAAGGCAACAGAAATGATGTTATGGGAGGAAGGGTGACAGTGACAGGCTTTAGTAACAAAGGGAGATTGCCAGTGCTGAGCGTTAACTGTTATGATGAATAACTCCACCTTGATGTTTCTATGGACCATAGGCAGGGAGAAAGGCAGTATTCTGAACCTAAGGACTAAAGGGGCAGGTGTTTTGAGACTATCCATCTGGTGGGAGTGGAGGGCAGATTGAAGGGGTTTGGGTGAGTTACTCAGTATGCAAATAGGCTCTGGAACATTAAAAAAATTTTTAAAGTTTTTTAAAAGTTTAATGGAGCCAATAAGGCATATAAATTGTGTTCTGGCAGACATGAGACCTGCTTTCTCTTACCAAAGAAAATGGCACATGTTTTACCAAAATTTGACAATCAAGAGTAAAGGGTACTGAGATTAAGCGTCAGAGCACCAACTAAAATAAAAACAAAAAAAAAAATAAAAAATGGTTATTCAACTCAGAGGGAGGGACTAGAACCAAGGCATAGAGGGGAGGTTATACAGGTGTTCCTCAATTTCAAAATCCTTTAGGAAGAGGAGTTCTGGCCACTTGTGAGCAACGCTTCACACCACCAAACGCCAATTCCAGAATCTAAATTTACAGCGACAGAAAAAACAAAATACACTTTTTAAAATACATTTTTAAATTTTTCCTGTTGGAGATATTTAGCCTAAACACCATCTGATGGTTGCTGTTTTTAGGATCCCAAGCAGTAATGGTCCCAAATTAATATTTTAATTGTAAATGTCACTTTTTTTATTATAAGTTAAAGAATGTAAGAAATTCATTTTTTATTAAATTCCTTACATATGTTTTCCTGGACATTCTCTCTACAGTAAGCTAATTTTTAATATGGGAATTTGTTGCTGAACTGGTTAACAAAAATCTTGACTTATATAGTTTCTACAATACAAATCCTATCTGAGTTTTGTAAAAATTAAGTTGATATATCTTGAACATGAAAAGGACTGTTGAAAACTAAGTTGTAGTCCACGAAATGATATTACAACTCTCAGGTAAGCCCATTAAATTTCAGGGAATTGATTTTAAGTTAAGTATAATATAATCCTTAAATTATTTAAATATACTTAGATCATATTATATTTCTGAAACTGCTTACAATAATACTAGTGCTTTCACTTGCCTCTATCACAAGTATTTAAAACCGATCTTTCATGCCACCTATAACACAGGTATTTGTTTTAGCTAAACTAATAGGGAAGCTCAATGTCAATGTTCAGGTAAGCTTTAATGCTGTCGGTTTTAAGAAAAGCTTTGTATATAATAAAGATTTCCTTCTTCATTCTAAGTGCCATTCTTTTGTTTTTACTCCTCAGTATAAACCAATCCAATACACCGCATTTGAAATTGTTTAGAAATCTTTTTTTTATTTTGAATAATTGACCACAGGCATCAATTTTGGATATTCACTCAAATTTCTTGCTTAAGAAATTCCTATATTCTCTGTCACTGTTTACTTTTTTCTTGCTCACTAAAGCAAACTAATTGCTTTCAAGTAATTTCAAGGTCATGCTTAGTTATTGGCTCTCTGCCTCTTCCTGCAGAACATTTTCTGTAATGAAAATGCCAGAGACCCCAATTGGACAGAGTTGATCTATATTTATATTCTTGCTGAGCTGAGTCCCCCTTCACCCTCTTATTTCCCCAGCCCTGCTCAGGAAATAGAAATATTTGGCAGGGCTAATTCTCAAAAGATTAAAAACCCCTCTAGATGAAAGAAATATACCTATTGAGATCATTTCTTTGAATGAAGAAAAACATTCTTTACTTTTTTGCCTCGGTTTAAAATAGTGACAACCGAAAATTGTGAATTGGAACTAATTGCTGAGTAAAACAAAGTTCAATTATAATTTTAATTTTAATGCAAGCTGTAGGAGTAGTGTGAGAATGACTCTCCTTTGTTCCTGTGAACCCTTACTGCTTTCAGGTGCAGCCTTGCCTCACAAAGCTAGTTGTAAAGATAAAAGCATCCAAATTCACAAATTAGGGATACGGAAGGTTCATTCAAAATTCAGTGGCTTTATGAGAGACAGGAGACTGTGAATGAGCCTGTGTTCTCTGATGAGGTGTATTATAAGGGAAGGTCTATAAAGGTTTGGGAGTTCATGTGTCTTGGGTTTGATTCCTGCTTCCATCATTTATTTGAAGTAGAATTCAGGCGAGTTACCTAAATCAGCCTCAGTTTCCTTTTGTTCATACCACAGAGCATCTGTGAAGATTACATGTGATGATGTATTTTAAGCGTTATGCATAAATGGAGTTGATTTCCCATCTTCTGAATTTCTTTAATGAAGAATTCATTCATGAAGATTTTATTTTCATAAGTAATTTATAATTTGGCTTGTTTAATTTTATAGCACCACTCATAGTATCCATTGGGAATTTATTACACTGCGGCTGCTGCCCGTTGTTCCTAGACACACTACACCAAGCTGTAATACGAAACTGTCCAGACCCTCTTCCCTTTTTCCTTTAGTGAGATATATATATATATATATATATATATTGTTTTCTTGCATAGAGAAATCTCTCTCTCTCTCTCTCTCTCTTTATATATATATATATTAGGATGGGTTTGTCTTAGCTAGAGCTATCAGGGCTAACGGATTTGTAAATGTAATCGATGTTCTACATATTCATCTAAAAATTTTTTATGGTATGCATCTGTATTCAGAACACTGATTTTTGTCAGCAAATGAATGCAGTCCTCTGCCCATAGAGGATTTACCTTTGAATTTGTTTTGGTGATACTTTAAAACATGTGTTAACTTTCAGAAAACCAATAATCAAAGAACAACTTGGGAACTGAATATATACCAAAGCAGAGTATAGCTATTTATACTTTTAAATTTTATAAATATAGAGGGACCCTACAGATTGATGCCCTCAAGAATGTATCTTATACTGGTTAAAGAAGATTACATGAATTGATAGGTATACCATTATACAAAACCAAAATATCCTCTGGATGAAAAAAAGCAAATCCAGCTTGTGATGCAACAGATGGAATTGAGTTCACTACATGCACTGTGGCATCAGTATTTGTTTTTCGTGAGAGGATTAGTTATTTATATTGAACGTTTGCAGGTGCGAATTCAGGTCCCTGATAGGGAAAAGAAAAAGATAGTTATCTTTTGAAAGGAATTGGGGATTGTTGACACTGTGCAGATTTTGTACTACTGAGAAACCTTGACTATCAAAAAGAAATATTTTTCTAATGATACCATGTATGCCACTGGCTAATTTTTCAGACTGTTACTCAGGTTAGTGGAAACTTAGATAAAGGCTGTGCAACATTATTTTTAAAAAATTCTCTGAATCATTGAGCCTTAAAATATATTGCATATTAACCAAAGGCACAGGTTTGTAGAAGTCATAGCACATATTATATTCTGATTATACAGATACTTTTTTTTTACAGAGACCTTTTAACATTCACAAGTCTATCTTGGAATTTCTTCAAATTAATTTTATTTTAGTGAGACTGATTTGATATCATAAATCATTATGAGTTTAATAGTCCAGGTCTAGCTATCAATTATATTTATTATCAATTATACTTATATCTTCAAATATATTTATTTTGTATCTTGAAAAACAATTGAAAAAATGTTATAAATTCAATAATGTTCAGAATGGATAAGTTTGATCTAAGATGCCACTATATGTGTATTCCATTTTCCCATCATTACTCACTATTCCCAGAATGAGTACATGTGGGAAGTGTTTCTATCAGACTTCAGTGCTGGAATAATAGACTGACTTTCAGAGCAACAGTATACTTTTCTTGGAATAAAAATGTGAAACTCTATTCATGTTTTTCTCATTTCTTTGTTAAGAAAAAAAAAGAGAGAGGGAGAGAACTAAATTTGTGTCCTGATTGTGTTGAATCTTATAGCATTTTTTGTAAGACTTATCCATGGCTTTGTGCTACCAATTGTGTTTCAGTTTCTGACAATGCTTTTGTATCAGAAAATTTTAAATGTTTCTGTAAATTGTCTTCTATCCTTTTTGAACGAGGTAGATTATAAGTAAATAAATGTAAACAGATAACTATAATACAGTGTGAAAAGTTTAAACACAAGTGGCCCCAGGCTGTGCCCCATACACTTATAATTCTTCTTAATAGCCTTGAATCTCTTATTGATCTTACCAAAGTAATGATGGCCTTTATCTCTTCTGTTTATATTCTCATATTCTTTTCTCTTGTTTTCTCTTTAGGAGACATGAAGGAGAAACTATTGTGTCCTTTAATTTTACCTAGAATCCAACATTGTTTTCTTTTGTTCATTAATCCTACTTTAGCCCTCCATAATCTACATATTTTAAAATTATTAGTACATATTTTCTAGAAAAGCTCTCTATACACAGTTAATCGTTTCTATGTATAGTTAAAAAGTAGTGGTAAGTGCTTTTCTTAAAAATAAAATATCAGAACAATTTGGGGAAGCATTTTACACAAAGGTATCAAACATGGTTTTTGTTCTTCAACACCAGTTACAGACTGACTGCTCTATTGTTTTAAATGTGCCTGGGGATATAAATTTCTCCAGAGTCTGATCCAATTCAATTCAGACATTTTTGCAAGAATAATGTTAGAGACTGGTCTTTGAGATTTGTTCTGAACCCAGGAGGACTCTTACTATCTCTTTACCCGGTTCTCTATGGTGAACTGTAAAGGGTCTACAGTTTAGCTTGTTACTCCATTCGAGCTACCAGTCTCCTCTTCATGCTCACTTCCAAAATCCCCATTGTTATAAAGAAAGAACGTCTTTAGGCTGATTTTCCTCATCTTCTGTTTCAAGCAAAGTCAGTTCCTTTGGGGAGAATTTGAAGCTCTATCTGTCCTTACAACCCTTCTTACTCTTCTGCAAAGTCTCTGTGCCTGACTACTCCATAGTAGAGTGTGGGACAGTGGTCTACTTTTGTTAAGAGTGATATGCCTGCTTCACAAGCAGGACATCAGGAAGGCATGGTAGTTTACCTCTGCTAGCATTGAGGTTTTGCCCTACAAGTGTCATTTGGGGCAAATATAATCAGGGCCACACTATTCTTGGCCCACCAGGTGTTTTCTCAGCCTGTCACACTGGGATATACTATACCTGTGAGTGGAGACTCAACAAAGGAGGAAAGCCCAGGTCTCTCAGTCATTGTCTGGAATAGAGCTGCTGCAACACAGACCTGAATTGGGGGATGAGAAATGCTGGCTGCCTGCAATTTAAAATATATTTTATCAATGCAATCCCAAAATATAAGCCCATAAAAAAATAGCAAACTTCATTTACTCATTCTATCCTTTTGAAAACCTACATTTCCTATCCTACAAAATGTGTCTTCAGCACTTTTTCCCAGTCTATTTTAAAATAACCTCTGTGATTGAGCTTCTTCCAGAGTCTCAGGAAGCTGTTCCGTAATTCATTTATTGTATTTCATAGTTAGGAAGTCACTCCAGATATTCAACTCCAATTTCCTTTAGCTTTATAAAAATAACTTTTATCAATTAGGATATTTTATATTCTAATTTTATATTTATCCTACTCACGTGACCCTAATTTTTGTCCCATTTTACATAAATATGTATGTCATACAGTTACCCAACAGAAATATCTATTCATCAGCACTGTTTTAAATTTTAAAATTCTAAAATGCAACACTAACAGATTTAATTCACTCTATTGGATAAAATTCCCTTGATATAGGAAGAAACAGCAGATGTTTTTATTAGAAGCTTTTGCATAATGGCTTAGAGTTCTTAATTTAATGAACCAGACTAATGATTAAATATAGAATTATCAATATTATCAGTAGGAATGAAAAGGATTAATTCAGTAAGAGCCAACTGTTGTCACCATAAAAATTGCTTTATATGTCAGACTGCATAGGGGCGCCTAGGTGGCTCAGTCAGTTAAGCAACCGACTCTTGATTGATTTTGGCTCAGGTCATGATCTCAGGGTCATGAGATGGAGCCCCGCATCAGGTTCTTCTTTCCTTCCCTGTCTGCTGCTCCTCCACAGTAACTACCACGGTTTTGCTGCTAAAGTTGTATTGAAGACTAGTGCTCAAAATATTTGATGAAGTCTCTCATTACAGTTTTGCTATGAAGATCTCCATTTTGGTATGGAGATAACACAATAAATGTAGAATGATACGTTTATACAAGTTAATTTATATTTTTACTTTATTGAATGTGATAGGTTTATTTTTAGTACTGACATAATTTTATTTACTTTTATAAATGCATAAATAAGTTGTATATATATATATTCAATTTTTTTTCTGTACCTGTTGATCCTCTCTATATTTCAGTATATATAACCAATATAGGTAATTTTGAATCATCTGTTTTCAATTTTTAGTGCTCTACTCATCATTAATTAGAGTGAAGACAAAAAAGGCATGCTAATTGCATATGTAAAAGATGGTCGACTTGGAGAAGATATTGATTATAATGGGAGGGGGGAGGGGCAAGATGGCGGAGGAGCAGGGTCTCCAGGTCACCTGTCCTCAGCAAATTACCTAGAAAACCATCCAATCATCCTGAAAACCTACGAATTCGGCCTGAGATTTAAAGAGAGACCAGCTGGAACGCTACAGTGAGAAGAGTTCGCGCTTCTATCAAGGTAGGAAGACGGGGAAAAAGAAATAAAGACACAAAAGGCCTCCGAGGGGGAGGGGCCCCGCGAGGAGCCGGGCTGAGGCCGGGGCGAGTGTCCCCAGGACAGGAGAGCCCCGTCCCGGAGGAGCAGGAGCTGCACCGACCTTCCCCGCGGAAAGGGGCTCCCCGGGAATTGGAGCAGGATCCCCAGAAAGGCGGGGATGCCCTCGGGCTCCCTGGGACAGTAACAGAGGAACCGCGCCCCGGAGAGTGCGCCGAGCTCCCTAAGGGCTGCAGCGCTCGGCGGGACCCGGAGCAGCTCGGAGGGGCTCGGGCGGCGGCTCCGCGGAGGGGGCTGCGGGGCTCCGGGAACAGCTCGGCGGCGGCGGCTCGGGCGGAGGAAGAAGCTCCGCGCGGAGGGGGCTGCGCGGCTCCGGGAACAGCTCGGAGGGGCTCGGGCGGCGGCTCCGCGGAGGGGGCTGCGCGGCTCCGGGAACAGCTCAGCGGCGGCGGCTCGCGCAGAGGAAGAAGCTCCGCGCGGAGGGGGCTGCGCGGCTCCGGGAACAGCTCGGAGGGGCTCGGGCGGCGGCTCCGCGGAGGGGGCTGCGCGGCTCCGGGAACAGCTCAGCGGCGGCGGCTCGCGCAGAGGAAGAAGCTCCGCGCGGAGGGGGCTGCGCGGCTCCGGGAACAGCTCGGAGAGGCTCGGGCGGCGGCTCCGCGGAGGGGGCTGCGCGGCTCCGGGAACAGCTCAGCGGCGGCGGCTCGCGCAGAGGAAGAAGCTCCGCGCGGAGGGGGCTGCGCGGCTCTGGGAACAGCTCGGAGAGGCTCGGGCGGCGGCTCCGCGGAGGGGGCTGCGCGGCTCCGGGAACAGCTCAGCGGCGGCGGCTCGCGCAGAGGAAGAAGCTCCGCGCGGAGGGGGCTGCGCGGCTCCGGGAACAGCTCGGAGGGGCTCGGGCGGCGGCTCCGCGGAGGGGGCTGCACCGCCGGGAGCGTGAATCCAACAGCGCAGGCCCCGGAGCACAGGGCGCCGGGACACAGCCCAGGATCCGGCCTCCCCCGGGACAGGCAGAGGCCGGGAGGGCCCAGGACAGCGAGGACGCTCCTGCCTGGAACTGAGCAGATCAGCGGCCCCGCCCCGGAGCCCCCAGGCCCTGCAGACGGAGAGCCCCGGAGCTACTGCGGGGGCTGACTCCAGGGTCCCAGAGCTGCCCCCGCCACTGTGGCTTCCTCCCGGGGCCTCACGGGGTCAACAACCCCCACCGAGCCCTGCACCAGGCAGGGGCAGAGCAGCTCCCCCAAGTGCCAACACCTGAGAATCAGCACAGCAGGCCCCTCCCCCAGAAGACCAGCGAGACGGACCAGTTCCAAGGGAAGTCAAGGGACTTAAACTACACAGAATCGGAAGATACTCCCCCGTGGTTTTTTTTTATTTTTGTTTTTTTGTTTTTGTTTTTTTTTTGTTTTTTGTTTTGTTTTGTTTTGCGCTTTTTTTTCTCTCTTTCTTCTTGATTTCTGATTGCTTCCCCCACCCCCCCTTTTTTTCTTTTTTCTCCTTTCTTTCTTTTTCTTTCTTTTTCTTCTCTTTTTCCCCTATTTTTTTTCTTCTTTCTCTTTTTTCTTTTTCTCTTTTCTTTCCTTCTCTCTCTTTTTCTCCTTTTCCCAATACAACTTGTTTTTGGACACTCTGCACTGAGCAAAATGACTAGAAGGAAAACCCCTCAAAAAAAAGAATCAGAAACAGCCCACTCTCCCACAGAGTTACAAAATATGGATTACAATTCAATGTCAGAAAGCCAATTCAGAAGCACTATTTTACAGCTACTGGTGGCTCTAGAAAAAACCATAAAGGACTCAAGAGACTTCATGACTGCAGAATTTAGATCTAATCAGGCAGAAATAAAAAATCAATTAAATGAGATGCAATCCAAGCTAGAAGTCCTAACGACGAGACTTAACGAGGTGGAAGAACAAGTAAGTGACATAGAAGACAAGTTGATGGCAAAGAGGGAAACTGAGGAAAAAAGAGACAGGCAATTAAAAGACCATGAGGATAGATTAAGGGAAATAAATGATAGCCTGAGGAAGAAAAACCTACGTTTAATTGGGGTTCCCGAGGGCGCGGAAAGGGACAGAGGGCCAGAATATGTATTTGAACAAATCCTAGCTGAAAACTTTCCTAATCTGGGAAGGGAAACAGGCATTCAGATCCAGGAAATAGAGAGATCCCCCCCTAAAATCAACAAAAACCGTTCAACACCTCGACACTTAATAGTGAAGCTTGCAAATTCCAAAGATAAGGAGAAGATCCTTAAAGCAGCAAGAGAAAAAAAGTCCCTGACTTTTATGGGGAGGAATATTAGGGTAACAGCAGACCTCTCCACAGAGACCTGGCAGGCCAGAAAGGGCTGGCAGGATATATTCAGGGTCCTAAATGAAAAGAACATGCAACCAAGAATACTTTACCCCGCAAGGCTTTCATTCAAAATGGAAGGAGAGATAAAGAGCTTCCAAGACAGGCAGGAACTGAAAGAATATGTAACCTCCAAACCAGCTCTGCAAGAAATTTTAAGGGGGACTCTTAAAATTCCCCTTTAAGAAGAAGTTCAGTGGAACAATCCACAAAAACAAGGACTGAATAGATATGATGACACTAAACTCATATCTATCAATAGTAACTCTGAATGTGAACGGGCTTAATGACCCCATCAAAAGGCGCAGGGTTTCAGACTGGATAAAAAAGCAGGACCCATCTATTTGCTGTCTACAAGAGACTCATTTTAGACAGAAGGACACCTACAACCCGAAAATAAAAGGTTGGAGAACCATTTACCATTCAAATGGTCCTCAAAAGAAAGCAGGGGTTGCCATCCTTATATCAGATAAATTAAAATTTACCCCGAAGACTATAGTGAGAGATGAAGAGGGACACTATCTCATACTCAAAGGATCTATCCAACAAGAGGACTTAACACTCCTCAATATATATGCCCCGAATGTGGGAGCTGCCAAATATTTAAACCAATTAATAACCAAACTCAAGAAATACCTTGATAATAATACACTTATACTTGGTGACTTCAATCTAGCTCTTTCTACCCTGGATAGGTCTTCTAAGCATAATATCTCCAAAGAAACGAGAGCTTTAAATGATACACTGGACCAGATGGATTTCACAGATATCTACAGAACTTTACATCCAAACTCAACTGAATACACATTCTTCTCAAGTGCACATGGAACTTTCTCCAGAATAGACCACATACTGGGTCACAAATCGGGTCTGAACCGATACCAAAAGATCGGGATAGTCCCCTGTATATTCTCAGACCATAATGCCTTGAAATTAGAACTTAATCACAACAAGAAATATGGAAGGACCACAAACACGTGGAGGTTAAGGACCATCCTGCTAAAAGATGAAAAGGTCAACCAGGAAATTAAGGAAGAATTAAAAAGATTCATGGAAACTAATGAAAATGAAGATACAACCGTTCAAAATCTTTGGGATGCAGCAAAAGCAGTCCTGAGGGGGAAATACATCGCAATACAAGCATACATTCAAAAACTGGAAAGATCTCAAATTCAAAAGCTCACCTTACACATAAAGGAACTAGAGAAAAAGCAACAAATAGACCCCACCCCCAGCAGAAGAAGAGAGTTAATTAAAATTCGAGCAGAACTCAATGATATCGAGACCAAAAGAACTGTGGAACAGATCAACAGAACCAGGAGTTGGTTCTTTGAAAGAATTAATAAGATAGATAAACCATTAGCCAACCTTATTAAAAAGAAGAGAGAGAAGACTCAAATTAATAAAATCATGAATGAGAAAGGGGACATCACTACCAACACCAAGGAAATACAAACGATTTTAAAAACATATTATGAACAGCTGTACGCCAATAAATTAGGAAATCTAGAAGAAATGGACGCATTCCTGGAAAGCCACAAACTACCAAAACTGGAGCAGGAAGAAATAGAAAACCTGAACAGGCCAATAACCAGGGAGGAAATTGAAGCAGTCATCAAAAACCTCCCAAGACACAAGAGTCCAGGGCCAGATGGCTTCCAAGGGGAATTCTATCAAACGTTTAAAGAAGAAATCATACCTATTCTACTAAAGCTGTTTGGAAAGATAGAAAGAGATGGAGTACTTCCAAATTCGTTCTACGAGGCCAGCATCACCTTAATTCCGAAACCAGACAAAGACCCCACCAAAAAGGAGAATTACAGACCAATATCCCTGATGAACATGGATGCAAAAATTCTCAACAAGATACTAGCCAATAGGATCCAACAACACATTAAGAAAATTATTCACCATGACCAAGTAGGATTTATCCCTGGGACACAAGGCTGGTTCAACACTGATTATAATGGTTCAAAAACTCAAGACCTTAAAAAAAATCTTGACAAGCTGAAGCAAATGATCATATAAATATATATAGTCTGTATTAGGCATTTTAAAATATGCTAAATAAAAGACATGAATTGCCTTTTGTCAGTTTTTTATCTTACATCATACTTGCTGATTATTTATAATTAAGATGTGTTTTCAACAGTCTTAAATAGAAGAATTTAAGGTCATTTACCCAAATATATATGTTATTTTGCACATCTTTTATAATAGGGGATTATTGAAATCATTTAAAAATCTATAAATATGTTAATAAACCCTTTTCCTCAAAATTATGGTCATTTCTGTCAGAAAATGACATATGGTAGTTAAACTGAAAGTTTTTATTTTTTACTCTATTGAGGTAATTTTAAATTTTCATCTAGATACTAATTCATGATTTGATGAGATTTACCAAGTGACCAGGAAGGGCTCTATAGTCAGTAACTGAATGGATCATTTAGATTACGGGACTGCTTTGAAATAATCGGATATTTAATGATACCCTGGGAGTTTATCAAAATTTAGATAGGCGGAAACCCTGTCTTGCAACCCTATTATCACAAGCTAAGTACAGAGAATCTTGCTGCCAGTGGAGGCATTTCATGCTTCATGTCTGCAAAAAATGCTGTAATGTGGTTGTGTATGGTTGTTCAGATGGTTTCACGTTGGTGCTTTGACAGTCTATGTTGCAGCTGCTCAAGCCTGTGAGTCCTCTTGTGAAAAATTGTAAACTTTCAGCCAAGTTAACTGGAGTTGTTTTTGATAGATCTCATCTATATTGGTAAGAATTACTCTACACTGCTCCCTTTAAAACTAATTTGGTTCTAAAATAAGAGCTAATTAAAATTATTAAGAAGAAAATAGAGGCAAATGTTTGACATTTTGTATGCACTAGAGGCCCTATCCTTTTTTGTGAAGGTGTTTTGCTAGACTAAATGAGATATGCAAAATGTATGTTACAATATAGAGATTTTGGAGTTTAAAAGCAACTACTCAATTTGAAATGCATGCTCCATGTAGGCTACATCTCTTGCAATGCTGAAAATATCTTCTCCAATTAACTTAATTAACTGAAAACTGTCACTATTGGAATTGCACTGGCATAGCCAAATACTTAAAATGTACAATTATTCTTGCTAGAATCAGAAGCTGCTTTAAGCATACCTAGGAATGTACTTACAGACTAGTTAACAGTATCAAGACCAAGAGAAGTTTACAGCTGCACTGGAACATCATTTACTCAATAATCAACACTAATAATGGTAACTATGTGAGGGCAGGTGAATGAGCGCTGAATTTTCAATAATAAAAGTACACCACATGTACTTGGTAAGTAAGGCATGAAATATAAGTACAGAGAATATTATGGAGTGTCAGCAGCTGTTGGTACTTCTTAGGTGTAAAGGACTCCACGTAGAGAAAAATGACTCTAGTTTCTGTGCTACACCCATGTGAATATTTGGATTCTATCCTATACTTGTTCAAAAAATAAGTATAGAGTGCTCAGAACTTTTAAAGCATTAAGTACAACATTTTAAATATAAACTCAGGTATTTAAAAGCTCAGAAGATTTCATGTCCCATTTAAAGGAGCATAATATAGTCCTACTTATGTCTTGAAAGAATCTCAGTTGTGGAAGAAATAAAAGAATATGAATAAAGAAAATGAGATGTGACATGTTTTAAACTGTATTTTTATAACTATTTGGGAGTAGAGGATTTCTCTTTGTCTTTCTTTTGTGCGTTTTATTTTTTAAGTGATATCTGTAACCAGGATATCAGTTATTGCAGAAATTAAGAGAAACCCCAAAATTGCTTATCTGTAGTAAAAACTAATGCTCTTAAGCATTTTTAAACGTTTAGGAAATTTTAAATTACAGTACTGTTAATATACAGTGTTATATTAGTTCAGGTATATAATACGGTGATTCCAGTTCCTTACAACACTGGTACTCATCACAACAAATGTACTCCTTAAAGCCCTTCACATCTCTGACCCATCCCCAATCCACCTCCACTCTCGGAACCATCAGTTTGTTCTGTATAGTTAAGAGTCTGTTTCTTGGTTTGTCTTGGTCCCTTTTTTTTTTCCTTGCTCATTTGTTTTGCCTCTTAAATGCCACATAAGAGTGAACTCATATGTTATTTGTCTCTCACTGACTGTTTTTGCTTAGCATTATACTCTCTAGCTCCATCCATGTCATTGCAAATGGCAAGATTTCATTCCTTTTTATGACTTAGTAATATTCCATCATGTGCGCGCGCGTGCACACACACACACACACACACACACACCACATCTTCTTTATCCATTCATCCATCAGTGAACATTTGGACTCTTTCCATAATATCGCTATTGTAGATAATGCTGCTATAAATATAAGGGTACATATATCCCTTTGAATTAGTGTTTTTGCATTTTTTGGGTAAATATACAGTAGCGCAATTACTGAATTGTAGAGTAGTTCTATTTTTAACTTTTCAAGGGAACTTCATACTGTTTTCCACAGTGGCTTCACCAGTTTGCACTCCCACCAATAGTGCATGAGAGTTTTTTTTCTCCACATCTTTGCCAACATTTATTGTTTCTTGTGTTTTTGATTTTTGTTATTCTGACAGGTATGAGGTGATACTTCATTTTAGTTTTGATTTGTATTTCCCTGATAATGAGTGATGTTGATCATCTTTTCATGTGTCTGTTGGCCATCTATATGTCTTCGAAGAAATGTCTGTTCATGTCTTCTGCTCATTTTTAATTGGATTATGTGTTTTGGGAGTGTTGAGATGTGTATGTTCTTTACATATTTTGGATACTAACCCTATAGCAGATATGTTATTTGCAAATACCGTCTCCCCTCAGTGGGTTGCCCTTTAGTTTTGTTGATTGTTTCCTTTGCTCTACAGAAGTGTTTATTTTGATATAGTCCCAATTGTTTATTTTTGCTTTTGCTTCCCTTGCTTCAGGAGACATATACAGAAAAATGTCACTATGGCTGATGTCAGAGAAATTACTACCAGTGCTTTTCTAGGATTTTTTCTGGTTTCAGGTCTCATGTTAAGTTTTAATCCATTTTGAATTCATTTATAGAAAGTGACTCAGTTTCATTCTGTTGCATGTTGCTTTCCAGGTTTCCCAACACCATTTATTGAAAAGACTTTTTCCCATTGGATATTCTTTCCTCCTTTATCGGAAGTTAATTGACCATATAATTGTGGGTTTATTTCTGGGTTTTGTATTCTGTTCTGTTGATCTATGTGTCTATATTTGTGTCAGTACCACACTGTTTTGATCACTACAGCTTTGTAATATATCTTAAAGTATGATATTGTGATAGCTATAGCTTTGCTTTCCTTTTGCAAAATTGTTTTTTTTTTAGCAATTCGAGGTCTTTTGTGGTTCCATAAAATTTCACAATTGTTCTAGTTCTGTAAAATGCTTTTGGTATTGTAATAGGGAGTGCATTAAATCTGTAGATTGCTTTGTATAGTGTAGACATTTTAACAATATTTTTTCTTCCAATCCATGAGCATGGGATGTCTTTCCATTTTTTGTGTCCTCTTCAATTTCTTTCATGATTGTTTTCCAGTACTTAGAATACAGGTCTTTCACCTCTTTGGTTAGGTTTGTTCTTGTATCTTATTATTTATGGTACAATTATAAGTGGGATCATTTCCTCAATTTCTCTTTCTGTTGCTTCTTTATTAGTGTGTAGAAATGCAACAGATACTGAACATTGATGTTGTATCCTGGGACATAAATTTGCTGAATTCATTTTTTAGTTACAGCAGTGTTTTGGTGGAGTCTTCAGGGTTTCCTATAGAGATTATTATATCATCTGCAAATAGTGAAAGTTTTACTTCCTCCTTACCAATTTAGATGCCTTTTATTTCTTCTGCTGTCTAATTGCTATTGCTAGAACTTCTAGTACATTGTTGAATAACAGTGATGAGAGTGGACATCTTTGCCTTGTTCTTGACCTTAGGGGAAAGTTCTCAGGTTTTCTCCATTAAGGATGGTGTTTGCTGTGGGTTTTTTTATGTATGGCCTTTATTATGTTGAGGTATATTCCTCTAAACCTACTTTGTTGAGGGCTTTTATCATTAATGAATGTTGTACTTTGTCAAATGCTTTTTCTATGTCTGTTGAAATGTTATGTTTTTTATCCTTTCTCTTATTGATGTGATGTATCACATTGATTGATTTACAAATATTGAACTGCCCTTATATCCCAGGAATAAATCCCACTTGATCATGGGGAATGGTCTTTGTAAGGTATTATTGAATTCTATTTGCTAGCATTTTGTTAAGGATTTTTGCATCAATGTTCATCAAAGATATTGGCCTGTAGTTCTCTTTTTTCTGTTATCTCTATCAGGTTTCAGTATCTGGGTAATGCTGGCCTCATACAATGAATTTGGAAGTTTTCTTTCCTT
Source organism: Vulpes lagopus (assembly GCF_018345385.1). NCBI lineage: Eukaryota > Metazoa > Chordata > Mammalia > Carnivora > Canidae > Vulpes > Vulpes lagopus. Next base: position 80,240,595 of record NC_054834.1, read on the forward strand.
TTTTATTTTTTGGAGTAGTTTGAGAAGGACAGTATTAACTATTCTTTAAATGTTTGGTAGAATTCACCTGTGAAGCTGTCTGGTCCTGGACTTTTGTTCATTGAGAGTTTTTTGATTACTGATTCAATCTCCTTGCTCATAATCAGTCTATTCAGACTTCCTATTTCTTCTTGCTTCAGTTTTGGTAGTTTGTATGTTTCTAGGAATTTATCTGTTTTTTCTAGGTTTTCCTATTTTGTTGACCTGTAGTTTTTCATATATTCTTTTACAATTGTTTGTATTTCTGTTGCATTGGTTGTTATTTCTTCTATTTGTAATTTTACTTGAGTCTTTTTGTTTTTTTTTTAATGAATCTGGCTAGAAGTTAATGAATTTCATTTATCTTTTCAAAGAATCAGCTCCTAGGTTTTTTTTTTCAAAGATTCATTTATTCATTTATGATAGACATAGAGAGAGAGGCAGAGACACAGGAGGAGAGAGAAGCAGGATCCATGCCGGGAGCCTGATGTGGGACTCGATCCCGGGACTCCAAGATTGGGCCGGGTCAAAGGCAGGCGCTAAACCGCTGAGCCACCCAGGGATACCGAGCCCCTAGTTTTAATTATCAGTTATACTGCTTTTTTAGTTTCTATGTCATTTATTTCTGTTCTAATCTTATATTATTTCCTTCCTTCTGCTGGTTTTGTTCTTTTTCTAGCCCTTTTAGGTATAAGGTTAGGTTGTTTATTCAAGATTTTTCTTGATTCTTGGGTAAATATTTATTGCTATAAACTTTCCTCTTAGAACTTCCTTTGGAACTTAGAACTTTGTCTAAAGGTTTTGGACTGTTGTTATTTCATTTTCATTTGTTTCCATGTACATTTGGATTTCTTCTTTGATTTCTTCATTAACCCATTCATTATTCAGTAGCATGTTATTTAACCTCCTTGTATTGTGGTCTTTCCAGATTTTTTTTTTTTTTTGGTTGGTTTCTCATTTCATAGTAGTATTGTCAAAAAGATGCGTGGTATGATTTCGATCTTTCTGATTTGTTGAGACTTGTTTTGTGGCCTAATATGTGATCTAGTCTGGAAAATGTTCCATGTGCACTGAAAAGAATGCATATTCTGTTTTAGGATGGAATGTTCTAAATATATCTGTTAAATCCACCTGATCCAATGTGTTGATTTTCTGATTGGATGATCTGTCCATTGACGTAAATGGGGTGTTAAAATCCCCACACTAATTGTATTACTACTATTCACTAGTTCCTTTATGTTTATCATTAACTGTTTTATGTATTTGGGTGTTCCCATGTTGTGTACATAAATATTTATAATAATTTTATCTTGTTGGATTGTCCCTTGTTTTATTATATAGTATCTCATTTTTCTCTTGTTACAATCTTTGTTTTAAAATCTATTGTCTGTTATAAGTATTGCTACTCTGGCTTTCTTTTGACATGTTTGCATGATTGATGTTTCTCTATCCCCTCACCTTCAATCTGTAGGTGTCTTTAGGTCTAAAATGGGCCCTCTGTAGATAAAGATGGGTCTTGTTGTTGTTTTTTTAATCCATTTTCTTACCCTACCCTATATCTTTTGATTGGAACATTAAGTCCATTTACCTTAAAAGTAATTATTGATAGATATGTATTTATTGCCATTTTTTTGTTGTTTGTAGAGATTTTTCTCTGACCCTTTCTTCTCTTTCATGGTTTGCCTGTTTTCTTTCATGATATATTTGGATTTCTTTATCTTTATTCTTTGTGTATATATTAGTGATTTTTAATTTGTGGTTGCTACCAGGTTTGTATATAACATCTTCAGCATATAGCAGTGTATATTAACTTGATGGTCATTTAAGTTTGAACCCATTCTTTATTCCTTTTCTCTCCACATTTTATTTATGTTGTGTCACATTTTATGTCCTTGTTTTTGTGATTCCTTGACTGGTATTTTACAGAAGCATCTATTTTTATTGCTTTTGTGCTTTCTATTTTCATACTGTCATTTTTTGTCTTTCCAATCAGAGTCCCTTTAATATGTCTCACAAGGCTGGTTTAATGGTCATGAGCTCCTTTAATTTGTATTTTTCTGGGAAACTCTTTATCTGTCCTTTTATTCTGAATGATAGCATTGCTAAATACAATATTCTTGGCTGCAGATTTTTCCCATTCAGCACATTGAATGTATTGTGTCATTCCCTTCTGGCTTGCAAAGTTTCTGCTAAAGGTCTACTGATAGCCATGTGGAGTTTCCTTTGTATGTCTACCTTGAATTGCTGATTTTATTTATTTATTTAAGATTAATTTATTTATTCTAGAGACAAAAACAGAGACAGAGATAGAGAAGAGGAGTAGAGGGGAGAATCTTCAAACAGACTTCCTACTCATGAGATCACAGCCTGAGTTTTTGTCCAACTTCCAAACAAGAAGTTGGATGCTAAGTCGACTGAGCCACCCAGGCCCCCCTTGTATTGCTACCTTTTTTTTTTTCACTTCATTTTGCCATTTTAATTACAATATCTGTTGGTGTAGATACACTTTTGTTGATTTTGTTGAGGGTTCTCTGTGCCTCCTAGATCGGGATGTCTGTTTCCTTCTCCAGATTAGGGAGGTTTTTAGCTACTATTTCTTCAAATAATTTTTCTACTCTCTTTTCTCTCTCTTCTTCTTCTGGGATCTCTATAGTACAAGTGTTTTATGTTTGATGGAGTCACCAAGTTCCTTAAGTCTATTCTCTTTTTGCATAATTCTTTTTTCTCTCTTATTTTCAACTTGATTATTTCACAATAGTCTGTCTTCAAGGTCATTATTTCATTCCTCTGTTTCTTCCAGCCTGCTCTTTATTCCATGAAATGTGTTTCTCATTTCATTTATTGAACTCTTTGTTCTGCCAGTCCTCAGGTTGATTCTGGGGCGTTTAGGATGGTTTGATAGTTATGTAGTTGTTTTCATGGGATGAGACAAGTGTAGGGTCCTTCTACTCTGCCATCATCTTTGTAACTTCACATTTTTTCAGTTTTTAACTTTAGCTTAATCCAATTTAGCAGTATTTTTTCAGTATCTCTAATATACTCTCCTCTACAACTACCAAAATGAATAGTGCATAGTTTCTGTATGCGTTTGATGAGGATAATGAATTAACTATATACATGTTCTTGTAAACATTTGCACAGGGTACTATATAACTAAAAGAAGGATAATAGGCCAAACTAAGAGTTTATGGGAGACTTCTTGAAAGAGATGCCACATTAAATACCCTGTAATGTTTAAAGCATTTTACCAGACATTATTTCATTTGAAACTAATGGGGATTCTAGACATTTCACGGGGCAGTTATTATCCTAATTTTGCAAATGAATTTGCAAATTTATCAAAAGATGATGCATATCTTTGCCCAATATACTTTGGTATACAATGAATATATCACAGAGCATAGCTCACACCCAGGTAATCTTGTTTTAAATACTAGTCCTTCTCTCCACCCCCACAACACAACAAAGTGCTTGTTAAATTGAATAAAAGCAGTGTATAAATATAGCCATAGAAGGCAATAAATGGAACTTGGTTGGATGGTGTTATAAAAGTCAGATCTTTTGATGTAGTGATCTTGTGGTTACTTACTAATGTAAAGCCTGACACTGTTTAGTGTTTGGCATTTAGGTGTTGCATGAAGAGTTACCTCATAGTGCATAAGTGTAAAATACCTTTATAACTCAGCACATGTTCTGTATAGATAAGTTATTATTATTGTTTCTCTCAAGCTTTTTTCTTTTATGCAAAACTCATTGCTGTTCAATAGTCCATTAATCCATCAGCTGGACGAATTCTTATGAAACTTGGGCCATCAGGCAGTTTCCAGGGTAGCAAAGTATAGTGCCTTCACACAAAAAAGAGCAGAGTTCAGTCACGAAAGGAAATATTTGGACAATGTCTTGTTCCTTTCTGAGGTTATTGGCTGTACTCTCAAAGCCTTGGTGTAATGCTGCATAACTTCACCATCTATTCTTATTATCCTTTATTACCCTAGGTTCTTGCAATTAATAAGGCATTAGTTTTAAGACACAATATAGCAAATATGTATAAAAAAATATTTGCCAGCAGTAATTCTTCCTTAAAATTGCTTTAAAGATCTATTTGCTTGAGGAAATAAGTTTCTGTTCAAATAAAAATTAAGATTTTTCATTTTAATTGGTGTATAATTCTGTAATCAATTTTTCTCTTTCCCTCTCCATTTCTCTGTCTCTGACTATCTCTATTTTTCTCTGCCTTCCTCCCCCTCTCTCTTTCTCTGTCTCCCAAAAATGCATTTCAATATTTAACTTGGCACTGAGGAGTTTTGCATGATGTTTAATTGGCAGACTGCTTCACTTTCAAAGGAAAATATTATTCACTTAACACATTCTCTTGGTTTAAATGTAAACTATTCTTTTCCTAGTTAGTTATCTTGCTTGGCCTTGTCTTCAATTTTTTCCATTTCCAGAGCTCTTAGTCTCATATAACCTGCGTTTAGAAAATTCTAATTTATTTGTTAGATTAAGGAGAAAACATAAAGTAATTTTATGTTCAAAATAATATAATGCGTATTACTATTTTTGCATCAGTTAATTTCCTAACACCTATGCCTATTTCAGTGACTCTGGGTACAGTTTAAAAAAAATTTAATAGAAAAATATACTTTTATATGGAGGATGAATTTCTTTACCAGCTCTACATGATGCATAATTGATGGATGTGAGAAATGTTTTAAAAGTGAGAATTCCCATTGGAAATGTCTAGGACTTAATACATCTCACCTATGTTGTTCACATACAGCCAATTTAATGTTGCAGTGGCATTTTTAGTGGCTGTTCTTTTTTGATTACTTCAACTGTCAGTGCATTGTCTAAATGTTCTAATATCTTTAAGTATCATTTAGTCTCATCACTGCATTAATACTGGTGATACTAGCTTTACTACTAGATCATGTTACATGGTGTGCTAGCAGAGAAGAATTCATGTTACTGCATCATACATTTTTAAAAACATTTTAGTTATTATATTTAATAGAATTGGTTATACTTTATTCCTATATATTTTACTCTGTTTAAAACATTAATCTGAAAAGAGCTACAAGAGCATCACTAAAATATCAAAGGGATCTATGGGGCAAAGAAGAGCCAAGAATCTTTATTTTAAGGTTTAATTTAATTTTTACTTTCAAATCATTGCCAAAAATAAGCTAATTTTTGCATTCCACCCCCAACTTATTCTTGTCCTCAAATCTCTTTCACTGTGCATAATGCATATGGGCTCTCTGGAAGAAGAAAAAAAGAATTATTTTTCTTAATATCTGAATAGAATGCAATTCTGTTTATTCAGTTCTATTTATTCATGATTTATCCCCCCAAATGTCCTATTTATTAAACTTTAAAAAGATGTGAATAACATGGATTATTTATAGGATAATTTAGAATTTGCATAATTTCATCTGAATAAATCATAAGAAATTAAATAATTTACATAATTTAAAAGATACTGGCTTTAATATTTGTAATATTAAATATAATGGTTTTAATCTTGTACCTTATGAAAGATTTATGAATTAAGCATAAACTCTTATAACTTGAGTATTGTTATTTTCAAAGTGCATTTATCAGCAACTCTGAACCACAAAATATATAGATTAAAATAACTGGTTTATTCTCCCTAGGTAACATATCTAAAAAACATGATTGATAATGTTTTCTTATTAGCATGGTGTTAGACAAGATAATGATTTGAGGTTCCTTGCAACTCGAAGAACAGGTAATCTAGTCTGTGTATTCTTACTGTATATATAGTAAGGAAGAATTATATTTATTTTTAAGTTATCACTTTTATTAAAATATGTATTTTCTTTGGACAAACAAATCAAAATTTGTTTTATGGAATTTATGTAGCATATTCAAATAAAATAAAATCACAGGTTCTGGAGAGTGTTTTTCATCCCTCTAACCCTCACTCCCCTAACTCTGTTCCTTCACTTCTGGCTTCTGGTGCTAGAACATATCAAGTTAGCATAATTGGTAGAGTGGAGAAAAGAGACAAATACTCTTTTAGTGAATCAGAGGTGGTCCATAAAAAGTATGCCATCTTTATAGCTGGTTATGGGCAGTGACTATTGAAATGGTTTATAGTAATCTCAATCTCAGTTAAAAATAACAAGACAAAAAGTCTCAACACTGAAATGGTTCTCAAAGCCTTCTCATCTCTTGTATATACAGAGACTGAGAGACTTGTACACACAGAAATGTCATCTCATAAATTTTCTCAAGAGATATTTTTGCTTCTCATTTTTATCATAAACAACCATTCCCTTTGCTACTACTGATTAGTTATAAAATACTACACTTATACCATGTAGTTAAAATGCTGTTAATAACTTCTTATTACCTCCAGGATAAATCCAAAATTAATAGCATAAATATCAAGTCCTTGCTGACAAGGACTGTGAGGAATACCAATAAATTGCAACCCTGTTTCCTACATAAGTTCTAAAAAACTAGAAAATTGAAAAGATGTTAGTGGTAGCAGGCTAAAGTGGTACTTTTACTAAGGATAAGATTAAATTGTAAGACATAGGTTACTTAGTATGAAAACCAAATGGTTAACTGAATTAGAGAATCAAGCAGACCTATGAAATGTGACATGGGATATTTGGGGAGGACATATCCCGTATCTATTCAAAATAAATACATAAAGAAATAAATAAGTAAATTAATAAAAGTAATAAGTAAATCTTTTTTAAAGCCTTAGAACACACACAGATCACATCTTGTGTTTCTTGTCACTCTAAGAAGTCCTTATTTTCACAGGAAATTGGCATATTACACATATTTTCAAATTAATATTCAGTTATTATTTCAGTGAAGTTTAAGTGCTCACTCCATTCAAAGCATTATATAGTAGGCTTTATGGGGAAATTTGGTATAGGTTTTAGTATTCTCCTAAAGCATTTTCCCAAAGTTCAGAAACTAGTGGGCCAAATGAACACATAAACAAAAGCAAACAATAACACAAAACCTTTGGGATGACACTAAATAAGAGAAATACTGTTATAGGTGAATGATGTGCTATGATGGTAGGAGGAAAGAAAAGTTAATTTTCTATCCAGCAACTGATTCTAGTTAAAAGAAAATATTATAAATAAATCAGAATTAAGAAAATGCTTGTTTCTGTATTTATCTTGAAAAACCTAACATGAAAGATAATATACTCTGTTCAGTCACATTATAAAATTACTGAAATCTCTCTCCAGAATTATTCTGATATTTGAACCTTTATTAATCATTCCATTAAGACTCTTCCTTCTCGTGGATCCCCGGGTGGCTCAGGGGTTTAACGCCTGCCTTCAGCCCAGGGTGTGATCCAGGATCAAGTCCCACATCAGGCTTCTTGCATGGAGCCTGCTTCTCCCTCTGCCTGTGTCTCTGCCTCTCTCTCTCTCTCTCTCTCTCTCTCTCTCTCTCTCTCTCTCTGTCTCTCATGAATAAATAAATAAAATCTTTAAAAAAATAATAAAAATAAGTTAAAAATAAAAAAAAGACTCTTCCTTCTCACATAATGCAGTACTCTTAGTCTTCATTAAATATGGCTAATGCAATAAAAGTATTAGGCTGTGAAAATTTCTTCAGAATTAGATTTTTGCTAAGAAAAGATTTAAGGATCTTAGCAAAATTGGAATTTTTTTGACATTTAAAAGAAACTTTGTAGTCAGTACTGTTTCATAGAACTCTTCGCTGTGATGGATCTGTTTTAAAATTCACACTGTCCAATGCAGTAGCCATTAGCCCCATGTGAATCTTGAGTACTTGAAGTGTGGCTATTGCAACTGAGGGACTAAATTTTTATTTTATTTCAATTAATGTAAATTAAAATAACCACATGTGGCTACTGGCTACCATATTGTATAACCAGCTCTAGAATGAATATATGAAAATTGGTTGGGGCATTCTTGGTTAATTGATGGGGTAAGGAAACCAAAGCTGACAAACCAAGGTAACTGGTGGAGCCTCTGCTAGTCCCTGAAGCCCATTCAGCCCTCATTTTCCTCTTCAATGCATACAACTAATGTGGCAGGTCTGCCACTTGGTGCTAAAGGAGCAAGTGATCCTGACCATAAAAGTATGACAAATGATGCATCTAAGAGGTGGCAAAGTGGAGCCACCTCCTCCATCAGGAGAGTTACATCTAATGAATTTCATCATTTCCTTTCTGAGGTGTGCATGTCTAATAGGAGACAGTCAATAATCGCCTGCTGAGTAGATCATCAAACAAAGTGAATTAGCTATACAATTGGAGAGGGGTAGATAAATAGAAAAGATTGCAAATGTGGAATGTATAGTATTTGATATTTTGATTGAATTTGTTTTGAATTTATAGATCAAGTTGGGAATAATTGATATTTTACCAGTATTGAGTCTACTAATCCATGAAAATAGAATATTTCCTATTCTTTTACGTCCAATTTGTTTCATCCAAGTTTTATAATTTTCCACATACAGGTTTCATACATATTGGTTTTTAGTTTTGTTACATTGTGGTCTAAAAACATACTTTGTATGTTATTTATTATTTTAAATTTTTATGGTGTGTTCTGTGTCTCTGAATATGTATTTTGTGGAGTCTGCCAAGTGAGCTTGCAAAGAATGTGTACTTTGCTCTCATTAGGAGTATTCGACACCTACTGTCAATGTCAGTTAGATCAAGTTGATTCAGAGGGTTCTATATTCTACTGATTTCAGGTTCAGGTCATCTATATCCTTACTGATTTTCTGCCTGCTAGGTCAACCAGTAATTGAAAGAGAGGTGTTGATGTTTCCAATCATACATACATTTTAAACTAATCTAAGTATACTTTGAAATGATGCTATACCACTTCACATATAATACAGGTATCTTTTAATAGAGTATTACCAATTCCTCTATCGTAAGCCTTATGAAATTTCTTTCATTTATTTCACTTGTCTATATGCTATATCAGCTAGTAACATTATTATTATTATTGCTTTAGATAAACAGCTATAGTTCAAGTGATTTTATTTATTTTTATTTTTTAAAAGACTATTTATTTTAATAGAGAGCAGTAGGAGAGAGAGAGCAAGAGAGAGACAGCAAGAGAGCATGAATGGGGAGGGGAGGGGCAGAGGGAGAAGCAGATTCCTTGCTGAGCTGGGAGCCTGATGCAGGACTTGATCTCAGGACCCTGGGATCATGACCTGAGCTGAGGCAGATGCTTAACCAATTGAGCCAGCCAGGCACCTGGTCAACTGATGTTAAACAACCTTGGTTAGGTAAGTCATTAGAGATAGAGGTCTTTCCAACAAATGGTGCTAAAATAATTGACTATCCATATCCACATATATATATAAATATATAAGCCATATATATATATGATTATGTAAACTGTATATATATATATGAACCTTAATCTAATTACTTATTCATTTAAAATTAACTTGAAATGGATTGTAGAGCTATATATATTCGATGTAACTATTAAAATTGTAGAAGAAAATATAGAAGAAAGTTCAATGACTTAGAGAAGGTGAAGATTGTTTAGGTAGGACACAAATCAGCAAATCATAAAGGAAAAAGACATTGAGAAGTTGGACTTCATAAAAATTTTCAATTTTGTTTTTCAAAAGAAAAACAAAACCACAAAGTGGCAGAAAACATATAACTTATAATGGATTTTATCCATAATATATAAAGAACTCTTATAACTTTTATAGATAATAGACTTATAGATATGGAATTTACAGAGGTAATAGACTACCAAAGTAAAACAAATAGGCAAAAAATTGAATCAGATACTTCACCAAAGAAGATAATGTAATGATAGATATGCATATAAACAGATGCTTCACATCATAGCATTAGGGAAATGCAAATTAAATACAAAATAAGAGCACACATCTACGAGGATGCCTAAGTAGATGCTACAGTGAAGAACAACTAGAAGTCAAATTAATTGATGGTGGAGATGGAAAAAGATACAGACACTTGGGAAAACAGTTTGGTAATTTCTTATAAATTTTGTCATATACTTACCTTACATATCACCAATCTAATTCTTTAATATGTAACCAAGAGAATACATCCACAAAAAGGTCCCTGTGCAAATGTTCAAAGCTGCTATATTTGTAACATGCAACAATTGAAAGTAATCAAATTCCCATACAATATTTACTGAGAAATACTACTTAATAAAAGGGAACACATTGATGCACAGAACAGGACTGAAATCAAAGTGAAAGAAGCCAGGCACACAAAAAACACACAGAAAACTGAAGGATGTAAGATTCTATTACTATGAAATTCTAGGAAAGAAGAAAAACATAAGACAGTTACAATGATTATCAGGAGCTGGAATTATAAGGAGCAGATTGTCTGCAAATGAGCACACTGAAACTTATTGGTCTGCAAGTAGTCTATATTTTGATTTGGTGGTAATTATATGCTGTCAACATTTGTCAAAAATAATCTTAATAAAAATGAATTTTATTGGGATCCCTGGGTGGCGCAGCGGTTTGGCGCCTGCCTTTGGCCCAGGGCGCGATCCTGGAGACCCGGGATCGAATCCCACGTCGGGCTCCCGGTGCATGGAGCCTGCTTCTCCCTCTGCCTGTGTCTCTGCCTCTCTCTCTCTCTCTCACACTGTGTGCCTATCATAAATAAATAAAAATTTAAAAAAAAAATGAATTTTATTGAATCTAAATTATATTAATATATATAACTTTAATGGAATAGGATAAACATCAAACAACCCAACTCTTAGCCAGATTATCATAAATTTTCATATTAAAGGCCTATATGCTTCAGTATGTATCGCCTTGTACAAATTTCCCTTTCGAGGAAGAATTGCAAGGCATGCCAAAAAAGCAATATAAAACATAAGGTGAAGCAATATAGTCATTATCAGAACCAGATTCAGATATCTTTCAGATGGTGGAAGTATCTGATATGGAATTTAAAAAAATTATTATAATATGTTACAGAGTCTCATGGAAAATGTGAGCAGCATGCAGTACGAGATTGGTATTGTCAGTAGAGATATGGAAACCATAAGAGAAAATTAAAAGGAAATATTAGATATTAAAAATGTAGTAATAGAAATTAAGAATGCACTCAAAGTGCTCATACCTGATTTAACATAGCCAAAGAAAGAAATAGCAAACTTGAACATCAGGTAGCAGAAATTACCCAAACTGAAATGCAAGGATAAAAAAGATTGGAGAAGGGGGTGCCTGGGTGGCTCAGTCCATTAAACAGCTGCTTTCGGCTCAGGTCATGATGCCAGGGTCCTGGGATCAAGCCCCATCCCAGGTTCCCCACGGGGAACCTGCTTCTCCCTCTCTCTCTCTGCTCTTCACCCTGCTTCTGCTCTCTCTTTCACTTTATCTCAAATAAGTAAATAAAATCCTAAAAAAAAAAAAAAAGGTTGGAGAAGGAAACAAAACAAAACACAACACCCAAGACTATGGGACAAAGTAAGAAGTACAACATTTATGTAATTGGACACAAGGAGAATGGGAAAATGAGAAGATGAAATATTTGAAGACACAATGATTTATTTCCTCAAATCACAGATCCCAGAAGCTCAGAAAACACAAGTGGGATAAATATAAAAACCACACACCTAGGCAATTCATATTGAAACTGCAGAAAACTAAAGACAAATAGAAACCTTGAAGGCAGCCAGAGGGGAGGAACCTTACCTAGAAAGGAATGACGATAATTAGAGCCAGCTGCTCATCAGAATCTTTGCAAATGGGAAGAGAGAGTAGTCAAATTATTAAAGTATTAAAAAGAAAAAAAAACTACCAATGTAGAATTCTATATCAAATGAAACTGTTCTTCAATAATAAAATAAACATTTTCTGAAACAAAAATTAAGAAAAATTTATTGTTTACAGACTGTACTATAAGAAATTTTGAAAGTTCTTTTAAAGGAGCAAGATAACACATCAAAAATTTGGATTTACATAAAGAAAGAAAGTGTATCAGAAAAAAATGAATATCAGTATTTGATATTTTTCTACAAGAAAAGATCTGTTGTTATGAGTAAGGACCAAGATAAATAGATGGGACATCCTTAGACACTTCTGAGATAAAAAATAGATCAGAAATGGGACCATGATTAACTGACACATGGAAATATATAGGTCAGCATCTATAATGCTAACCAAGAGAAAGAATTTCTGCCGTGTTAACATAAAATTTATTTCTTTTTTTAAAAGATTTATTTCTTTGATGTGTGAGAGAGAGAGCATGAGCAGACAGTGGGGGAGCGGGAGTGCAGCGGGAGAGACTCCTCAAGCAGACTCCATGCTGAGTGTGGAGCCCAACCCTGGCTTCACATCACACCCCATGAGATGACCTGAGCCACAAACAGAGTCAAGATAAGTTGAGCCACCCAGGCAGCCCATGGTGTGTTTCTGTAGAGTCCTCTCTAGATGGGGATCCCTGTGTGGTGCACTGGTTTGGCGCCTGCCTTTGGCCCAGGGCGCGATCCTGGAGACCCGGGTTCGAATCCCACATCGGGCTCCCAGTGCATGGAGCCTGCTTCTCCCTCTGCCTATGTCTCTGCCTCTCTCTCTGTGACTATCATAAAATAAATAAAAAATTTTTTTTAAAAAGTCCTCTCTAGAGTGGTGTCGGGGATTGAAAGTAACTGTTCACCTGTTACTGCCCTACGATGCCTCAGTATAGGCTCCCCTGCAAACACTTGTCAGATGGAGATCAAGATAGGAAGGGTAGGTACTATCTCCTATGTCTAAATATTTACATTATAAATGTATAGAAAACTATTAAATAAAATATTTTTATCCTTAAAAAAAGCTATAATGAGATATTACTACATATCATTTTTAGGACCAAATCAGAATGGATGACAATATCTAGCAGTGCACAGATGTAGAGCAACTGGGTCTGTCGTAGGAATGTGATTTAGAGGAAAGTTTGCAATCTCTTATGAAGTTAAAATATACTTCCCATACCATCGGCAATTATTTTCTAGGTATTTACTCAGGAGAAATGACTACTGATATATTCACTAATATGGATGAATCTTGATATACTGCTGGAAATAAGTCAGACACAAAAGGCTGCATATCATTTTATTTATACAAATGCTACAAAAACAAATCTATACTACAGTGACAGAAAACACAAGTCTGAGCAGTTGTGTGACTGGAAATAAACACAGGGACTTTGAGGATAATGGATATTGTCTGCTTTTTGTTTGGAATAGTGGTTAAAGGTAGGTACATTTGTCAGGAATTGAACTACACATGTGAGTATATTGTATTTGAATAATACATCATTAAAGTTAGTCTTGAAAAGTATGTCTTGACCATGATGGCCAAGAATTAACCTTGACATTAGTAACATACTGGATTTCCTTCTCTTTCTCTTTCTTTCTCTTACTTGAAGATGGACATAACTAGAATCTGCTGGATTATCTTAAGAGATATTTAATCATCCAGAGGAGGGCAGTCTCATTTATATTCAAGATAAGGAAGCTATATATCTAATAATTATAGGGGTGTGATAAAACAAACAAACAAACAAACAAACAAACAAACAAACATATCCACCATTTGCAGGTTTCCAGCCAGAAGAAATGTGCTCACAGGCTGGAACAATGAATCCAGAATAAGAACCAGGTACATTTGCAATTATGTATTAAATTGATTTAATGTGATGTAGTAAAGTTTGCTCTTTTATATTTTGTTGTAGATCTGTGTCCAATGAAAAATATGCAAATAAAATTACTATCTAAAGGTACTTTATATTTCCTGCAGAAATAATTATACAATTATTAGAATCATTTTGTCTGGAATAACATATTTGGAAATGTTGACTGCCTATGCTTTGTCACAACCCAGAAAACCATGGTATTCGGGAGTAGTGAAATATATACATTATTTTGTTGATACAATATATCCCCTCACTTGTAGGGAAAATTTAATTATTTTTAACAAATATGAATTCTCTGAATTAACATGGAGAATGATCAGCTCAGAATTAAAGAGGAAAATTTTAAATCAGTAACTGTAAGATTAAGTTAATTTGATTAAGAAAGGGAGAGATTACTGTGCTCTAAGACTTATTCAGTAGAATTCGATGCCTTTAAATTGACTTTAAATATACAGCATAATTTCAGCTAGATCAGAGATTGTGAACTGAGTTTTGAATTACTATTGAACACATAATTAAAGTAACCACTACATACACTTTTCTGGAAAGATTTTGGACAGATATAGGACTCTGTGTGTGCGTGTGTGTGTGTATAAATAGTACAAAATCTGAGCTTCTGCTGCCTTGGTTTTATCAAGGCTTCACTCATTAACTGGGCAAACGTGGTAGTTATTTAAGTTTTATGTATTTTTGTGTTTCCCCTTCCATAAAATTGGGACGATGGTAAATAGTGTCCACCCCATATACTTGTTATGCTGATTAAGTGACAATATATGTAACACGTTTAGAACAGTGCATAGCACATGAACACAATTTAAGTACTGTTTGCTTTTTTTATTGTTTTTATTGGACATTAGCCCAAGTTTTCATTGGAAACTTTCTAGTAGTACTTACAAGAATGAATAATGTGGAAAGAAATGGAAACTTCTGGTGGGTGGAGCAGAACTAGAGAATGTATATCATACGATGTAAGAAGCACTAGAGTAAGATTTTTTTTCTCTCTTGTTCACTGATATATGCCAAGTATCCCAAATAGAGTCCGGCATAGAGAAGTCAATAGATGCTTGTTGAATTGAATTGGCATTGCCATGAAGATACGATGTCCTCATGTCCAACACTTATGAAAATTAAACATCCAGTTACATGAGAACAATTATAACTCAACATGTAATACACATGAGAAAAGAATTTGAAATTGCTTCGTGAACTACTGTCTCAAACTTGAAAAATGAAATCTGCATGAAGTAAATAGTTTGCACGTAGGAAAAAAAGGCTACAAAGGCTATTATGCCACTGATAATAAGTCAGTGGCATCTGATAGGACAAAAAAAAAGATGGCAATAATTTACATTAGCTGAGGAAAAAATGGGAGGAAATGTAAAAACTCTGAGGAAACAAATTTTTGTTGATCAGGGAATTCCTTAGTTCTATTCTATGAGGAATGTATCACACTGGACCTTGCACAATTAAACTTGGCAAAATTTGGTTTCATCTTCCTCACTTCCTTTTTGCTAGTCTATATGGTTAAAACATTGACCAATATGAATGGAATTTCATGAAATGATTATCATGAAAACTAAATTTTTAATTCTGTCTTGGACCTCTATATATAGCTTGCTTTAAAGTCTTAGGATTATCTTTTTATATGACCAGAATGACTTTACATAATGGTCCCAGATGCTTCATTACAAAAGAGGTAATGAACCTTCTTCAACACCTCAAGCTGAGCATCCGTGACTGCTCATCAGTGAGTGAGCAAATTATGTCAGTTAATCGGCAAGGAAAGAGCAAGTTGCTGCTATCATGTGATTCTGTTTAGTTTCCTGTGATGCTTAATATGAAAAGGAACTTTACCCACTGTTCTATCTTTTCTATTCTCCCATCAGTCTGTTTTTCCTGAGACACATATTCTTACTCTTTAAGTTATCATGAACTATTGGTAAGACCATGGATGACTTGTAAGATTGACTTGCACACCACTGAACTCAACTTTATTTCGTAAATATCTAATGCAAAGAGAGATACTCTGGATCTAAGCAATTCTCTATTCAGAACTTTTGTGCATTCAGGCAAAACTGAATTTCCAATCTTGATATATTGTGAGTCTATAATTTTAGAAGATATACAGGGTGTGGGTTTTGATGAATGCAAGTTAATATGGCCATGCATATTACCTGTCCAGTCTTTTCACCCAACTGATCTCTCACTGGAGAGTTCATGAAATAGGAGAGCACATAGGAAAAATGGGGCCGGAGTGAAGAAACAGAGCTGAAGGAAACAATATCTCAGGGTGAAATGTGAAATATCTAAAAAGTGAAATGCTTTTGCTATGCTGTAATGGAAGATGAACTAAAATTTGATCAATAAGTAATCTTAAAGGCCACTTCTAAAAGAACACTCTTCTTATAGTTGCACTTAAAAAAAAAAAACATTTTGGATTCACTGAAGTAGTTTTACCTTGGTGTGCTATAAAATAAGAAAAAAAATTCAAATTAGTTCAGTGATGCAAAAGAGTAAATATAAAATAACTGTGAAAATATAACAATATAATGATAGATATTAAATTAGTTGTCCCTTCCCAGTAGCATGAATAAAGAGCTATTAACCATAAATTGCAATGGAATTACCTATTGGATGACAAAACCCCCAATATAAAGAGATTTTAAAGCCGTTTCCTAAACTGACTACTACTAATTATTCCTATAGAAAACCAGATTTATTCCTAAACATCAGTAGTGAACTATGTCAGAGTAAACTACTTTTTTCTTCAGGTTAAAATAAATTAAAAAAAAAATACCTCAAAAGGTTCATGGTTATCTGGAAAATCAAGTTTAAGTGCATAATCTCCATAAACAAATTTAACCTATTGTGATAGGCTTATGTAGTACACAACTTAAATTAGCAATTCATACATAATGAAAATTAAACAGTTTTATACGTAGTTATGAAAAGGTGAAGATGAAATAATCAAATATGAAAGAAAAGAGTAGTATCGGGCAGCCCGGGTGGCTCAGCAGTTTAGCACCACCTTCGGCCCAGGGCCTGGTCCTGGGGTCCTGGGATCGAGTTCCACATCGGGCTCCCTGCATGGAGCCTGCTTCTCCCTCTGCCTGTGTCTCTGCCTCTCTCTCTGTGTGTCTTTCATGAATGAATAAATAAATAAAAATCTTTTTTAAAAAAAGTACTATCAATAAAGATATTTTAAATATTACACAAAAAATCTATATATTGGTATGTGTTCGTGTGTGTTTATATAATTTTTTGCATAAATATAAGCATACATATGTGCATATATGTGCATATATATACTTATTATATAAACAGGTAGAATGTGAAGGATTTTAAGAGGAAACTATAAAGAAGAAGAAAGAGAGTATTGCTTATCCTCAGACTCAAAAGACTGTTATTTTACATGGGTTCACTAATTTAATCTGTAGCTCGTCTAGGTAAGTATCCACAATATGCCTTTAACCTTATGATGTAACCAAAAGTCCCTTTAAAAAACAAATAAAAACAAGGCTTAGATAATAAAAGCCAGGTTCTACTTGACAATATTTCATGTAGTTCTGATGAATTTTTAAAAAGATTATGTTCATTTAGACATGTACCTTGCTAAAAGTTGAGCATCTTGATTTTTATGACATTTAAATATTAGAATTATCATGTATATTTGGCACAGACGGTAAATGCTTACTAAGTGAGTATTGACTTAGGTCTTGGGTACTTTGAATGGTTGAGTTTCTGAGTTATTTGGATACTTTAAAAAGGACAAATATACATATTTGGATACTTTAAAAAGGAGATATATATATGTATATATATATATGATGGATTTCTGAAATTTTAATGACCTTTTTACACTATTCAGCTAACATTCTATTTAATTTTTTGACTAATATAAAATCTTTCTTTATTATGGCACATTATTAACATCCTGGTTGCTTTTATTATTCACTAACAGAAAATGCCCAAAGGTAATAGAAAAACAAAATTCAGTTAAGTTAATGTTAAGCGATAAGATTTATAATAACTATGAATAACTACAAAGATCAGCAGCTGGTTTATGCAGATGGCCAATAAAATGTTGAATGTCCAAAACATATGAACATAAGGGGTGGCAGTAGGAGGCAGGTAGTGATTAGATATGGGATGGCTGAGGTTAGCTTTTAGTTTGGGTAGAACATTGGACTTTTTTTTCTTCCAGTAGAAATTTCCTCTATGAAAAAAATAATTATCAAAATGATACATTTCACATGATGGGGCCCCTTGTAGCAAATTTACATTATTTAATTTTGATGTACTGAAATTATTGCTAGAGCTTCTGAAAAGGATCTGATTTAAAGATGAAGGAATAAGTTAGGAAATAGGAAATCTGGGTCCATTACTGGACAGCTAAATTGAAGAACTGATATAATTTCATTTTTATAAGTTTACTGATGAATCATATAAGCTTTCTTTCAGGATAATATCTGATCATTCAGAACTGTAAACCTTACAAACCTTCATTAACCTAATGAAGCTTTTAGTATCATAGAAACTTGCAGTATTTTAACCTGACTTGAAGGAATACATTCTGATTAATATTTAGAATAAAACAAATTGTGCTTTCATGATTCCACTCTATGTGTCTCACTATTCTAAACTTCCTTTTCCAGATTCTGTATTCCACACAATCCCACTTACTACACCTCATCAGAATTCACGTGTATATACAGTTCACATATATATACCTTAACATACCTTTTTCTATGAAATGTGACAATGTTATTATCACAATACACATCTACCACTTGAACCTAATCCGTATTTTTGACCTAAGAAATCCTATCCATTAACTTTTCCTTTTTCTTGATATTATACCATTAAGAATAATCAGTAAGAGAGTCAACCCCATGTTCAGCACTGTGAGGTGAATACCAAAATGAAATAGTATCTGTATAACAGCCAATGAACCAACAATGTCAACGAACAACCATTTTTGACAGCAAGAAGAAATGCATGCTATGATTTATTTATTGGCAATGGTTTCCAGAATGTACTATATCCACCTCAAGGATGCATAAGTTACTTTACTGGGGTAGAAAAAGAGAGTATTAGAATTATTTTATTATTTTTTATCTTTAAATGTTCTACTTTTGGTTTCCTGTAATACCTTTATTAATCATGAACAGAGAATCATGATATATTACAGATATATCGTCATATATTTTTTAACTGGTTGAAGAATATGACACCAAAAAAATGTTGAAGACTTTTAGGAAAGCATGTTAGGGAGTTTAACTGAAAAGTAGAATTGAATATAGAGAAAATGTTGGGTTAAGTGCTTATCAGAGTGGTTATTAGAGTGGTTTAACTATACACTGTATAATGTAAGTGGGGTATCCACCACAGTTCTCACTTACTTTTCTAAAAATTTTTATCAGCAGAAAATAGATGTACACTTTAGCAAGTAGCCAAGGAAAGTGTAATACAATAATTATTTACACAGGAGTCAATAGAGATTAGATAAAACAAGGAATGGTTGGTTGTACACTGGGCTAGTAATCAGGGTTTAAGTCATCACTACTCCTAGACCTTGAATGGAAAGGGAGAAGGCAATCATACCTTTTTGCAGAGGGTCACCTGACAGAGACTGTGGCCTTCGGTTTGGGGACAGATGGTGTCTATTATCCAAGGAAGAACCAAAGGAGTAGATATCTTGACTTTATTTTTTGTCACCCTCCAAACTCTTACTGGTTACTCCCATTGGCCGGATCCAATCTGAAGCCAGAGAAGGAAGTGTACAGATATAGTCCATACAGGACAGCCTCCTTGGGTTTGAGAAAGAGAGTGGAGTGTGGATATGCAAGAGAAAATTGAAAATTTCCAGCATTCCATTCCTCTTTATTCTTGGCATCTTTTCTTTTCTATATGAAAAAAAAATGTGTCTCTAATACAAGGGATACATGAATCCCATCACCTACTATAACCTTATGGCCTGATGTCAGTTCAGTCATATCCCCAAATAAAATCTAAAATGTTGGCAAACCTCAGTATGCCAGCTTTATGTAAGATAATCTAGGGGGGAAAGTGAGGGAAGAAATTCTTAATTAACATAAAATATAGCTTCCTTAGTCCTATTACTTACGTAACCTCTCATATGACCTTAAATGACAGTTGTATATTCTTTTAGCTACACCATTCAATGTGTATTCTAAGCTCTGTCAGTGACTGGGCTATAGTATTCTTTATCTGGTGATATGATCTTGTGGTATAAGCCTTTGATTGCTTCTGCCTTGATTGGATTGCTTCATTATTCTGTTACCTGACCTTTTATAGAAGTGAGGCAATCCAGAGAAACCTCTAGGTTCTAGAAAGGGTTCTTGCCTCCATTGTGCGGCAGCAATCTGATTTCCTATTGTTAAATAACATCAGTCACCTCAACCATGATTGTAGTCCCTTTCTCTGCCAGTAAGTTTAAGAGCTTGAGGGGTTTACGATGGCCTGAGGGCATACTCACTTTCCAATTTAACAGAGATTGTGTTGTCTAGGGGAAGCATTTCTTCTGTGGAAACTAGGGCACTTCTACCTACTTGCTGAAAGAAGCTGCTCTCACTACCTTCCTTAGTTTCTGGACTTGTGCATTTTGACAGCAGGAGAGATGGCATGTATTGGATAACGGTGTAAGGTCTGTAACATCTGGTGGGACGCCATCCCAGATCCACAAGATTTTGTGCTGCTACAGCAGTCTTTAGCAGATTATTCCATTCTATCAGATCTGCTACTTGTAGATGTTGAGACCAGTGGATTTTGGGGTAAGCCCATGGACACATTTCTTTTGTTGCAAACTACTTCCCTTTGTCTGAGGTAAGATTACGTCAGATCCAAAGAAAATAGGGATTTTGTAAGCCTACATACAAGTCATGATGCTGACAGAATTGTGACCAGAGAAGAAAGATGCCGTATATGTCTCTTCCTGCAAGAAAACATATTTCCCCATAGTGATAAAAGGAGTCAAGTAGAACCAATGTCATACCGGTTAGGCAGAAGGTGCCATATGAATGGCTTTGTGTTGTCTTCTGCTATCAGCACACTGGTTGGCCATAACCAGATCAACCATGAAGAGAATTTCATGTTGTCAAACCTGGCCCCTTGTGTTATCCTGGCCTACTAGTATCTTTCCCATTGAGCAAACACTTGGATTAACAAAAATGAAGACTAATAGCTATAGAATAGGTAATTTTGTGCGTCTGATTATTGAGGTCCCTCTGCAGCGTCAGCCTTCTCTAGAAGATTAAATGGGACATGAATATCCGTATTTTATGCTCTTTCGAAGGGGACCACTCCTATACTTCATTGGAACTTCTTGTCATCAACTCTCCAATTGGGTTCTTTTAAGTCCCTTACCAGTGGCCCAATTTGTCAGCTACTGCTCGAAGATTAGTGTAGATCACGACCTCAAGCTCTCTCTCCCTTTAGGCTGGGCAGGGGGTAGGGGGTGGGTAAAGTGGGTATATTTTCACAAACTTGGTGAATCACAGGTGTGATGATAGATCAAATGCTGGGAGTTTATCATTTTGTATCTTAGGAACAATTTATATTAAGTATTAGGCTATGTAAGGGGCTTCTTTAAAATGACCATTGTTATGGCGCCTGGGTGACTCAGCTGATTAAACATCTGACTTCTGCTCAGGTCATGATCTCAGGGTCCTGGGATAGAGCCCTGTGCCAGGTCACACTCAGTGGGGAGTCTCCTTCTCCCTCTCCTCTCTCTCTCTGCCCCTCCCCTCGCTCATGCTCTGTCTCTCAAATAAGTAAAATCCTAAAATAAAATAAATAAAATGACCATTGTTCCACTTGAAATGTGCCTTTACAGAGGGCTTCCCGAAGTAGCTGACAGCCTAAATTGTCGCTTTTGCTTCCAAAGAATTTTTTTTTTTTTTTTTTTTGGCAGTGTAGGCAGAGGTAGGAAGATGGGATTTCCTACTTAAATCTCAAACTAAGGCTATTACTAGAGCTATTGCAAGATGAGGGCCTTTTAAATACTTTTAATGAGGAAGCTCATTCTTAATGTAGACGGAAATAATTTCATATTTCAGCATTATTTATTACCTCAGTGAACACTTTAAACGCTGGGCCAATTGTTTCCAGGAAACACTTCTGACTCTAACATGTGCCAAACAACCTCTTACTGTATGTAAGAATAGCTCTAGCTTAATAGATGTGTACAATGTTTTTTAAGGAGGATTATGAAAAACAAAGTAAAACACTTTATACTAATATAGGAATTTGCTTTTTCCTAAAAACAAACCAAGAACTTTGCTACTTGTCTTTGCTCAGCTACTAAATGTTTTCCTTATCTGTAAGTTGTACTGAAGCTCCTGGAAAAAACTTTCCAGCTGGGGAAAAAAAGCATAATTCTTTTTGGGTGATCTACCTGTTTTTCACCTGTTTTTCATCACTCATTTCATACAGTGAGAAGCTCTCCTTCCTTCAGGAACTCCACCCAACACTGATCCCTCCTTTTTCATGTCGCTATTATCTACTGACTTTACTTTGAACCTGTCACTGTCACAGCAAGTTGTGTCTCTC
Source organism: Vulpes lagopus (assembly GCF_018345385.1). Taxonomy (NCBI): domain Eukaryota; kingdom Metazoa; phylum Chordata; class Mammalia; order Carnivora; family Canidae; genus Vulpes; species Vulpes lagopus. Next base: position 80,262,874 of record NC_054834.1, read on the forward strand.
TTCACTGAAGCCAGATTTCTGATTAATATGGGCTGAAATCACCTTACGAGGCAATGGACTGCTTGAGAAAATACAGATAATTCAAAAGAAAGGATGTAAAAGCTCTCCTAATCTAATGAATAGCTACTAATCTTCACTGTTGACAAGGACACATACATCATGGAACTTAATTTTTTATAGAAATGGGCATTTTGTAACATTCGTCCATGATCTCTTTTTCTCATTTGATAATAATATGAACATCTTCCATATCATTAAATACTTTTGTCTAGGAAATTTTTGATTATTGTATGGTTTCATTATATATAATACAGCTTAGAGTATTTACTGCGTGTACATATGCGTATATACAGGGAGAGAATATACATTTATTTTCACCTGCATGTATAGGCACATAATACGACTTTAATCACCTATGTTGGTAAAACATTGGACATATCATATCTATACTTCCTGAGAATATAATTTTTTTAAAAGAATTCTTGAGTTAAAGGTTATAAGCTATGTTTCATTTTCTTGTATAAAGCATTATAGGAAGGTGTGATATGGGCACCCACTATAGTACTTATGTGCATTGACATATTCATTCATTCATTCACTCATTCATTATGTTTCTAAGTTAACCGAGGTATAATTGACAAAAATCTTTTAGATTTATGATACCACAATGTGGTATTTGGGGTTTTTTTGTTGTATTTTTTTTGGTTTTGTTTTTTAAAGATTTATTTATTCATTCATGACAGACACAGAGAGAGATTGAGAGAGAGAGAGAGAGAGGCAGAGATACAGGCAGAGGGAGAATCAGGCTCCTCGCAGAAGCCAGATATGGGACTCGATCCTGGGATCCTGGGGTCATGACCTGAGCCAATGGAAGCTGCCCACCCGGCGTCCCTACAATGTGGTATTTTAATATGTGTGTCTCCCATCCAAGTACTAACCAGGCCTGACCCTGCTTAGCTTCCAAGATCAGATGAGATTCGGAACATTCAGGGTGGTATGGCCTTAGAAGCTAATTAACATATCTGTCACCTCACATAGTTCTGCTTTTGTTTTGTTTTTTTTTTGTTTGTTTGTTTGTTTCCCTTATGGTGAGAACATTGGATCTACTCTTTACAAATTTCAAGTATACAAAATAGTATTATTTTTTAAAGTTTTTATTTAAATTCTAGTTAGTAAACTAGAGGTTTTTCATTTTTAAATACCACAATCTCTTCTACATATCTCTCAGATGGGAAAAACCTCTATTTTAACTCCTCTGTTCATCAGTCTTTCCATAGAACTAGGTTGTCTGAAAGCTTTCTTCTACCTTTTTCAACTTGTTCACTGATGAATGAATAGTACCAGGCACTGGGACCCAAAGCTCGCAGTGGTCTCTTCAGCCTGTTGCTCCTCTGGTACTTACATTGGCTTCTCTTGGTCTCCCACATTGAATTCTTTCTGGTTATAAAACCCAGTGTCACGGGACGCCTGGGTGGCTCAGTAATTGAGCGTCATCTGTCTTTGGCCCATAGCATGATCCTCAGGTCCTAGGATCAAGTCCAGCATCCAGCTCCCAGTGGGGAATCCACCTCTCTCTCTTCCTTTTTCTGTGTGTCTCTCATGAATAGATAAATAAAAAATAAAACCTAATTTAAAAAACAAACAAACAAAAAACAGTACCAGCACTGATTTGAGGTAAAATGCATTGGTGAGTCTTCATAGACTAAAGGGGAAAGAGCAAAGTGCATTAATAAAAATAACACTATTATGTATAATAGATAGGTCCAAAATCCCAACTGTTTAGCAAAATATAGTTGTTTTTCTTTCATGTAAATTATGCAACATATGTACCTTATCAGTCAGTGGCTCTCCTCGAAGTGGTGATTCACACCCCCATGTTGCTGTCTTCTTATTTTGGCTCTACTGTTTTCTTTACATTTCTTTCTTTCTTTTTTGGTGGGGGAGGAGAGAGGGAGATAGAGAATCTTAAGCTGGCTCCATACCCTGCGTGGAGCCTGATGCAGGGCTTGATCTTACAACCCTGAGATCTGAGCTGAAATCCACACTTAACAGACTGAGCCACCCAAGTGCCCCAGCCCTGCTGTTTTCAATGTGGCTTCCAGAATTGTTGTATTGAGGGAAAGAACATGGAGAATCACTAGGCCTGGGTTTGGATCATATCATGTCTATCCTCAGTTACAAGGCACATTTAGCTGTAGAGGAGGCTGGGTAATGCTGTATGGGCTATGTGCACAGGAGAGAAAATGGACTCAATAGTTAGATGCTCTGCCATAACATGTGAACAGGTAGGGATAATTAACTATTATAATAGGATAATGGAGTAAGGTAAATGAGCTATAAAATCATAGAGGAGAGAATATTTACCTTTCCTTAAAGTTGATATTGGTGAACAGGGACTATTTTGGTCATCAGGAATAGAAGAAATTTCCCAGCCAAAGGAAATATGGAAAGTTAGAGGTGATAAAAAGAATAATTCCTATAAAGCATGGTTAATATGTTTCTTCATTAAATTTCTGTCACTTTTTCAAAACATATTTTCAGAGAAATTTGTAAGGATGGATGCATAAGGAAGTATATTAATTGAATCACAATTTATAATAGAAATTATTGACACAACATAAATGTTCAGTGAGAAAGGATTGGTTAAGTAAACCATGGTATAGCCAAGCTATGGCATATTTTGCAGCCAATAGAAAGTAGGTATGGATTTACATATTTATTTAGAAAGATTCCCACAATTGCTTTTCAAAGGATAAAAATGAGCATTCATAATGATGACCATGCTAAATGAAATGATAAAATTCTGTGTGTTTGAATGATTCTATTTTAAATAGTATGTCTCTGCAGAGATTAATCAGTCAAGCAGGAGTTTCAGTGATTGTTCATTTTCTTTTTCATAATGCCTACCTACCTCCCACTCTCTCTCTCATCTTTATCTCTATCATCTTTCTTCTTTTATTTTAAATGAGCATATATTATTTTTATCATACAAATTATATATTTTTATTTAAAAATAAAAAAAATTGGTTGGAAAAAAGTTTAAATTTTTAAAAATAAAAAATTGGTTGGAAAAAATTTGGTTGGAAATCAGTGACCCTTCCTTTGGTTCTGCAGATGATCTCTCACTTAGCTATCTGATGAAACTACTACCTTATTAATGCTTAATGGGAGGCACCCTCCTGGGAAACAGTAGCTAATGTCTGCTGGACTTGATCTAGTCAAGTGCTTGCTATTTACAACTTTCTTGCCACATAAAAATCTAGCTGCTGAAATGTAATGGACAGAAATCAGAACACCACGTAATGGCTAGGATTAAAAAAATGTAAAAAAAATGTTATTGCCAAATGTGTCAGATTCATAAAAGTTGTATATAGTTCTTCTTCAAAGAGATAGTAGGTGAATTGCTATTTATACATTAAACAGAATGAATTTGATTGTTTAATATATATTTAGCATTTGTTATTATATTTAAAGTCTGTTACTGTTTCGAACATAAATACGCCTAAATAAGTAAATATAAAGTTCCTTGTTCCTAAACAAAAATTACCCTTGACAAATTCAGGGTCTTTAGAATTAGCAAACAAGCATGGCCCAGGGAACTGTGGGGAGAAGACAAAATAGTTTGATGGTGGAAGTGTGGTCCCACTGCTGGTTTGATTTCCTCATCTCTAACTCTACCACAAACACATTTAGGATTGATGAGACAAAAAACAATGTCTTAGAGAAATTGATTGATTAGCAATGAAGGATCAGTATTCAAAGATGGGAGAGACAGAAAGTCAGAGTTTTAAATTTATTACATTTGACAAATAGAGAGACGATAAAAGTGAGAGAAGAGCTGTATTGCCACCAAAAAGAACATTTTTAAAGGCAAATATACGGAAATGATCAACTAAGTAAATTTGAAAATGTAAATGTGATTTGAAGTAATTCCCTGGAGAACATGGCACATGGGATAACATTAGGCTTTGGTTCAATATGATGCTTTTACTAACATACATCATGTATTACTGTGTTCTTTAACCAAATAAAATTATTACTCTAAAATCAACTTAAGGGGGTGCCTGGGCAGCTCAGAGGTTGAGCATCTGCCTTTGGCTCAGGTTGTGATCCCTGGGTCCTGGAATCGAGTCCTGCATTGGGCTCCCAGCAGGGAGCCAGTTTCTGTCCCTGTGTGTCTGCCTCTCTGTCTGTGTATCTCTCATGAATAAATAAAATCTTATATAAATATAAATAAATAAATAAATAAATAAATAAATAAATAAATAAATAAATAATCAACTTAAAGAGCACGTGGGTGGCTCAGTCTGTTAAATGTCCAGCTCTCGATTTCTGCTTAGATCATGATCTCTGGGTCCTGGGATTGAGCTGCGGAACAAGCTCTGTGCTCAGCAAGATTCCACTTGGGATTCTCTCTCCCTCTCCCTCTGTTCACCAACTCCCATGGCTCATGCGCTCTCTCTCTCTCTGAAATAAACAAATAAATAAATAAAATATATATAAAATAAAAGAAACAAATTTTTTCTCACTTAGTTCTTTTTCTAGATACAGATTGTCTTATCTCTCTTTTTGCAAATAAACAATGCTCTTTGTTAAGGGGACATGTCTGCAATTGAAAAAAGCATGTTCATAATACAATGTACATAACCAATAATGAAATTAATATGTAGTATCCCATTGATAGATTGATCAGTTTGTTTGTTTATATTTAGGTAGTTATCCTCCTTAGCAATAGGAATTCTAAGATAAAAGTAAATCTCCTTAAAATCTTTGCAGTGTGAACTGTTTAAAAAATACACATGCATATATATGTAAAGATTCTGCTTTTATATTTCTACAAGCTTTACAATGTCATTTTGACTGAGCTTAATCATTATTTTTTAATGATTTCACCATATAATTAGGGGAAAAATGACTTACAGCACAGTATATTACTTTTGCAGTTCAAACCAACTTTGGAATCGGGACATTTCCATTCATATTCAAATTAATAATCATGAAATCCAAATGTAGATTTTGTTGCCTTTTGTGTTACATTTGCCTGTTAGAGCAGAAAAGTTAAATAAATAATGATGCTTCATTTTTTTAAAGTTTGGCTTTGGGGGACATGATATTGTGTGGATGTCGGTGGTCTTTTTTTCTTTTTTAAGCTACGTAGAGGAGAGAAATGAACAGGTTAGAAAAAAATAGGAATTGCTTTTTAAACAAATTACAGATCAGAGATAAACTACATACCCAATCCCTTAATCTGTCCCATTTCCTATTTATATTAATTGAAGGAAAAATACTGGCTTGTCTAGCAAGATGCATTCTTCCAAGTAACACTCAGAAAAAGAAAAAGGATAGTTCCACATTGTAATTACTTAGCATTCTTTTTCTTTTTTGCTTGAACAAGGTGAAAAATGTCAGTAGATCTGCTCATGCAAAAGAAAAGAAATATAAAATGTCAAACATGCATTCATTAGAGGTTATTATAGAAAAAAGTATTTAACTTTAGGGAGGAAACACTTAACCTGATACACATTAAGTTGTTATCTATTCTCCTCTAAGAAAATGAGAATAATTAAGGAGAATGATTATAGGTGCTGCTAACTGGTTCTAAGTTTAAGGATACTGTTTATGACAGTTTTGTTTTCATTGATGTTAATTCTATAACATGATCATACTTACTACCACTGACAAAACTATTGTCTTGAGAATGCTAAGCAAAGCAAATGGCTGTACCTTTGAATATATTGCAAAATCCAAGTACTTTTGTGTGCCTTAACTTAATCTTCATGCCATAAGATGCTGAGTGTCACATTTTTCCACTTGAAATAAATGTTAACCCCGACTGCTTCCTAGGCTTGGTAGCATTTTGTGGACTCTGGTGCATTTTTCTGCAATGTGATATACACCTGTTGGAGTGTATAGAGGGAATTTATTTATTTATTATTTTTAAAGACTTCATTTATTTATTCATGAGACACACAGAGAAAGGCAGAGACACAGGCAGAGGGAGAAGCAGGCTCCCTGCGGGGAGGCCCATCCAGAACTCGATCCCCGGCCCTGGGGTCACAGGATCACGACCTGAGCCAAAAGCAGATGGTCATCCATGAGCCACTCAGGTGCTCCTATAGAGGGAATCTAAAAGAAATGTAAATGGTGAGTTGATTTCTTAATTTCTAAGAATTCTTGACCTCAAATTCTTTAATCACTTTTTATTTTCTGAAGGACTTTTAAAATTTAAGAAAATTTTTGAACAGCTCTTCTTTTAATGTTATTTTTCCCTTGAACTCTTCGCTCTTTTAAAAGAACATGTACATATGCATGTGTGTATACATGTATTAATTCATATCACGTTAGTTTTCAAAAAGTTTTTCTTCTCTCTTTCCATAACTGCCATCATTTTTATGAGGAAAAAAAGCAACTTTAAATGGTGTGTTCCTAGTCTTCTCTAGTCAGTTACCTTGCCCAAGCCCTGCTCCCTTAACTGAGGGATCCCTGGGTGGCTCAGAGGTTGGGCGGCTGCCTTCGGACCAGGGTGTGATCCTGGGGTCCCGGGATCGAGTCCCGCGTCAGGCACCCTGCTTCTCCCTCTGCCTGTGTCTCTGCCTCTCTCTCTCTCTCTCTCTCTCTCTCTCTTTGTCTCTCATGAATTAATAAATAAAAATAAATAAATAAAAAAGTAAAAAAAGAAACCTTAACTGATTGTTGAATTGAATAATGGGAACTTGCTGGCAGCATGACAACTGGCTGTGTTTACCCCAGAAAGGAATTCCAAAGGCATTAAGGACAGAAATAAAACAAGGAATTTGGATATATGTGGTGATACAGAAAATGAATAATGTACTACACACACACACACATAAACACACACACACACACACACACAAACCAACTTTCTTGAGAATTTTATGCCACTTCTCCAAAACAGAGATGATAGGCATATGAGGTATAATGCAACAGCTGATGACAAGAATGATATTTAAATATATACATTTTATTACTAAAACAGTAAATTATTAAAGAAATGAAAATTGAAACAATACTAATAACACTAATTATTTTGCCTATCATTTTGGGGGGGAAGATAATACTATACAATGCTGACAAGAGTATGGAGAAAGTAGTGCTCTGATTTTCTGCAATAAGGAATTGCTAATTGGTAAAACTTTTTGAAGATTAAATTGAAAATACTTCTTGAAGTTCAAACATTGCGTAACCTTTGACTCAGCGATACTATGTTTATAAGTGTACCGTGTGTACTAACACAAGTCATACAAAAATGTATGCACAGGAGTATTTGCTGAGTGAGTGTTGAGCTTTAGCTCTAGAATCCGACAGACCTGAGTTGTAATTACCACTTCATTACTTTATTTTTAATATATATATTTTTTATTGGAATTCAATTTGCCGACATATCATAACAACCAGTGCTCATCCCATCAAGTGCCCCCCTCAGTGCCCGTCACCCAGTCACCTCCACACCCCGCCCACCTCCCCTTCCACCACCCCTAGTTTGTTTCCCAGAGTTAGGAGTCTCTCATGTTCTGTCTCCCTCTCTGATATTTCCCACTCGTTTTCTCTCCTTTCCCCTTTAATCCCTTTCACTATTTTTTATATTCCCTGAACGAATGAGACCATATAATGTTTGTCCTTCTCTGATTGACTCACTTCACTCAGCATAATACCCTCCAGCTCCATCCACATCGGAGCACATGGTGGGTATTCGTCGTTTCTAACGGCATGACTTTCTAGATATGTGAGCTTAGGCAAGTTACATAGCATGTCTAGATTTCACTATCCTTTGAGAATTGAATAAAATGATGTCTATAAAGTGTGTAAGAAAGTGTTTGGCACCTCATAAGTACTTGAGAGATGTTTATTAGTCTTTGTAATGAAGATAATATTGTTATAAATATTATGCAGCATCATTTATAATAGTAAAGGTCTCAAAACAAGCCCCTTATTCAACTGGGATATCAGTTAAATAAACTTAGGTTCATTGAATAGAATACAACAGAGTCACTCAAAAGAATAAGATCAATCTATGTGGAAGTAGAGGCAAGAAATACTTTGAAAAAATAAAGTTTTAGTATTAATAGTATTATTCCATGTGTGTGAAAAGACACTAATATATTTTGACTAGTCTATATCAACAGAAAGAGGGAAAAGAATATGAACCAACATATTAATAGTGGTTATCTCTGGGAAGTGGAATAATGAGCCATTTTTATTTTTCTCTATTATATTTTTTGAGATATTTAATGTTTTTTAAGGTCATTCTTTATTGTCTGCCAAAGTCAAAAAATTTATCAGAAAAAATTAATCCTGCTTTTCTGGCATTAAGGATACAGACCAGAATATGTCATCTATCTGTATGTATGGAGATATAAAGATATATTCATATACTTTATCTATCTATAGACCAGTGTATGTCATCTCTCTCTCTATAGATAGATAAGGTATACATATGTATCTATATCTCCATACATACAGATAGATGACATATTCTGGTCTGTAACCTTAATAAAAAAAATAAGATACACATATAAAATATTAATGGTAAGTAGGTATCATGTAGCCTGATATGTTCTTTATTTGAAAGTTAGAGAGAACTATGGAAATTCATTAACACTTTTTGTGGTATCAGTACTTAAAAAAGAAACCCTAGAAATGGAAGGAACCTCAATACTTCTCTGAGTCCAGCATCTCACCAAGAGCACAAATTCACTGAAAGCCAACTCCACTAACTTCATCTGATTTGGGGGATAATAAGCTACTAACTCCAAAAGTAAAATATTGCTGTTAGAATGTTATTTCTTAGATTGATTAGAATGTGCTTTCTCATAAAATCCCTGCCATCATTTCTATTTTTGTTTCATAAACTGAATGAGGCTCTTTATAAACTTTCTTTAGATGATAGCTTTTTAAATAGTTTCAGGTTGGATACACATAATTTTTTCATTTAAAATTTTCCCCAATTCTTATTACTTTTCTGTGTATCAGAGGATTTCCAGGCTCATTACCTTCTTGGTGCTCATATCTGAACGTCCTCAGAGACACTTATTCTCCTTTAGAGTCTGACTCATGCCATTCCAAAGTCAGGATAACCTTTCAAAGGGAATAGTCAGCTGGGTGATCCAGCTGTTTATTAGTCCTAGCAATATCAGGCTTGATGTTCTCTAACTATAAGTATCAAGGCAGACAAAAGTTTCTTTACTATTTTCTAGTTTCAAGCCTATTTTATTATTTTGGAATTTGTATTTTTATGAAATATAATAATTTACAAATTATTTTAACAAGCTTTATATATCCTTTATAAATTTTGGAAATTTTTAAGGTAATCTGGATCCAAATATTTGCCCTCTTAAGTAATGTGGGAAGCTCATTTCAGTACAATTAATGTGTTAGGAACTATGAAATAGCAACACATTGAAAGAGTCAAGACCAGACCACATTCCTTTCATTTTAACTTAACATCATCATGAAGAGTAAATTAAGGGTTGACTGGATTTTTAAAATTATATATTAACATACATACACACATATGCATGCAAACACTCACACACACATTGAAATGTACTTTGGAGCAAAAAGGGACATTAGTGTAGTGATGACTTGTAGGGCAATGACCAGAACATTAGCCTTATATGGGATCCTAAGTTCTCTTAATAAATAATCAAGCCTAGAATATTGTTGTGAAGTTCCACTTACGAGGCACATAGTGTTCAAATTCAACTTGACATTTGATATTCTATGTCACCACTATGAAAGTTCTTGTATTTTTTGAAAATGCTTTGACAGGGAGTCAATTTGCAATTGAGATGAAGGATTATCAATGTTGCTTGCTTTTATAAAGATGTAGTGGGAGGAGACATGTAAAATATCAAAACATTTAGTTGGATGTGAGAACAAATTTATCTTGGTGTATTTTCAAAAGTTCTCTTTTATTTTGTACAACTTTGCCCAGTATCCAAGGTCATCCCCTCTCTAATAATTTTATTTAAAAAAATATGACAGATGGGACGCCTGGGTGGCTCAGCGGTTGAGCCACTGCCTTTGGCTCAGGTCGTGATCCCCGAGTCCCGGGATCGAGTACCACATTGGCTCCCTGTGTGGAGCCTGCTTCTCCCTCTGCTTGTGTCTTCACCTCTCTCGGTGTGTGTCTCTCATGAATAAATAAATAAAATATTTTTTAAAAATGTGACAGAGAAGTTTTAGGATTTGGGGTTTGACTTGCTTAATTATTAAATCTTAATGATTAATCAAGTCATATAATATTTCTTCACTTAAAAGACAACACACAGCATTGAAATAATGGATTAAAATAGGTGTTTCATTAGTGTAGTGTATGGTTTGTAAGTAAGCAATAAAGACTGGATGATTATATTATTAAGCCAGTGTATAAATAATAGATTGTAGAATCTAATCTAACACATGAGTTTATTCAGTTCATTATCTGTATGTTTGTATGTGTGTGTATACCTGTGTGTGTCTTACAGCTGTTATTTCAAGAAATCAAGAAGGGCCAGGAGAAATGGGAAAGGCTGTGCTGATTCCTAAGGATGACCAGGAGAAAATGAAAGAACTGTTTAAAATCAATCAGTTTAACCTTATGGCCAGTGATTTGATTGCCCTTAACAGAAGTCTACCGGATGTAAGATTAGAAGGGTGAGTTTACATGTGTTGTATAATCTTCTGTATTAGTAATCTCTATATCTCACAATTTCTCAGAACACCTGAATCTCTGGGGTGCTGAATACCTGGGCCATAGCAGGGATGTACTGTGCATGCATATAATGAGAAATATGAACTATTTTCTTTTCTAGGAGAGAAAAATAGTTTACTTGCAAAGACATTGCAGAATATGCAGCCTAACAGGTTTCTTTCCATGAGATCTTTTTGCTTTGGTTTGTTTTATCTTGCCAAATACAGAGTAAACGTGCTTTTTGATAGGTTATTTGCTTGCCTGCTTGGAAAGTTCTTATACTTCATGTTGAAAAACTATGTGCTTTGCTATTCCAGTGTAAAAATGGCCAATTGCCTGTATGATTCTTTGACCCTTAAACATTATTTCTTATGGATTCCAGCAATTTATGGTACTATTTATAATTAGAATGTTCAGTTATCAGCCATGGAAGAAATATTCACTTGGAAATAATGATACTGCTTGCAAAATGATGTTTACAAATTCAGCTTGTTTGGGATTAACTGTAAGCCATGCTCTAGATAGTTGAACATATTTTAAGTGGGTATAATAAAAATCAGAATATTTAGTGGCAGTATTGTCATCCTAGTAATCTAGTATTATAAAGCAAACTCTTGGTGCTTAGAAAAGATATGTCCTGAGACCTTTGAAGATCTCCAACTTTACAAATATGCTGCAGACCCCATTTCTATGTAAATAGAAGTTGTTTCTTTAGATATGTAATGACTTTCTCCATATAGAATAAAATCACAATTAATGCAAATAATGTTTGCCACCTATAATGCGTTATAAGTAGCATAGTGATGTTAACATCATATTAACTAAATCTGATTTTTTTCCTTTCTAAATTACTTCAGATAAGACCAAAATAGAGTAATCAAATCTTGTTGAGATGGTGGGGCTGGATTGTCAGAGGCTTGATAGCTAAGTAACTGGTTTTGTACACCCTTGTATGCTTTTGAAATGTCTCTCTCAAAAAAAAAAAAACCCACAAATAACTATAGACATCTTTGGCTTCTAGCAAATGACTGAAACATTGAATATTACGTTTGTGCATTACAAAGACCTGTATCATTTTAGAGGTAGTTATGTCAATATTTGTATGTTTGTACATAGACAAGTTTAAGATATGCAGTAAGCATATTCTTCTAAATAATTTTGAACATTTTAGATGCTGTTTATACTATTATAATAATGCATTTCTTGCTTTGTTTTATATACCATGTTGTGATAAAATGGATAAATGTGATACCTATTCAGGAAAAACATGTAAACACTATTTCAGATTTTTAAGAAATCCTCACTTTTAACTCTAAAAACATAAATTTTATATCAGATATGGGATAATTAAGGTAACAGCTGCTTGTATACAGAACGATCACTTTAAGAAAAGAAGGAAAATCTTCACTGAGCATCATTTAAAATATTTGTGGCCAATGGTATTTCTTCTTTTAAGAGTCACTTAGTAAATTAAGTACTTAAGTAATTAAGCCTTAAAATATGGAACAAATCAGCATTTTTAAAATGGAGAACTCAATGGGTTACCATAAAAGTTACATAAAATGCAATATTTATACTGGTTGTCTTTATTTACTTATTTGGTGTGTCTGTAAGTTAGACACATCTTTATAACAAGAATTTCTGAACACCTCATGCCTTTCTTTTAAAATGAGGTATAATTGATGTATAAGATTATATTCATTTCAACATAGTAATATAATATTTGCATACACTGTGAAATGATCACCACAATAAGTCCAGTTAACATCTATTACCATACAAAGTTACAAAACTTTTTTCTTCTGATGAGAAATTTTAACATTTAACTCTTTCAGGACCTATCAAAATTACAACACAGTATTATTGGCTATAATGATCTTGCTGTAAATTATATTCCTGCGACTTATTTATTTTATAACTTGAAGTCTGTACCTCTTGACCATCCATCCACCCATTTCTCCCAGCCCCTCTTGCAACCACCAATCTCTGTATTAGTTTTGTTTATTCATTTTTTTTTAGATTCCTCTGTAGGAGAAATCATACAGTGTTTGTCTTTTTCTGACTGATTTTACTTAGTGTAATTCCATAGAATTCCATCCATGTTGTTGCAAATGGCAAGACTTGATTCTTTTTTATGGCTGAGTATTCCATTGTATATATACCACTTATTTATTCATTAACTATTGATGGAAGCTAAGGATATTCCCATATTTTGACTATTGTAATAATGTTGCAATGAACATAAGGGTGCATATATAACATCAAAATTTGTATTTCTGTCTTCTTTAGATAAATACCCAGAAGAGGAATTTCTGTATCATATGGTATAGTTCTAGATTTAATATTTTAAGGAACCTCCATACTGTTTCCCATAATGGCTGTTCCAATTTACATTCCTACCAGCAGTGCTTGACAGTCTTTTTTCTCTACATTGTTGCCAACACTTATTTCTTGTCTTTTTGATGGTAGCCATTCTGACAGTTTTGAGGTGATATCTTCACTGAGGTTTTTCTTATTTTTGACTTTGGAATCAGATCCAAAAATTCATCACCAAGATGGATGTCAAATAATTGATAGCATTTGTTTTCTTCTAGGAGTTTTATGGTTTCAGGTCTTAGCATTCCGGTCTTTAGCCCATTTTTAGTTAATTTTACATTGAGTATATAGTGGTCTAATTTCATTCTGTTTCTTGTATCTTTCCAGTTGTTCTAACACCATATATTAAGAGACTATCTTTTCCTCACTGTATGTTCCTGCCTCCTGTTTCATAAATTAATTGGCCATATATGCATGAATTTATTTAGGGACTCCCTCTTCTGTTCCACTGATCTATGGGTCTGTTTTTATTTCAACACCATGCAGTTTGGTTGCTAAAACTTTGTAATATACATGGAAATCAGTGAGCATGATGCCTCCAGCTTAGTTCTTTCCAGATATTGCTTTGGTTTTGGGAAATCTTCTGTGGTTCCAGATACATTTTGAGATTGTTCTATTTCTGTGAAAAAAAAAGGCATGTAATTTTGAATAGAGATTGCATTAAATCTATAGATTACTTTGAGTAATATGGACATTTTAATAATACTAATTCTTCCCATCCATGAGTGTGGAATATCTTTCTAGTTATTTGTGTCTTCAATTTTTTAATCATTACCATAGTTTTCATTGTACAGGTCTTTCATCTCCTTAAATTAAATTTATCAAATTTGTTCCTAAGTATTTTATTCTTTTGGGGACAATTGTAAATGGGATTGTTTTCTTAATTCCTCTTCCTGATAGCTTGTTGTTAGCATATAAAAAAACAACAGATATTGTATATTGATTTAGTATCCTGCAACTTTACTGAATTAGCTAATTGAATTAGCTTATCACATTTAAGAGTTCCTTAATAGAGTCTTTAAGGGTATTGTGTACAAAATTTTGTCATCTATGATTAGTGAGTTTTACTTTTTCCTGTCCAATTTGAATGCCTTTCATCTCTTCTTCCTTTTCTTCTCCTTCTTCCTATCCCTCTCTACCTTCCTCCTTCTGCTTCTCCTTTTTCCCAAATTGCTCTGGAAAGTATATCCAGTACTATGCTGAATAAAAGTGGAAAGAGTGGGAATCTTTGTCATTTTCCTAGATATAGAGCAACAGCTTTTCACCAATCAGTATGATATTAGCTGTGGGCTTGTCAAATATGACCTTCAGTATGTTAAGATATATTCCCTCTATACCCATTTTGTTGAGCATTTTTATTTTACATGGATGTTGAACGTTATCAAAGGCTTTTTCTGCATCTATTGAGATGATCATGTGAATTTTTTATCCCTTATTTTGTTAATGTGGTATGTCACATTGATTGATTTGCAGATGTTGAACCATCCTTGCATCCCAGAAATAAATTCCACTTAATCATTATGCAAAACCATTTTAATATTGAATTGAGTTTGCAAATAATTGTTGAGGATTTTGCATTTATGCACATCCTGGGTTTTGGCCTATAATTTTCTTTTTTTTCTTTTAAATATTTTATTTATTAATGAGAGACACACAAAGAGAGGAGGCAGAGACACAGGCAGAGGGAGAAGCAAGCTCTTTAACCATTGACTTTTTATTTATTTATTTACTTACTTACTAATTTATTTTTTACATTTTTTAAATTTAAATTCAATTTGCCAACATATAGTATAACACTCAGTGCTTATCCCATCCCATCCCTCCTCAGTGCCTATCACGCAGTTACCCCATCCCCCTACCTACCTTCTCTTCCACAACTCTCTTTCCCAGAGTTAGTTTCTCATGGTGTGTCTCCCTCTCTAATTTTTCCCACTCAGTTCCCCTCATTTCCCTCAAAATCCCTTTCACGATTTCTTATATTTCACTGTTGACATTTTATTTTATTTTTTATTTATTTTTAAAGATTTTATTTATTTATTCATGAGAGACACAGAGAGAGAGGCAGAGACATAGGCATAGAGAGAAGCAGGCTCCCTGCAAGGAGCCTGATGTGAGGTTTGATCCCAGACCCCAGGATCACGCCCTGAGCCAAGGCAGATGCTCAATTGCTGAGCCACCCAGGAATCCCAGGTGTTGACATTTTAATTATAATGTGTCCTGGTGTTGATCCGTTCCAGTGGACTTTTTAGAGTCATTGGATTTCCGGGATCTGGTTATTTGTTTTCTTCCTCAGGTTAGAGAAGTTTTCAGCTATTCTTTCTCCATATAAGTTTTCTGCTCCTTTGTCTCTTTATTCTCCTTCTGGGACCCCTATAATGCAAATGTTTTTTGTTTGTTTCTTTGATGTTGTCCTATTGGCCCCTTAAGCTATCTTCACTTTTTCAAATTATTTTTTTTTTCTTTTTGCTACTTTACTTTGTTGAGTTCTAATGCCCTGTCTTCCAGATCACTAATCCTTTTCCTACTTCATCTAGTCTGTTGTTGAAAACTCTTGTGTACTTTTTAGTTCAGTTATCTTATTCAGCTCTGTGACATCTGATTGGTACTTTCTTATATTTTCCTGTTTTTGTCAAAGTTCCATTCTTCTCCTGAGTCCATGAGCATCCTTAGAGCATTACATTGAACTGTTTATCAGGTAAATTACTTATCTTCCTTTCTTTAAGTTTATTCCCAGGGACTTGTTCTTTCATTTGGAACATATTTATCTGTTTCCTCATTTTCCTTGATTCTTTGTGTTTGTACCCATCTATTTAGAGAAACACCTACCTCTCTCAATCTTTCCTTGATTCTTTGTGTTTGTACCCATGTATTAAGAGAAACACCTACTTCTCTCAATCATAAAGGAAAGGCTTTATGTGGAAGATGAACTTTGTCTCCCAACCTTGCCCTAGCTCTAGGGTGTCTCTCAAACCTTTGCAGTTATCTAAACTGTCTGATTTATTCTTGAACTGTCCCTATATTTGAGGTTGTATCAAGACCTTCATTGTTTCAGAGGGGGGGCTCTTAGCCCCTTGTTTCAGGCTGATTGGAAATAAAACCCTCAGGCAACAGCTTTTAAAGTATGCTAATATATACAGTCTTGTGAGACTACAGTTGTAAACCCTGCTGGCTTCCAGACCAAGTGATTGGGAAGTATCTCCTTGGCAACAATTGTAAAAATCAAAGCTCCAAATGATTATATAAACTGCTTTCTGGGAGGTACTGCCTGGCTATTTAGCACAGCCATGTGAGAACACAAAGATGGCATCCCCTGGCCTGTGTTCCCCAAGAGCAACTCTGTATCCTCTGAAGACATGTGCTGAACCTATAGCTTACCCCTTAAGCTGAAATTCCAGGACAGGTAAATAGGTGTTTTCACAGAAGTATTCAAGTGTTTCAGTCTTCTGTCTGTGCTGTGCCCTGGGGGTGTTAGCCTGCCAAAAAAATGGTCTCTCCAATTTTTTCAGTACTGTTGGGCCCAGAAATACAAACCCCTCTTGCCACTATAGTTGAGCACTCAAGAGACATCTCCTATATGGACTGCACCCACCAGCTTTAATAGGGCAATGGGGACCATGGGACTAGGGTGTTCCTATTAGTTTTGTGGTATTATGGTGTAGTGCAGGGCCTGGGCATGATTGCCAGCTTCAGTGAGGCAATAGGGAAGCACTGGTGTGGGATGCACCTGCCAGCTTTAGCAAAGCCATTGGAGAGTGTGGGGTTGGGACATGCTCACTGGCATGAAGAAGAGTGTGAAAGGTGTCATCCTCCATCACTGGCTCTACCAAGTAGAATGAGAGCCCCAAAGTGGTGTTCCCCAGTATGTCTGTCTCAGAAAACCCCTGCAACTCCAGCAGACACTTTAAGATTAGCAAATGAATCTCTTTCACACTGATACAGTGATTTTCAAACTGTTGCTTTTGTGCTGGGTCTTGGGGTACCTGAGTGTGTATGTGATCCCTTTAGAAGAGATTCTCAGCTTCCTACAAACCTGAGTGTGTATGTGATCCCTTTAGAAGAGATTCTCAGCTTCCTACAAACCTTTGGGTTTCTTGCACACAAGTTCTGTTGGTTTTCAAAGCCAGCCATCCTAGGGCCTTGTCTCTTCATTGCAGGTCTCAAGGGTTGGGGTACCTGATGAAGAGCATGAACCTCTTGTTCCTCAGGGAAAGTCTCTGTATTTCTAAGACCTGATTATGATCAGATTGTGGGTTGCTGATTGTGGGTTGCTGTGCCGGGGTGGGGATTTTGGTGAGACCAAGAGTCTGCATTTCTCATCCATCTTAATATAACCCCATTATACTTTGTTATGGAGGAGCTGATCAGCTAGTTTTAAGGTATTTTTTCAGAAGGAATCGTTCTACATGTAGCTGCAGATTTGATGTGGCTGTGGGAGGAAGTAAGATGAGAATTTTTCTACATCTTCATCTTAAACCACCACCTGTTTATTGTGATTATTACTGCTTGAATTTTGAGATTTTTCAAATAGTCTGAAATAATATTAATGAAATAAATAATTTTCTACTTTATTTTTATGCATCACCATAGCATATACTATCAGTAAGAAGACATAAAAACCATCCAAACTTTCTAGACAAATCGTAAAATGTATGGGAGGTTTACTGGAGATATTTGCAAGTTATGTTGAATGACTCAATTGTGTGACTGGGAGAAACTAATGTTGAAAAACACATGAATCAGATATCCAAACTATTGTATAAAAGAAGTAGAAATCTGTCAATATTTATTTGATATAGAAAACTTTTTTTTTCAACTTTGGTATTAGTTATATTTCAATTTTTGGATAGTTTTATCTTAAAAATATGAACACATTAAGTTAGTCTTAATGAGTTAGTTAACTCAGTAAGTTAGTGATGACTGAAAAATTATATAAAAGTGTACAAAACTGGCATTAAGAGATAGTTTTAAAAAGAACTTTATTTTAGTGGAAAAGTTGAGTTGGTTGTTACTCACAAAGTGTCTGAACCAGTTAATTTGTTCAAATATCTCAGCATATTTTACTAGAATATAGCCTTAAACTGGCTTGACTGAATTAAGAAAATCATGCCAATACTTAAATATTGTGTTTGGCCTTAATATCCATCTGTAAATATTTGAAGATGTGTTCAGATCAGAAAATTTAAGTAAATATCCCATGTTTTTACATAGAAGAGACTAGATAAAAATATTTTTTCCTTGAGATAATTGTGGTGAAACATCAGGACAAGTTAGGATTAAGTTCTGGAATGATCATTCCTAGTGACATTTGAATATTTACATTAATTAATTAACTTATTTGCTATACTTATTAATATGTGTAATACATTTATATATACTATTTATTTGAGCAAATAAAATGATAGAATTATAAAGAGTTATGATAATAGGATATTTTAAGTGCAGTTAAGGCTGAAGATCTTACTAAATTTCTTACTTTTTTGAGGTCCCTCCAGTTCTAGCATTCTTGTTGTAGTCTGCGTATACATATAAACAAAAATACTAACAGTTGTTACTACCCCTCTCTCTCCTTTGCCCATAAACTCCCTAACTTAAAAAACAAACAAACAAACTGAAATATCATAAAATTCCAACTGATTCAGAACTTAGAGGAAAATGAATATCAGCTTAATGTGTTAATGGTCAGCATTAGGGATTTGTCACCATGCTCCTCAACAATTAAGGTTCTAAGATTTTGTGAATTTATGTAGTTTAGATTGTAAGTATAGGGCTTAAATATTACTGTTTCCAGGAAGCAAGTAAATAGATGTCATTTTGTTTGGATTTTAACATAAGATCTTTATGTTAATAGCTATAGAGATTTAGAGAATTACCAAATAAAAAATTCCATTAAGAAACATTAAATGCATTATTATTTTTGAGCACTTAATATGCTAATATGTGCCAAATACTGTTCTATGTGCTTGAGATATAGCAATGAACAAAACTAAGTTCCTGCTTCAGAGAATTTAGAATAAATAAAAGACCTAAGAGTGGCAAGGTATGGAGAATAGAGTACTGAGTGAAAGCCTCTTTGAGAAAGTCACATTTGGGTAAGTTGATTGGACTTTAAACACCTAAACATTATAATTTCTTTTTACTAATACACAGAGATGTTAAATATTTACTGGGTCCCTAGAACAGTCAACACTAGAAATATAATGAAACTATGGATATGTAAAACTCCATAAAGATACAAAAGTGAAGGAATAATCTTTAAGCAAATGTGTAGGTTGTGTGTGTGTGTGTGTGTGTGTGTGTGTGTGTGTGTGTTGGTATTATTTTTGAAAATAGTGTTTGAAATACATATCCAATGAATGTCAGCAAAAATCATACTTTGGTTTGCTTGGGCGTCAGTAGTCAATGATATTTCATGCCTCTAGGCTGTCTTAGAAGCAGAGAAAACATGACTGCGACCGTAATCAATGAGGTAGTTACCGGACTCTGTACCATTACATGCAAAGCACATAAAGAAAGAAATGAAAGAAAAGAAAAAAGCCAAAGAAAAAGCCAACTGAGGAGAGAGATTTTTCAAGTGATTAGAAAAATCTCTAGATAAGAGCCAAAACAGTTAAGTTTAAGATCTGTCTCTGTGGTTCACTGTTAGATCTTGGGCATGACATTCGTTTTCTAGGCCCCAGTTTTTTTCAGTGATTAAACCAGTGAATTAATTAGTCGACCAATCAAACAGCTCATGTCACATACCTACTACAAATTTAGCTCTTTTTCTTTTAAAGATTTTATTTATTCATGAGACACAGAGAGAGAGAGAGAGAGAGAGAGAGAGAGGCAGAAACACAGGCAGAGGGGAAGCAGGCTCCATGCAGGGAGCCTGATGCAGGACTAGATCCCCAGATCCCTGGATCACATCCTGAGCTGAAGGCAGACGCTCAACCACTGAGCAACCCAGGCATCCCCAAATTTAACTTTTAGAACAAATCAATACATATAACAAACCCTGACTCTGAGGAGGTGAAAGGGAAATATTTACATAAACAACTAATTGACAGTATTGTATGAACACACCTATAATTGCAAAAATCACAATGTAAGAATAGGATTGCCCTGAGTCCCTGGTGAAATTATGTTTATTATTTTTATTATTCTGTGGAATTCTCTTATGTCCTAGGCTCCCTTTTTCAATGAAGTGAGGAAACTTTTTAAGCAGTTGGCTTTTCCCTTTAGTCTGCAATTATTTTTGAATAAGAAATTAGCAGTAATTATTGGATGAATATTTATAAAAAGGCTATGGGCAATTAAAACAAAATGCAAAGGTTCTTTAGCATTTACTTGTATTCAGACATTTAATAGCACTTCAAGTTCTGGTATTGAGTTATTTGAAGGTTATAATGCAGCTGGCATTTAAGTATATTTCATCAGGGAAAAAATGGGGAAATAGGAGATTTATTTCAGCTATTTATATCCTAGACCAAATAACTGCTTCTTCTGTATGAACACATGCAAGCTGATAAAGAGAAAAAGACTCGAGCAGTCTTGCATCATTAGTGGAAGAGCTGCAGCATACAAATTCTGAATAAGTTGCTCTCAAAGGACAAGTTTATTTACTACGTAAGACAAAAATAAACTAGTATACATTTTTTTTCTGTGCTCAATCTCATAAGTGTACTTGTCAATTTATACAGATTACCTTTCCCATGAATTAAAATATGACAACTATTGCTTTGATGGCACAAAGGAAAAGAGAAAATGAGAATATTAATTGGATTTCTCATCTCTGTTCCACATCTTTTCTTTTTAATTTGAGAATTACTACAACTTTCATATGCTGGCAAAAAAATTGATAATAATAATTTTTACAATACTTGATTTATGTAATGTGCTCATGTGTGGAATTAATTTCACCACCCAAATTAAAAGTGGTGTGTAAAGAATGTATGTCCATGTGTGCTTATGTATGCATTTAACACATATATGCTTGACAAAAATGGTGATGACTGATATTATTATTATCATTGGGATAATATTATTACACTACAACTTCCCTTTCAAATAAGAAAGTGGAGCAAAGCATTTCTAGGTATGTTCTCAGGGACACATTTGTGTACCGCTGTAAGCAGAAAGCATGCTGCATAACCCAATTTAGACTTGAACTACCCCTCAACAATCTCTATTTAATTTTTGATACTATTACTTTGATTTTTTTAAGATTTTATTTATTTATTTATTCATGTGAGACACAGAAACAAAGAGGCAGAGACACAGGCAGAGGGAGAAGCAGGCAACCTGGGGTGGGACTCGATGCCGGACCTGGGATCACGCCCTGAAGTGGAAGGCAGACGCTCAACCGCTGAGCCACCCAGGAGTCCCTATGACTTTGAAATTTTAAGATTGTGGTAAAATATACATCGTAAAAAATTTATCATATTAACTTTTTTAAGTGTACATTTTAGTAGTGTTAAGTATGAAGAGGATCAGCATATGCCACCCAAACCATATACCACTCTGATATAAAGATTATTTTAAGTTGAAAGCAATGAGAAACTGCAGACACCGGTAAATCTCTCTTATGCCTCCCATCTGCCTACAAACAAGGCATGCATTTCTCTTTCAAAGGTGTCCCTCTTTCTTGGACCAGGAAGAGACCGACAAGCTTTTTCACTGGAGATAGAGATGTCACTGAGATGATTGTGCATAAACTAAACTAGACTTACTAACTAACCCTTACCTACCATTAGTTTCTCTCATGTTTGCTTTTTCACAAATTGCCACCACTGAAGGGCCCAAAACATAGTTGTTGAGTTGTGTTTTGTTTTGTTTTTGTCTTGTCAGTCCTCTACAATTTATCACCTTTTGTTAAAATGATATATAAGCTCCCAAGTTTAAGCACTTCTTTGGATATTCACTATTTTCCATGAGGGCCTCCAGACACATAAAAGCCAAAATTATCGACATCAAATAAAATCTATGTGCCTTCTCTCTTGTTATTCTTTCTTTTGTCAGTTTAATGTACTGGACTCATGTTCTAAAAACAAGAAGGTAGACAAAAAGGTATTTTTCCTCCTCCTCTGTAAATGCATTCATGTTGTGCAATCTCCAGAAGTGTTTTTTGATCTTGCAAAATTGAAACACTGTATTTATTAGACAACTAATCCATATTCCCTCTTATCCCTGGTCCCAGGCAATCAGCATTCAAATTTCTGTCTGTATGAATTTGACTACTCTTGGTACTTCATATGATTAGAATCCTATATAATTTGTTATTTTGTGATTGGCTTATTTCACCTAGCTGAATGTCCTCAAGTTTCATCCATGTTACAGTTTGTGTTGAAATTTCTTGAGTTTTTAAAGTTAAATAATATTTCATTATATGTATATACTATTTTTATCCATCCATCTATAGATGAACACTAGAGTTGCTTTCATCTTTTGGCTCCTATGAATAATCCTACAGTGAACATGGGTTACAATATCTCTTTGAGAATGTGTTTTCAATTCTTTAGGATATATACCCAGAAGTGGAATTGCTTAGTCATATGCTAATTCATTTCTTAATTTTGGGGAGGAGCACTCTACTGTTCACCATAGCAGCTGCACAATGCATGGAGCTCCGGTCCCTCCATATCTTTGCCAACACTACTTTTTTTCTTTTCTTTTCTTTCTTTTCTCTTTTCTTTTCTCTTCTTTTCTTTTTTCTTTCTTTCTTTTTTTTTTTTTTTTTGAGAGTAGCCATTGTACTACATATGAGGTAGTATCTTGTAGTTTTGCTTTATTTTGAGAGAGAGAGAGCACAAGCAGGGGGAGGGGCAGAGAGAGAAGGAGGAGCAGACTCCCCACTGAGCAGGAAGCTCGGTATGGGCTCTACCCCAGGGTCCTGGGATCATGACCTGAGCTGAAGGCTGACTCATAACCACTGAGTCACCAGGACCCCTTATATCTTATGGTTTTAGTGTCACTGATTAGTGATGTTGAATATCTTTTCATGTGCTTTTTAGTCATTTGTATATTCTCTTTGCAGAATGTCTGTTCAAGTCTTTTGCCCAGGTTTTAACTATATTATTTGGGGTTTATTTGCTGTTGAGATGTAGGAGTTCTTTATATATTTTAGACATTAGCTCTTATATATGATTTGTAGAAATTTTTCTCATTTTGTAATGTGCACTTTTACTCTGTTGCTTTTATCCTTTGATCAAAACCAGAAGTTTTAAATTTTGACAGTCTAGTTTATCTTTTTTACCCTTTTTGCCTTTGCTTTTACGTCGTCCAAAAAACGATTGCTAAATCCAGTGTCATAAAGCTTTTTCCCTTTGTTTATTTAAGATTTATTTATTTATTTGAGAGAGAGACAGTGAGAGAAAGGGAGCACATGTGAGCAGGGGTAAGGACAGAGAGAGAGGGAGAGAGAATCCCAGCAGCTCCCCACTGAGTGCAGAGCCAGACATGAGACTTGATCCCAGGACCCTGAAATCATGACCTAAACCAAAATCAACAGTTGGATGCTCACCTGACTGAGCCACCCCAGACACCACCCCCCCTATGTTTTTTTTTTTCTTCTAAGAGTTTTTAACTCTTGTGTATAGGTCTTTAATTTATTTTGAATTAACTGTGGATATACAGTTCTACCAACATAATTTCTTGAAAAGCCTATTCTGTCCCCATTGTGTTATCTTGGCACCCTTGTTGAAAAACATTAGACTGCATGTGTAAGGGGTTATTTCTTAGCCTTCTATTCTATTTGATTGAGTTGTATTTCTGCTCTTTGTAGCTCTGTAGTAAGTTTTGAAATAAGGAAGTGTGAGACTTCCAACTTTGTTTTTTGAACATTCTTTTGATGATAGATACTTTCTTCCCAGAGTTTCAAATATAGTTTTCAGTTTTCATTCACAACCTCATCTTTATATAACACAATTTTTAAATTATTTTTCATATTCATCATTTGTTAAGATCTAATTGTGTACTTATGAAAACCAGCAAATACTGTTCTACATTGCAGAAAAATATGCATGCAAAATTGAAAATACCCCAAAAATTATAGTACACTTGACCCTTGAACAACATGGGGTTAGTGGCACCAAACCCTGCTCATATAGTCAAAAATATGTATAGATTTCCCAAAAATCTTAACTAGTACTAGCCTACTATTGACCAGAAGCCTTAATGAGAACATTGTCTATTAACACATATTTTGTATGTTATATTATTACATACTGTATTCTTACAATAACAAAAGCTAGAGAAAAGATAATGTTATTAAGAAAATCATAAGGAAGAGAAAGTACATTTATAGTATCTGTGTAAGACCCACATAGTTCAATCCTGTGTTGTTCTGGAGTCAACTGGACCTGGAAGTGTGAATTTAAAGTACCACTGTGTGGACTTGAGATGAAGGAAAGTTTTATGAGTGGGTGTATTTGAAGCCTGGCTAAATAGAATGGATGTGTATGGAATCAGGCTTAGACAGAAAGAAGATAACTTTCTGGGTAGGAATAAAAGCGCACTGAGAAGCAAGCCATTTCTTTTAAGATCAGAGCCAATGAAAGTACTTGCTAAGAATATGGATTATAGGTTAATTTGGGTATGTTCCCTGGCTATTTGTTCATTTATCTTTTTAAGAGTTTATATATTTAAATTGATCAAACCTTTTTTTTTATTTTGCAAATTCTTATTTTATTTTAGTTATTTATTTGAGAGAGAGAGAGAGTGAGCCTGATCAGGGGGAGGGGCAGAGGGAGAGAGAGAAGCTGACTCCCCACTGAGAAGAAAGCCCCCATGTGGGGCCTGATCCCAGGACCCCAGGACCTGAGCCAAAGGCAGACACTTAACTGACTGAGCCACCCAGGTCCCCCTTATTTGGCAAATTCTAATAGAATAATCAGATAATTCAATTTTAGTTTTAAAATCTACCATGGAAATTATATTTTTATTTATCTTTTTCCTGCTTGAGTTATTTAGGACTATAAGTGTTTTTATATGTACCTACTTTTATATTTCTAATTTTTTATAACCTGCATTTTTATTCTATGTGACTTGTGGCATAAGTGTTTATTTTCATAATCTTTATTAAATATCAGAGCTCATATGAATAAAATGTGATGGATTGCATGCTAAGAAAAGAAAAAAATTTAAAATGCAGATATTGGATAATTGAGGAATGGAAAAAGATGATAGAGTTTAGACAGTAAGTATATGAGGCCTTGTGAGGAAACAACCCAATGAGAATGGAAGGCTATAATATATATATGTATTATATTATATATAATATATAGTCATTATATATAATATATAATATATATATAGCCATTCCAGATCATTGGCCTAGGGAGGATGATGAAGAATCCTACAAACAATGCTTCTGCCTTTGTTAAGACATGTCATGGAAGGAAATTAGGAGGTTCGGAGGAGAAACATGACATGAAGGAAATGATATTTAGGAAGAAACATTTCTATCATTTTATTTATATGGAGGGTACTATAGAGAGGAAAAGCTTGAATTTAATAGGATTCCTTTTGGCTATTATATTCATGTAGATATGATTAGGTAAAGACCTTGTCTAGAATAATTGTCTTAGAAACATGAAGCAATATGTAATGATAAATTAAAGTGAAGGGGAAAGATAAACACCAAATTCAGGTGGGCTTCAGGAGGGATAGGCATATAATTGAATTTTCAATTTTATCTGTGTGTGTGTGTGTGTATTTTAAACCTGAAACAAATTAAAAGGAGGGAAAAGAGATGATTCCAAGTATATTTTGAATGATATCCTGTGACTGACTAGATATAAAAGAGAAAACAGAGGAATCAAAAGATGACTGTACTGTTTCACATTTGAGTAACTAGGAGATTGGTGGTATTGCTGATTCTATACATGTGATCACACACACACAGATGCACACACAGAGTCGTACTCAAATACTAATTCTAGCCTGCATAGTGAAATTAATTCCACACATGAGCACATGAGATAAACCAAAGTATCGTGGAAACTATTGTTATCTATATAGGCAGTTTTTGCCAGCACATGAAAGTTCTAGTGTTTCTCAAATTAAAAAGAAAAGATGTGGAACAGAAATCAGAAATCCAATTAATATTCTCATTTTCTATTTCTCCTTTGTGAAACTGATGCTACCATTTATCTGCATAGTGTTAACATAAATGGGCAGAATATAATTTAAAAATTTTTGAGATTCTACTATTTCTAAAATTGGCCCTTGAAAGGTAGACTTTGGGTTTAAAAATGTGTAGTTTTTAAGTTACCGTATGAAAAAAATCTAATTTAAAAAATAAAGATTTTTTTTTTTAACAAACATTTGAAGATTAATTCAACTTAAAAAAAAAACAATAGTTCTGCTATTATTGAGAAATCCTATGTGGAAGGAATGTTTGACTTCTGTATGAAATTCTTCCTCAGTATTTTTTCCTATCCCTCAGGTGTTGTCTGTACACATATCAGTGCTTTAAAGGAAGCCTAGATTGTTTCTAATGCCAACTTTCAGTGTTATTTTTCTGAGGAATATGTGGTTTCATAGTCAATATAGTTCAATATAGTTGTGACAGTAGTCATTTTATTGACATGGGAGATGTTGGCACACACCTAAAAAGTTCTCATTGTATATCATAATTAATATTTTCATGACCTTGCAAAGAGTCCTTACTGAAGCCAATATACTTTCTTAATGATAATTGCTATGCAAATGAGAAAATTTGTATTCAGCCTTCTAATTTAATACCTTAATATTCCTATATAATTTGTTGCATTAAAACAGTTTCAAAAAATAAAACATATTAAGGCAGTGTTAAAAATACATAAATTTCATTTTGTACACTTTATGTCCAACTTGAAATATATGGAATATATTGGAATGGAATAATAGTTATGATTTTAGGATTGAAAATGTATGTATAAAAATATATTGTCCACCATTTGCTGTATTTATCAGTCTTGATTTATTTTTTTCCCTGAGTAAAGGCATTCTTTCTATTTTTTTTACGTTTTTTAATGTCTTTTTCTTAAGTAATGAGGTGGCAGAGATACAGAGACATTTTTACTAAAATACAGGAGGCCAGTTGGTTATATTTAATGAATTAGTTAATTATCTAAGAAATTCAAATATAAAGATCTATTATAAAGTAACTATTTTTAAAGACTTTATTTATTATTTTGAGAGAGAGAAAGACAGAGAAAGAAAGAACTAGGAGACAGGCAGATCCCTAGATCACATGACCCTGAGATCAGGACCTGGGCCAAATCAAGATTTGGACACTTAACCAACTGAGTCACTTAGGCACTCCATAAAGTATTGTATCATAGTATGTAAGATAAAGTTAAAATTTACAATGCAAGTTAATAAATAAAATTCAGTTTTGTAAATACTCATCCAATGCTTCCTTTCTGACCACCATTTTGTGAGAAATTTAAAAGCAAATATAATACATGGTTCCTATCCTTAATGGACTTACATAGCATAGTGATTAAAGAGAGATTTTTTGGGCAGCCCTGGTGGCCCAGTGGTTTAGCGCAGTCTTCAGCCTGGGGCGTGACCCTGGAGAGCCGGGATCGAGTCCCACATGGGGTCCCTGCATGGAGCCTGCTTCTCCCTGTGTCTCTGTCACTCTCTGTGTCTGTCATGAATAAATGGGTAAAATCTTTAAAAAAAAAAAAAAAGATTCTTCCACATAAATCAATTAATCATACATAATAATTTTTTAAATAATAGTAAATGTAGTTAATTGTCAATATTCATTGAACTTTTGTTGCCTAGCGGGCATTATATTAAGTAGTTTACCTAAATTATGCCGTGGAATTCTCAACAGAAGCCTCTCGAAGTGTATCTTGTATTTTGTTGTGTCTGCTTTATGGATTGGACAACATTCTCAGAGTTTAAGAAAATTCTCCCAAGTCCTACAGCCATATCTGAATCCAGGCAGTGCAACTCCCCATGTGTGCTCCCCGTTACTAGAGAACACCAGCGAACATAACCAGGGGAAAAGAAGACAAAGAGTCATGTTACGAAAAACTTCCTAGAGACCTTGGACCCTGGGGTAGCCCTTAAATACTGGGCAGAACTCACATGGGTATGCGGGGGAGGGACCAGGGCGGTAGGCGCGGTGCCCAGCGGCTCCTCCGCTGCCGGGACGGCCACGTGCTCGTGCTGGCGGGACGCGCGACTCGGGATCGCCCCCAGCGGGCCGCCAGCCGTCGTCCGACCTGTCCCTTGTCTAGTCTCTCTTCCACGTCGCTACTTATTATTTCAAACTTTCAGCGCTGCCTCTCGCCTCCAGTACATCCTTTCTCTGAGTTTATAATCTTACTTTTTATTTTACTGACCAAACCAGAAGCAAATAGGAGAAGGCCCCACGGGCCTCCCATCACAGGGACCTTGCCCCACACCCCGCCTTCCCCCTCCTGCCCCCCCCCCCCCCCCCCCCCCCCGCCTCCCATCACAGGGACCTTGCCCCACACCCCGCCTTCCCCCTCCTGCCCCACCCCCGCCTCCCATCACAGGGACCTTGCCCCGCACCCGCCTTCCCTCCTCCTGCCCCCCACCCCGGCCAGGGGCGGAGCTGTCCCCTCTCTCGCAAGCGCAGACTCCAGCAGTTCCGCCCACCTCTTCCATCGCCGATTCCTTTTTCTCTCCTGAGTTATCTTCAGCACGAGGCAAACATGCTGTTGATTCTTCCTTGAAAACAAGCATACAAACAAAGCATCTCTTCAGACAACACTTCTCACATGTACGTCTGTTCTTCCTTTTCAAAACCTCCTTGAAAGAATAGGCTGCGGCCCCTGTCTTCAACCCCTCCCCACCTCCGTTTTGTCTTAAACTCATCTAGCTAACTTGAATTCTGGCAATACCAGCAAAACTGCGCCTGCCACAGTCACTGACCATTTCTTCATTGTTCCATTCAATTGTAAGTCCTCAGTCCTCATTATCCTCGGGTTATCAGCATAGAGATACAGTTGATTCCTCTCTTCTTTTGGAAACAAATTTTCACTTGGCTGTCGAGTCTCTGTGCTGCCCTATTTTTCTTGTACCTCTCTGACCATTCCTTCCCTTTGTTATTTCTTGGTGCCTCTTCTTCTCCCCAACCTCTAAATACAGGTATGTCCCGAGCAGGACTCCTCGAAGGTGGCCGTTTTCTGCGGGCACTCGCTCCCTGTAGCTTCAAATAGTCTCTGCATTTTAAATATCATCTCACTCTCTAGTCTAAACCTCACATCCAGAATTGGGCAGCAGCATATTCTTGATTTGTTCTTTTGAACGTCGAACTCTAACCTGAAACAACAGGCTCAAAACTACCGGATGAGGCCCTAATAAAACCTCCACTTTTCTTGGAATTCATCATCTTGGGAAATGGAAAATCCATTCTTCTAGTTGCTCATGCCAAATACTACAGTCTCGTTTAAGCAATCTCTTTCTCATGTACTCCACATCTGATGCATCAACAAATTCAAAATATTAGCTCTTCCCATTACCTCCACTGCTGTCGTCTTAGCCCAAGCTACCAATATGTTTATCTGAATTATTGTAGTAACCACCTAAGTGTTTATATTTTGTTTTGTTTGCTTTTTGTTCTGTCTCAGAACAACAGAGTGATCCTACCACTACTTTAATTTGTACTACTGCTTGGCTTACATCTTCAGTGTTTTGTGTCTCTTTCGGTGTAAAACCCACCCTTTTCAATGCCTACAAAACTCTGGACGATTTGACTTTCCACGCTTCCTGCACATTCTCTGTTAGTTTTCACCTGATTTCTCTCTCAGTTCCAAATATAAATGAACACTGGAACACACCAAGAACATTACCACTTTAAGACTTTTGCACTTTCTATTCCCTCTGTCTGGGCTGTTTATTCCCTGGTTTGTTGTCTTCAAAGTTTTTACTCAAACGTTGTCTCCTCTCTGAGGTCTTCACTGACATATTACATAAAATTACACCCATCTATGACACTCTATCTCCTTTCTCTGCTTTATTTTTCACCCTTTATACTACTGGCTACCTAATGTTGAGCATGTTTAACTTATTTATCTTCCTTATTATCTGCTTCTTTCATTAGAACATAAGTTCATTGAAGAGATTTGTTTTATTCACTGCCATATCCCTTGCTCTTAGAAGAATCTCTGTTTTATGATGAACACTCAATAAATATTTGTTGATTGAGTTTATAAATTGATGAATAATATACTGATAGTATTTTGAAGACGAGACAGGCAGAAAAGTAATATACTGATAGTATTTTGAAGATGAGACAGGCAGAAAAGTTTGACTTTGATTTCATTTTTTTAAAGGTTTTATTTATTTATTCATGGGAGACACAGAGAGAGGCCGAGACACAGGCAGAGGGAGAAGCAGGCTCCATGCAGGGACCCGATGTGGGACTCGATGCCTGGACCCCGGGATCACATCCTGAGCGGAAGGCAGATGCTCAACCACTGAGCCACCCAGGCATCCTTGACTTTGATTTCATAATAATAAAGCTGTTATCAGTTTTCAGAGGGATACTGACATGATGATAGAAGTGTAGATCTGGGGCAGCTCCGGTGGCTCAGCGGTTTAGCGTCGCCTTCAGCTCAGGATGTGATCCCGGGGTCCCGGCATCGAGTCCTGCGTCGGGCTCCGTGCATGGAGCCTGCTTCTCCCTCTGCCTGTGTCTCTGTCTCTCTCTCTCTCTCATTCGCTGTGTCTCTAATAAATAAATAAAATCTTAAAAAAAAAAAAAAGAAGTGTAGATCTGTATTGGGCTAAGTTAGTTCTTTTTCCAGCATGACAGTTTAGCCTGAAGCAGAAAAAGGAAAAATGGACATTGCAAATTGTCCATTGTTGGGAATTACTACAATATGCTAAGTAGATCAGAGCAAAACTGAACCAGTTGGAATTTAACGATAGCTAAGAGAGGACTAACAAAATGTTAAATATCAAACTGGGGGTCCTTTCTTAGCATCCATTTATTGAGAAACTAGTAGCTGCAAATCACTATGCTAGGTGCTCAAAAATTCTCAACTTTTAGTCTTCATCTCCAATGTTCAAATTAGTCTTAAAAAGTAAATGGCATTATTCTCATTTATAATTTAGAAAACTGAGGTAAGAAGAGGCATTTTTGTTTGAGCTGAATTATTGGAAATGCTTTCTCCCACAATTTCTTCTAAATATGATGCCAGATCTCCCTTCCCAGGCTTTGGTTGCCTTATCTTCACTTTTCTGGCCATTTTAAGCTAGTAGAAAAGTCTCATTTTCAAATAGTAAATGATGCAGCCCAGCGTGGGCTACTAGCCGGTCGCCCTCAGTGTGACAGGTATCTGTGTTTTAATTTTTAGTGAGGGGCATTTTGGAGACTTCTTCACTCTATAATTGCCAAAGGCTCCCAGCAAACTTCTTTCAGTCCACCCACTCAGTTCCTGCTTTGGGTAATGCGCCACCCCAGCACTTGCTTCTGGGGCTCCCTAGCTTCAGCAGGGAGCTCTATGGAGTAGAACCCATTGAGAGGCTGTGAGTCCAGCTACTTCCCACCATGTCTACTTGCCCTTTGAGACTTATGGCTCCATGCCACATATAACATGGAAATGCGCTTCTGTGCCCACTTTTTATTTTACCCCACCCTTGCAGACTCCTCTAGGATGCTTCTTCCTGCTTTGCCTGTCTCCAACACCAAGTAAATCAGATCACAGTTCTTCAAGTCCTTTCTCATTGCATTCTGTTTGGCCCCAAAACATCATTTCAGTTTAAAATTAAAAAGCCAATAAACATCTGTTCAAAAACGGAGATACTGGGCAGCCCAGGTGGCTCAGCAGTTTAGCGCCCAGGGTGTGATCCTGGAGACCCAGGATCGGGTCCCACGTTGGGCTTCCTGCATGGAGCCTGCTTCTCCACCTGCCTGGGTCTCTCCCCCCTGCCCCCTCCTCGCTCCGTCTCTCATGAATAAATAAAATCTTAAAAAAAAAAAGGGGGGAGATGCTGATCTCTTAAAGATAGTCACAACCTCTGAGAATGAATATTTTTAGATCTCTGTCA
Source organism: Vulpes lagopus (assembly GCF_018345385.1). Lineage (NCBI taxonomy): Eukaryota > Metazoa > Chordata > Mammalia > Carnivora > Canidae > Vulpes > Vulpes lagopus. The sequence goes on from NC_054834.1 coordinate 80,294,942, forward strand.
TTTGGCTTAAGTATGAAGTACTTTTTCTCCCTTGCATTAGATGTAGGGAAAAAACATCATACACTCAATAGCTTTGAATCTCCTCCCTTCATTGAATTTTTCTCCAAATTCCTAATCTCCTCTCATTGAAGTTAGAGGTGGATGATAGAGATACAGTCACAGTATTGGTTCTGCTGTCTTCCCAGCTTTAGTTGGCTTCAGTCTTGAGTTGCTGAAATTCCAAGAACAAGTTATTTTTTTAAATCCCATTATACCTATCCACATTTATCTGTTCTCAGACTGTCTACAAGTTGCATAGCCAGAATTTGCACGAGGCTCTCTGACTCCACAATTGTACTCTTTCTGAGAGTCTTGAGTTCTGTGAGAAGGCAGGGGACACTGAGAGGGAAACAGCAGTGAGGGGGTAACAATAAGAAGATTGAGATCATAAAGGCGAGCATACCTAGCTATGAAATGCTGCAGGGTGCTTTGTTCGATGAGTGTATATCTGAGGTCCAGGGATCATGAACTATACTATCAATGAGCATTCAACTAAAATGAAAATGTCTACATTTAAAGTATCTAGAAGTCGCTGCCAAATGCATTTTCAAACTAGATGATTGGAGTGGACTGGAGTAGCAATATAAATGTGAATCCTACCATGGTATCATTTTAGGGAGTCCAGAATTGATATGCATTGTGGTGGGAGTGGGGACAAGAGAGAACAACAGGGATGATTAAGTGGGTGGCTGAGACAGATGGTGTGGATTTCAAATAAAGAAACCCAGAGGGTGGTGGATAAATAACGATGTGAGTAGCATTGGGAGTAAGGGAGAAAAGGATAATCCCATCCAAAGAATTCAGAGACTATAGGATGAGATGAGACCTTTAAATGTTTACCTTGGAGAGTGAAAATTACGCAACATTTTTCAGTGTTTTTGTTAAAACGTCTTGTTATAGCCAAGAGGATCAGTTTATAAGAAAAGATAAGGGTGAGCAACATAACAGAATCAAGTTTATTTTTCTTTTGAAAAATTTTGTTGCAGCTTTCCATCCTAATATAAATACTGTGTATCAGAAACAAACAAAAAACCAATAAAGGGAAAAATGTGGTCATATTCCAGAATTTAAGTAACAAAGACATTTTTACTGGTAGAAGGGTCACGAGGAAGTGTCCATTTAACTGTAAAATTTTTGTGTCCTGTACAACTCCTAAATAGCATAAGAACTTTTAAAAAGATATTTAGTGACTTTATAAACAGTTTCGGTTGTGTGAGAGGCAGTTCATCTGTGAGTGATTTTAACAGAAGTGAATTGCTTCCACTGTGTGCTTAATAGACTGTGTCACAAAACTGCAGCCCCGAGAACAGGAGGGCTGAAAGGCATGAGGTGTACGTGAGATGAGTATGTTTTGATCATGGCAGATGCTTTCTGGGAGAACTTGGCTGAGGCCACACAATTATCACATTTTCATATTTATTCTTGATGATATAGGGGGTGGACAGTGATCAGGTCTTCCTAATAAAGAATATTCATTCATTTGTATATGTACATCAAATATCTGTGTCTTGCAAAGAACATGTTAAAGAAAGAAACAGAATTAAGTAACACAACTTTCCCATCCCCACTATGCTTAAAAATGGCTACCAAAAAGTATTTGTTGGCACATTATTAGTTTCATCTTCACGAAGTTATGATCAGGATACAGTTAGTTTGTTACCACCTTTAAATATGGAATAGGGGCAGCCCTGGTGGTTCAGTGGTTTAGCACCGCCTTTAGCCCAGGGTGGGATCCTGGAGACCCAGGATCGAGTCCCACGTCAGGCTTCCTGCATGGAACCTGCTTCTCCTTCTGCCTGTCTCTCTCTCTCTCTCTCTATCTATCTATCTCCCATGAATAAATAAATAAAATCTTTAAAAATCAATCAATCAATAAATAAATATGTGAATAGATTTCACACTGTCTTTATTGTGTTTGTAGGGACCCATATACAATTATTATGGCCATTATTACAAATTATATTTCCCACTCAAATATTGTATTACAATGGATACACCAAACATCAGATGAGTTAGTGTCATTGTCATCACGTCAGTGGTTAGTTGAAGTTCCAAAATCATTTATGAGAAGAGACGAAAACTGTGTTTCAACCCGTGTTCTTTGAACACATGAGTGTTTCACTGTTCATCTCACTGCCATTGTTTGCTTGATGCCAGACTGTGGTGGCTGTGTGATAACTGGGGCAGATTTCCATTTAACATATAGTGGCTAGGGTGGCTGTGTGTTCTTGGAGGCAGTTGTGTATTTTATACTTAATACGAGGGGTCATTGTTAGTTTCTTTAATTTTTTTTTTTGTTTTTGTTTTGCTGTAAGTTTTTCTTTTTGTTAAATGTATAGAGTGCCAGTGTTGTACAACAAAATCAAGAGTAAGGTACAGAGGTTTCCCATATACTCCTACCTCCATTATCAACATTTGCCATTAATGTTTGTTTCAACTGATGACTGTATTTTAATACATTATAATCCCCAAAGTCCATGGTTTAAATTAGGGTTCACTCTTGGTGTTGTACATCCTATAGGATTGGACAAGCGTGTATTGACCTGTAGCCATGATTACAATATTGTACAGGGTAGTGTCACCTTCCTTCCTCCGTGCTCTGCTGGTTCAGCCCCCCTTCTCCAACTTTCAGCTCTTGGCAACCATTGATCCTGTTGCTGTTTTCACAGTTTTGCTCTTCCAGAATGCCATATACTTGGAACTGTACAGTGTACAGCCTTTTCAGATTGCCTTCTGTCACTTAGCAATATACATTTTTCTTCATGTCTTATCATGGCTTGATAGCTCATTTCTTTTTAGCACTGAATAATACTCTGTTGTCTGGATATGCCACAGTCTATTTGTCTGTATACCCACTGAAGGTCATATTGGTTGTCCCCAAGATTGGGAATTATGAATAAAGCTGCCATAAACATCCATGTGCAGGTTTTTGTGTGGATATATTCTTTAGTTTAGAATGGTATCTACACAGAAGTAACACTGAAGGTATTATAGGAAAAGGAATTATAAATACAAATGAATATCCTGAAGAACAAGATCATAACAGTGGGAAGTTAGTAAAAGTGTTGGAAGTTAAGTAGTGGCATTAGAAAAACCTATTTTAAACTGGGGGTCTAAAAAATACCATTGTATAAGAGTTCATAAATAATTTTTAAAAATCATCTTCTGTCATAAGCTAACTTGTTATGTCACATCACTTACATTCTTAGGTCTGGTTTCTCATTTATAAAATAAGAGGTTTTATCTTCAAGCTTTCTTTTGGTTCTAAGATTCTTTCTTAAAATGAAGATTTTCTTAAGATGTATCTTCTGTCTAATAAAGATCACTAGATCACTTAGCATGTGAAATAGTGCAAGGCCTTTTCATCACACTGAATTACAGATGCTGGGGTATGTATTTATATAATGTATACAGCAATTACACAACCATGCAGACATAGTGTAGGCAATGTATTAATTATTCTAATGTCCTAATACAGAAGGCAGAAAAAAAAAGTTTAGAACTGATAATGGAAAAGAAGTTATGAATCCAGAAATTCAACAATATTTTAGGGCCAATCTGGTAATAATCATAAATCATTTAAAAAATAGTCCAAAAGTCCAGAAATAGTCCAAAAACTAGTTCAACAAATTAATAAATGCACTCTAGAAAAATGAAATCCAAGTGAAAATCCCATACCAAATGAAAGTTGTGCCAATTATTTCAAAAAGAGTTCCAAAAGAGAACTCAAAGAAAGAAAGCAAATACAAATAGTAGAATTCTACTTTAAAAAAAAAAACGGTAATGTGAAAGAAAGATCAATAAAAACAGTACTAAGTAGTAGAAGAAGTTTGATATTTTGTTTGAATATTTTTGCCTCTTCTCTGTCTATGAAAAGAAAAAGCATCAATAAATTTGGAAGGAATCATCCTATATCCATTTGAGGAAAGGTCTTTTTCAATTTTCAGAAATTGGGAATTAATAGGATTATATATATATTATAATATATGTTATAATATATATATAATATATATATTACTTACACTATATATATACTTACACTATATTACTAAATATTACTTACTATATATTACATTACTATATATTATATATATATTTTATTATAGTATATTATATTAATATGTATGAATTATATTAATTATACTATTTATTAATTATTTAATAATTATATTATAAATAAAAATAATTATATTATTTAATAATTTATTATTTATTATAATTAATTATATTATTATATTAATATACATTGATTATATTATTATATTATATTATATTATTATATATTAATATATATTAATATAATATATTATATTATATTATTATATAATATATATTACTTACTATATATTACATTACTATATATATTATATATATTATAATATATATTATTATATATATATTACTTACACTATACTTACACTATACTTACTTACACTATATTACTATATATTACATTACTATATATATACTTACACTAAGTGGCATTATATCACTAAACTGCAAATAAAATCAGCTTTAGAAAGGATAAAACCTTGATTTGGGTATTTAATCATTTCAAGATATGACTAAATTGATATGAATGCTTATTTACACTTTATTTGAGGGTTTTTGTTAAATTCAGTTTTCATGAGTATCAGAATTCTTGGAATGTAATTTTCTGGCATAAGATATAACATAAGGTTCTAATTCCTTATGGTGAGAAAATCTAAAGGATATTCTGATTGTTTCTGTCAGATGAAGGAGCCTGAAAGAACCATTACCAAGGGACACTGATTGTAGTTTTTAGTAGAGAAGGTGAAATTAAAGCAGGATCTGGATTCCAAGCTGAGAAGAAAATTACACAAAGAGAAAAGCTAATAGAAGAACTCACTCAAGGGGTATCGTTGGGTCATGCTCCACAGGTGGCAGAGACCTTCAGCTGATGATGAACTCAACAGAGTAGTGTGCAGAGGCTTGTTTTGCTTGAGATCTTTGGGCCCAAGATGGTTATTATCTTAGGCTCCGTGTGAGATGTTTGGATGTCATAGCCTGGGTCTGGTATGCCAGGCCGTTTCTCCGAAAGTCTCATGACCCTAACAAAGTAGCTTTCTATTTGTTCTGGAAGACTAGTTTAAAGGAACTCAACTAACTTGTTCACTAAGCCTATTGATCGGCTCTACTAGGTTCCAGGAACTGTGCCAGATCCTAAGATCGCAAATAGGAGTTAAACATGTTCTCCATGGGAGATTTGCATTGAGATTTTATTGTGGGATTTGCATTCCAGCTGAGGAAAAGTCAAAAGTACTACACAGGACATAACTTGTATGCCAGAAAACTTAGCAACATCAATCGATATGTTTCTCCAACACATACAGCACTTTAAAAAATTATATTCTTATAGGCCTAACAAAGGAATATTAGTACTAATTGAGCCTTTGATGTTTAAGCAGTTTTTAGGAATTAGTTTAAATGTCTGAAAGGTTAAAAAGAAAAGGAGCCTCTTTTTGAATGAGCTATTGGGAACGATCACAAAAGTGAAGTTCTTCACATTCAAAATAAAACACAAGGCTTCCCCCTCCTCCTTCCCACTTCCCTTTTCTTCCTAAACATTTCAGTCCAAAAGCCATTAGATGGGGCTAGTCATGGTGGGAGAACCATAGTCAGCTGATCAGAAAGCCAGAGCCCATGTCGGATAAAGAAGGCATCAGTGCATTCACGTGGGATGAAGGTGTCAGAGCCTGCAGAGTTCAGTGAGGGCAACCAGATAGCATGAGAGCCCAGGCTGGGGGAGGGCAGAGTCCTCACAGGATGGCAGATTTGAGCCAAGTATCAGAACTTTTGCAAATCTAGCAACCTACTGGGAAGTGGAACCTGAACAGCATGGGGAAGACATCTTCATAGGAGGGCTTCCCAGAACAGGGTGTTAGAGCCTGGATGAGATACAGAGTGCTTTCGTGTGGGGGCCAGCCAGTTTGTGGTCCCAAAGCCAAGTCAAGTATACAGGGTATCATCGTGTGAAAAGAGGCATTTGGCATAAGCAACTGGACTCCAAGTGGTATGAATAGACTGTCCATGTAGGAACTGGCACAGGGAAGGATGTTGGAGCCTGGTTCTGGAAGGAGGGCTGCTGGGTGGCAGAGTGATCCAGAGCTACATGTCAGGGCATGGGGCGGGTAACGTAACTGACCACGTAGGACTCAGGTGGCACCCCCTGCTGAGGTTCAGAGCTCATTTGTGTGGGGAAGATGATTGTGGGAGATTTGTTGCATACAGAGGTTGATCAAATAAGTCAGGCTTCTTACTATCAGAAAATGGAGCTAAAAACATGGAAATGGAAAAAAATAGAATGAACCCTGTATTTTTGGGATGGAATTGAGGATAGCAATGTCAACATCTGGGTTTTAATATAGAGAGAAAGAAAGAGATAAAAATAAACTTGAAAAGGTAAGTGTGCAAGTGCATGTCTGAGTTTGGGTGTGTGTGTAGACACACGTACATCTACTGCTGAAAGGCTTGGGAGCAATGTCATCCCAATAACAGTGAGCACTCATACCTTGGATTTCTTAATACCACTCTCCACTAAAAGAAAGAAACCAAAGTTCCTAATTGCTGCCCTGGAGCAAAGAAAGTATGAGATGATCTTGGAACATCTTGTTATACAGGAAAGTCAGGCGGAGTTCATAAAGAATGATGGAGGACATAGAAGCCAGTCGAAGGGGCTCCAACCACCCATACTTGGGACAAATTTAGCATTGAAATAAATAATGCTATCATGGACAATAACCTATTGAATAAAATAAGATTTCATGACCCTATAATGTTACGAATAAATGACTATATAGAGAGGCATTATCAAAATGAGCAATGGGGAGTTTAAATAGTTTCAAAGGTCCTCCATACAAAAATACTTATTAATTATAAGAAGAAAATGCAGTGGACTGCCTTAATCAAATAATGAAAGTGAACGCCGTTAGCAATGGAATGAATCAAAATCCTGCTTCACCTGATAGTGTGTGGCAGCTCTTGTGCGATATCCCTGTCAGAGATGCATAATTTGAATGTAATCATGAGGAACATTAAACAAATCCAAACATTCAACATGAATGACAACAAAGAAATTGACCTATAAACTTCAAAATGTCAAGGTCGTAGACGTCAAGGATAACCTGAGTTTGAAGGAAACTGATGAGATATGACAATCATATGCAACTCACAATTTAGAATTCGAGTCCTTTGCTACAAAGACATTATTATAACAATTGGTGAAATTTGAATAGTATCTGTGGGTTAAATAATAGTAATGGATCAATTCTTATTTCTTTATTTTAATTGTTATATTTTAGTTACATAAAATAATATCCTTACTTGTGAAAAATTCTAACATATTAGATAAAGCTGATGGCCCATCATGTTAGCAACTTAGTCTCATATTGTTCAAATAAAATTCTTTGTATAATTGTGAGGCCCTGAAAATATAATTTTTGAATTCTTGATTTAAAATTGGCTCAAAATTATTTCACAAGCTGATTGAAATAAATATGTAGCATCTTGAGTGTTACAGATTAGTTTTTTTTTTGTGTGTGTGTGTGTGTGTGTGTGAGTGAGTGTGTGATGCAGGTTGAAAAATTATCTTGCAGTAGGTTTCCTGGGGAATGCTCTTGGGTTCAATATTTTTGGGAAAAAAGAATCAAAGATTGGGCAGTGGGAGAATTCCAGTGGTTTCCTGATAAATGTTTAATATCTGGCTTTCTGAAATAAAAGCAACTTTGTTAAAGTCCTGATTCACATGGTTTGTCCTTTTCCATGGTATAAATTCTCTCACTATGTCTGATTTTAAGTTACCCACTTAATGTCACTGTATATGAAGTAGAAAAGAGTTGGTTGCACAGATCAGCTCTGTGAGATGGTCCTGGCTGATTGCAGCACATCACTGAGTCGGGTGATGCAGTCTGCATGGGAGCTGCAGCTATCCTTATGGAGCGAGCACTTTGAGGATGGGGGGCCCCAGATTGACACGAGTGAGCCAGATCATTACCCCCCTGGGTGATCAATCATTAGATTCTGACACCTTAGGAATGGGTCATGGCTTTGAGGAGGCAGCCCACTTCAGTCCATGCAGTTCTCCAAAACCAGGCCAATAATTGAAGCTATTTGCCCACAGCCCTCCTAAAGCTTGGATAAGTCCTTTTTTCCTGGGTGAGGAACTGGGCAACACATTACAGCACTCATCATGTTCAATGATGAATCCCAGTATTCAGGTCTCACCAAATTCATAAGAAGAACTTGGGGACAAGATATACAAATGGAGAGACTCTAACATTGAAAAACTCTTCTCAGTCCCAACTCTGCACTGTTCATACCATGTCAGGAGCTCCAATCAGTCTTGTTTGAAATTTTTGACTCTGGTGCACTAAATGACATTTAAAACAAAACATATATAAAAACTATTAATTTTTTTTAATTATCAAGAATCTTTATAAATAGAATGATGATTTGGGATATTATAAAAAACAATTTTTCCTTCTTTGAAGATGTCTTTTTCCTGTGATATACTATCATTTCCATAGCATTTCATTAAGTATTAATTTAAGAAGCCAGCTTTGGTAGGCTGAATGATGGATGCCATTTCCTCTACCCCTAAAGGTACATGTCTGCATCCTAATCCCCAGAATGTGTGAATATCATCTTACGTGGCAATAGGGGCTTTGTATATGTGTGTATATTAAGATGGTGAGATTAACCTAAATTAATTGAGTGGTAATCATGTGACTGTAATCAGTGTAATCATGAAGGTGCTTTAAAAGGGTGCAGAAGGAGCCAGAGAGAGGGCCATATGACAATAAAAGCAGAGATTAGAGGGATGAACTTTGAAGATGAAGGAAGAGGCCACAAATCAAGAACTACAAAAGCCTCTCCAAGCTAGAAATGGGAAGGAAATGAAATCCCTCCCCCTCAGAGCCTGGAGAAGGAATGCCCCTACTGACACTTGGACTTTAGCTTAGTGAACTATTTTTAGACTTCTGGCATCCAGACTATAAAATAATAAATTTGTGCTGTTTGAAGCCACCATGTTTGTGGTAATTTGTTATAGCAGCCGTAAAAAACCAATACACTAACCCCACGGAGAACCCTTGAGTTCTTGCTGTTTTATGTCATATAAAAAATTCTATTTCAGATTTACAAGGACTTTGAGATGCTAACTGTAAATGATAAGCAGTTTTTATGTACACCGTCCTCTAGGTTGATCTACGTACCAATTATGTTTCTTTGGTTTCAATAAGGATAATCCTTTTCTAACTGGCTTAACCAAAAAGTAATAAATTTATAGTAGATAAGGTAACACACAAAATCCAAGGGGAAGAGGAAGATATGAATGTCTGAATGCATAAGAACGAAGTATGTCCAGAGACCCAGGAAGCAGGAGCATGGCTTCCATAATGAAAAAAATTCAACTGGGTTTTAGGCAGACCAAGATTTAAATTGCAAACAAAACAAAACAAAAAACTACACACACACACAAAAAAAAAACAAAAGAAGCCTTTTTATTGGCTTGCTTGGACCATGGAACTCATCCTTAACCACAGGAAGAGCATACCTTTAAGTGATAGGCTCACCATGACTATAGCCGATGGGGGGGAGGTATGAGATATGATCCTGGACTTCTCTTCATTAGGCTTATGGTAACCATATACCGTATGTCATTTACTCAGGTCTATACCTGGTTAACTCTTAATAAATAGCCTAGTATGGACAATAAATCACATAGTTCCTAATTTTATTGCTTCTACCAGAGAGGCAGCGTAGCATCATGGCTAGTGTCACAGACTTCCTCTCTCATCTCTAATGTGGAAATAATGATACTAAGACCTATCTTTTAAGATTGTGGTGAAAATCAGGTGAGATTGTATACTACATTATTGGAATAGCACCTGAGTATTGTCACTTTTTCCTTGTGATGTCATTTTATATTTCCCTCAAATGAATAACTAATAAAATGAACCTACAATAAAATTCCAACATGAACATTTCCAGGATGGATGATAAAAAGACATAACAAATGAATCTTCTGGAACAACTTGTGTAGTTTGCTAGAGAAGATTTAGATTCAAAAGGCTTCAATCAACTCTACAATCTAGCAAGCTATAGCAGGGCCTTGAGCAATTTGCTTAAACTTTCCCAGCCTGGCCTTTTTCAGATGTGTTTGTTAATATCAAAAAAAAAAAAAAAAAGATATCTTTAAAGCCTGTAGTCTGGCTTTATTAAACACTCATCAATGTCAATGTCCTTTTTCCTGGCTGAAAAAAGTGACTGAGTTTAGAAATATTTTTAAGACTGAACAACTATATATTGGGCATGGAAGAAGTTTTCTCAACAAATTTCCCAGACAGAGAATCTTCCGTCCCCAGCCACTCCCTATCAAGCCATAAATTTCTCATTCACAGGTGAAATGGGAAGGGGATCAACACTACCTGGTACTTTAGGAACTTGTCTTCAATTCCTACCAAAAAAATTCTTTTTTTTTTTGTTATAAGTATTTATTATTGTTGCTATATGATTACATTTGGCACATCTATGTTTTTTTTTAAATTTCCAAAATGCATCACTAATCTGTAACATATTATTCCTTACAGCTTCCTTACTGAAAAGACTTTTCTATGGCAAGGTACAAAAAGGCATTCTAGGAAAAACATTCTAAATTACATTATTTACCTAAAAGACTATCTTTATATATTACTGGTCTACTGAAAATTTTCTTTTCAATCAAATTCCATTCATTTTTACATAATGCATGTCAGTAACAGCTACCATGGGAAAATAGCCATAAGCAAAAACTGTTTTGCTGCCTGTCTTCATTTTTTGCTACCCCCTCAATTTTCTTTCTATTTCTGCTTGTGGAAGTTTGAGTTCCACCTTCTTGATGCCCTCAAGTCCATAATTACTCCTTATGACAATTCTTTCATGATGCCCACATAATAAATTATTCATCATTTCAAATAATACCCTAACTTCTTCAAATGTACCCTTGTTATTCTTTCTACTTTTTCTTCTGTATTATTTTCTTCTGTACTATTTCTATATCTTTTGTAATCTTGCATTAGGACTTCTAGTCTCTGATTTTTTTTTCCCCTGATAGTTGTCCCTAGAATGGCTTCGCTATAGAGAATTAAAGAATTGAGCCAGCTCACCCCAGCACAGCACCCAGCTCGCCCCAGCAGCCACCTTGCATCAGTGCCTCCCTTCTCGAGCCTCATGTGAGACCAGTCCAGTCTTGCCTAACTCAGTCTGTTAGCAGAACTCACCTGGAAAATGGATGCAGAAAGGCCTTCGTACACTGTAGAGGGCTGCCTCCCCATGAGGAGAAGGCAACGACCACACAGCCCTAGAATCAGGAAGATGGGAGGCAGGTGAAGAAGTCCAGGGCCTGGCAGCCTCACCCAGCAGATGTGCCTTTGGGGCAGGCCCTGGAGTCAGCCCTACACCGTGCCTGAGACCCCACCTGTGCCTCCCTTCTGTTGCCTCTCACCCTTAAAGTTGCACTTCTAAGCCGCTGCTGTGAAAGGCATCCCAGACCCCTCTTCTCTGGCTGCCGGGGGTCCTGGGGACTGTGATGTCCCCCAGCTACACAGAGCCAATCCCTCGCTCAGCCTGGGAGTGAGCCTTTGCAGCAGAACAGACCTGGCTCCCTCTGGTTGCCAGGTCTAGCCTGTACCCCATGGTGGGCCACACTAGCTGGCACCAGCCACCTCCTTTGTAAGAGGGTTTGGGCAGCTTTTAACAAAGGTGGTGTGGGAGGTGCCTGAATGGCTCCGTCCGTTGAGCGGCTGACTCTTGCTTTCAGCTTAGGTCATGATCTCAGGGTCTTGGGATAGAGCCCTCCTCCTCACTGCCCCATCCAGCTCCTTGCTCAGTGGGCGAGTTTGGTTGAGCTTCTCTCTCTCCCTCTGCTCCTCCCCCACTCACACGTGTGTGCACATTTGCACGCTCTCTCTTAAATAAATAAATCTTAAAGAAAAAAAAGAATTTTTTGAAGCATAGTAGGCATAAGAACTATACTATAAGTGTATATACTTTCAATATATAAAATGACTTCACCTACCTACTATATTTCTGTTGAATTTCAAGACAGAACATAGATTGGCAAATCTGGTAATAATCCCATTTCACAGATGGGAGATACGGAATTTCAAGAGATTTGTAGACTTGCTCTGGACAATACAGTTAATAATCAGGAAAGACAAGCAAAATGCTAGCCTTGGGTCTGTCTCCTCAGGACACTCTGAGGTTCTTGACTTTGAAACAGAAGCTCTGGATGCCTGATTAAGGCAAGCATCAGCGAAGTACGAACACGTAAGTGCTAAACTGTTTCTCAGCTTCACAGCTTGTTTTATCAGCTATTTCAAGATGATTCCACTTGAGAGTTCTGTACTTCTGGCCTGCTGTGAGTCACTAATGATATAATCCATTTGTGAAAGTGGTAGTAAATTGTGGGTTATAATAACTCTGTTATGAGTTTCTTATTAATTCTTGTTCTCACTTTCCGTCTGATACTTGGTTGTTCAGTAGACATGACATTTGTGTTCAATATAAGAATGAAATATATGTACAGATATATACACTCAGTGTTAAGCTAAGCAAGTGAGTTTTACCTTCACTTTGCCTTGAATTTGAATATCAAATATGAACCTGGATCCCTAAAAAACTGATGCTTTTAGCTAAATTTTCCAAATAGGGAAAACCCAAAGAGGGTAGGGTGTTTGAAGGTCAATTTCAAATGACCTTCCAATAAATTCCCAATAAAAATGTTCTTCGAACTTAAATTAGATAGGCATAATTTCATTGCAATATGTTTCCACTGCCTACCTAGCTTGTTAAGTTTTCTTAACCTAGATCATTTAGGATTTTCCTAGTTTATTATCTTTGGAAGAAAATTTAAGATAATTGCAATTGTGCAGTCTCAGTCTGTTCATTGATACATTAGATGGTCTAAGAGAGCTCCAGCTAGATGGTACCTCAGAGTGTTCTGCAAACCCGTCATCAAATACCAGTATTCACGTGAAGGAGGTGCGGTGTGGTGCATTTGCAACCACAGTTAGAGCCTGATGTAAGCACTGGTCTGCAGAGTCAAAATAGGCTGAGTAACAGGGAAGGAATGGGGTGTAGGATGGCATTATTAAATAAGAATTTCAGGAAATTTTCAGGAAAATCTGAGGATTTTCTAAGGATGCATACGGTCCTGGGGAATGTTGGAAGGCATTTAATGGAGTAGACACAGATAAAATTTGAAAAACAAACATTTACTTGTCTAAAATAATCTTTTCTAGTGAAGGGAAGTTTTTAAGAAAGACTAGTAGAAGTATTGGACTTTTGTTGGATTTACTTAAAGATACAGCTTCTATTATCTTTTCCCCTATGGAAGGATTTATAGGGCACTCAACTTTTGGGTTATTAACTTTTTTAGATTTGGCATTGAGAAATAAAGCTGAAGCTTTTTGAAATTTGAAGCAATTGTGGAAGTAGGACTTTTTGTTTTTGTCATCATTTGTTACTGTTGACTATAATAGATCATCACCACATTTTTCTTGCTGCATATCTATTATCATAAGGAAATATTTTTAGTCTTGGGGAAATAAGGAAATTCTTCTTGTCAACAAAACTATATTGCTTCCCATATGCTTGATTAAAAAGTCTCTGCATATTAAAAAGAGATTTATCATAAATTCTTTTGAAAACTTGAGCTGGTATTATTTCATTTCAGTGCAGTTATAATAAGCATTATCTTTTTCCTGAGCAAATCATGTAGAATATTCCCTATTATTTTGTTAGTTTGATTAGAGAGGTTGTAAATTCAGATCTTCGAATCTTTGAAAAGAACAAGTAATCTGCATATTCTTACCAAATAAATACTATTAGGAATTTAACTAATAATTTGAACAGTTTTACTTTTAGTTTTTTTTTTTTCTTTTTATCTTCTGGACTAAGTCCAGCAGATATATCAGTATGTGGCATACTGTGGCTAATCTGTTCATATCAGCTGTTTTCCTGATCGATACTGTGGTCAGTTCAACCTATGGAGATCCACACTGATCACATAACATGTCACTTTCAACCTCCTGAGGTTCATTCAGAAAGAGCTGAGTCTTTCTCTTGTCTCAATAGCCACATCTCTAATATCGATCCTGCATATGAGAGACAGTAGTCAAATGGCAGAGCTGAGAACCATTCTGGATGGAATAATTCGAGACAGTGGGATCCTTAGTGCTAATCTGGAAGAGGAAAGATGTTTTTTTTTACCAACTTCGATAGGTTTTCTTAAACTTTCAGTGTCATGGGCTCCTTGAGAAATATGCTTAAATCTATGGACCCCTTTTCAGAATGTACAAAATGTGAAAAAAAAAAAAAGAAGCCACTTACAGTTGATCCTTGAATGGCACATATTTGAATTGTGTGTGTCCACTTATATGTGGATTTTTTTAAATAAATACAGTAAAATATTATAAATGTACTTTTTGTTCCTTACAATTTCCTCATCAATAATTTCTTTGCTCTAACTTGCTATATTGTAAGAATAGTGAATATAATACATATAACATATAAAATATGTATTAATCCACTGTTTCTGTCATTGGTAAGGCTTCCAGTCAACAATAGGCTCTTAGAAGTCAAGTTTCGAGGAGTCAAATGATATGTGTGGATTTTAGTCTGTGTTAGGAGGTCAGCACCCATAAACCTTGCCTTGTTCAAGGGTTAGCTGTATATTGAAATATAGTCACCAAAATTTTTTAAAACAAATTTGTAGCAGAGTAGTATGTCCTACCTCTAGCTTGAGGTACTTCCAATAACTGCCATAATTTCAAAATAGTGTTAAACATAGGGGGTAATCCCAGATTCCCAGATGCCTGCAACTGTGATGTGCTTATGAAAATATTTATGATTGCTATTAGTGTCAAAGTAACAGGTACTCCAATATGTCTGTGGTTTGCTTACATATGTAACTAAAGTAAGTGCTGTCTCCCATTTAGAAATTACTGAAATATATATTTTTCCCATTTAATCTCACATACTCCTGATTCCTACCCAGGAACCCCCACTGGGAAAATAGAAACCATGATAAGAAACCCTATGTCAATGATTCCTCTGAGAAGTAGAAATGATAATCATAGCCTTGGACTGTGCTACTTAGGTTATATATATACACATACACACACACTTGGGAACAAAAGGAACATTTCCTATTTTGTATTAAATCTATGTCTCTTTGGTTATGGGAATATGTGCCTCTTGGAAGTCAGAATAATCCAGGTTTTTGTTGTTATTCAAGTTCTAGTAGAGGAACATAAAATTTAATGAAAAACTCATTTTATGAACTCCTGGTATCAAAAGACTGAAAAAGCAGTAACTTTGGTTTGAGATACAAGTGTATTATGAATAATAGTATGAATGCTGCCACATAAAAAAGGAAAAAGGGAAAAAATCCTAATGGAGAGGTTCCTTTGATTAGCCAATGTTCAAACACTTAAAGATTTTGTGTTAAAATGATCTAGAATTCTAGTCTCATGAAAAAAAAGAGAAAGGAAAAAAAGGCAATTATTTTTTGGTACATCCAGACAATAGAGGGTTATTCAACAATAAAAAGATGGTGGCTCAGTTAAGTGTCTGACTCTTGGTTTTGGCTCAGGTTATGATCTCAGGGTCCTGAGATCCAAGCCCACATTGGGCTCTACACTTAGTGCAGAGTCTGCTTGAGATTCTTTCCTTCTCCCTCCCCCTCTGCCCTCCCCCTGCTCTCTCTCTCTCTCAATCTCTCTCAAATAAATTAATTAAATATTGAAAAAAAAAAACAATAAAAAGAATGAGCTTTCAAGCCTCCAAAAAGACACAGAGGAATCTTAAATGCCTACTGGCAAGTGAAAGAAGGCAGTCCAAGAAGGCTACAGACTATATGATTCCAACCATGTGATTTTCTGGAAAAGGCAAAACTATTGAAACAATAAAAAAATCAGTGGTTGTCAGGGATTAAGGGTTAGGGAAGGAGAAGAAGCCCAGGGTATTTTTAGGTCAGTGAAACCATTCTGCATGATACTGTAATGGTAGATACATGTCATAATACATTTGTTAAAACCCATAGAATGCATGCTGGACACAAAGAGTGAACCAATGTAAACTATGGACTTTAGTTGATAATTATGTACCTTTATTGGTTCAGCAATTATTGCAAATATAGCACACTCATGCAAGATATTCGTAATAGGAGAAACTGTGGTGATAGGAGAGGATGTAGTGGGAAAGGAGGTATAAGGGAACTGTATATTTCCCGCTTATTTTTTCTCTAAAACTAAAACTGCTATAAGAAATAAAATCTGTTTTGTATATATGTAGAGATGCCAGACGAAAAAGCATCTGGCCATACTGGGCTAGGTTTTTAGCATAATAATGCTCCACAGCTGAGTGGTAGTCCCTCTCTTTTGAAAGGCCAAGACCTATCAGTTTGCCCCAATGCCCAACTTGCCATTTTAGGAACCTGATTTATATCCACCAAGCCCTCACACCTTAATCACTCAAATCATCCAAAAGTAAGTTTAAAGAGCAGAATTGTCATTTGATTCATCAATATTTAACATCCTTTGCTCTTGAGAACATTTGGTGAAGGGCCACTACTACTGTATCTTCGGCTAGTCCTGTGCCTAGCTGTGGTCATTGTTCTGATGGGCCAGGTACAGTGCCAGGTGCCTTATGTATCACAGCTCATTGACTCCTCAGTTCACATCCATGAGGTAGATGCTTAGAAGGGGAAGCAACTTGCCTGAGGTTGCACAAGCACTAAATGGAGAAGTAGCACTTGTCTACTGGCCTACCAGCCTGTAAAGCCAATACTCAGAATCACCAGCTTATATAAAAACATTTCTGAATTTTTACATTTGACAGATTTGACAGGGAGTTTTCGAATGGGAAATAGAATATAGAGTGAAGAAACAATATTTAAAACATGGGAGCAGAACATGAGAGACACCTAACTCTGGGAAACTAACAAGGGGTTGTAGAAAGGGAGGTGGGCAGGGGGATGGGGTGATTGAGTGACAGGCACTGAGGGGGACACCTGACGGGATGAGCACTGGGTGTGATGCTATATGTTGGCAAATCAAACTCCAATAAAAAAATATATACAAAAAAAAATGGGAGCTACTAAATGAGAAAATAACTCAGAATTTTGCATGTCTTCCCTCTTCCTTACCCTGCATATCCAGATAGCCACAATGTCTTTAATCCTGTCAATAGGTTCCCCAAGTCTCATTCCATTCTTCCAGTTGCGCTGTCCTCATCTTTGGCTGGCTGAGGGTGTGCAATAGCATCCTGATTTATCTCCTTGTCACTAGCTCTGCGGTCAACTGCCTTGCCTATTCAGCAGCTCCAATTTCTTTCACAAGTCTGCTAGAATTATCTTCTAAATGCAAATATGATCATATGGCTCTCTTCCTAACACCCTTCACTGACATCCTAACTCTAAATGCCTTGGCATCATTTAAAACTCCTTCAGACAGCCTTTCTAAGTTCATCTGCAGCCACTGGCCCAGAGGTGTCTTATGATCTAGACGTGCAGAACTAACTTGGAGTTCTAGAGCATTCTCTTTGCTCTTACTGACATTCCCTCTTACCATGCTGTTCCCTTTTCTAGAATTCCTTCCTCTCATCAAATCCACCTGATAACCTCATGACCCAACAAAAGGGTCCACCCAACCCATCTCCCTCCTCTGAAACCTATTCTAACCCCTTACAGCCCTAACTCTATCCCAGGTATGGTAAGCAGTACCCCTTACCAGAGCACTCTGTATAGACCTTTATGAGCTTAGTATAGAGTTCCTTATTATTTTTTACACATCTATTTTCCTCTTGTAGAGTACAAATTAGAGACCAGATTTCCTTTCTCTTCTTTTGCTAACATGTAGTAAATATTCAGTAACTGACCAGTGAATAAAAGGCTACATGCATAAATGGGTGAAGGAATCTACATGTGAAATATATAGTTATTTTTCAGGATGATTTCATTTATATTAAATTACAAAATGGGAAATTTGGTGGTAAATTGCACATATGATTTCACTTCTTCTGTGGATTTTCTCATAGTCATTTAGAAATGATCTGTACATAAAGTTTTCCAAAATGAGATGGTGGGAGAAATTATGTATAATGTGGAAAGTAATCCCTTAAAACAGTGATTTTTTTTTTCAGGATTGTAGGATTGAGTGTCAAAGAACTTTACTAATATTCACTGTAAAATAAAATGACTTGAATTTGTTCTTTTTATTCTGAAATAGGCTATGGAGACATATGAAATGCTAACTTTAAGGGCTGTTCCTTCATCTGACATTTATAACTTAAAGAGGCTTCAGCTACAATTTCATACCAGGCAAAGCAGTTTTTCAAGAAAGGACATTTGAGTGTCAGTGTTTTGGGTTTTGGGGCACTCTTTCATGATGAAAATCTTAGGGAATGTTTGCAGCTAACTTTGACATAATTCTGTTTGTTACTTGACTGCATATCCAATTAGATACTTTGGAAGGCAGATGTTTTTGGACACACATTTCTCTCTAGCTGACTTAGAGTGCGTTTTATTATGTGCTTGATTTGAAAACAAATTTCACAGCAAAATTTACAGAAATATGCTGCTTATTTTGTACTGCAATTCACATACTCAGCATGAATACCAATTTATGAAGGTGTCATCAAGTTGTTTAAACCAACCCAAACACACATAATACAGATGGCATTGAAGGCATTAGTGCCTGAAAAATAATTTGTGACATCTGTAGCCTTCTCATAATCATTTCAGGGTTTTGTGCTTTTTGTTCAGTAACTATTTTAAGCTATTTCAAAATATATGCAGACTCATAGCGACATGGAAATTGTTTTCC
Organism: Vulpes lagopus; assembly: GCF_018345385.1. NCBI lineage: Eukaryota > Metazoa > Chordata > Mammalia > Carnivora > Canidae > Vulpes > Vulpes lagopus. Next base: position 80,313,868 of record NC_054834.1, read on the forward strand.
TGAGCATTAAAAATAAAAGCTGATTATATATAATTATTATTCTTTTATCTTCCATTACTTTCACATAACTAGAATGTTAAATATGTTTGGTAGTTCATTTGTGTGTGTGTGTGTCTGTGTGTGTGTGAGTGAGTGTGTTGTTTTTCCTCGGTTACAAACCACTTATTTTAAAAATTAGTGTAAATGTTGCTTTTACATATCTATATTTATAATTTCTTAATGAAAAGTACACATTTCTATAGTTTACAAGTGTTTGTTGAAGTGAATAGATCTTTTCTTTCTGATTTTAAATGTAATAAATCCATTTGGAAAAATTTCCCCAAAAATTGTATCTTTGTAATAAAGAATCTAAGAATCACCTCCCCAAATAAGCATAGTTAAACATTTGCTATTCATATTCCCAAACTTCTTCTAAACCAATATCCTTACATAGATATCTCGATCTGCATATATAGCTGTCCAATTCATCTGTGTGTTACATAGGCGGATTTCATTGATACCTTTTTTTAATCTACTCTGTGTATTTAATTTTATGGCTGTCTTTCAATGTCAGTAACTGTGCATCTTCCTAAGCATGTTAATGATAAAACAAGTGTTCATGGATATACTCATTTGTATTTAATAAATTTTTCATTGTTATATGTTGACTCATTTTAATTTTTTTGTAGACCATATTGATAATAAAGAATTTAATGGGAGAATAAGTTTTAGAACTAAGATCAGAATCCAGATGCAGATAAACAAAATAAGAATGTATTCCTTCAAAGAAAACTATTTTATCCTTGAAGATAGAATATTCTTAGGCTTTCCTATCACTAATGCATTTATTTAGTGCTCATATTTATAACATTTTTCCTATTTACATAAACAGTTTTCTCTCTGCTAAGTACTTGAGTAAAATAATGATTTTAGGTTTTATTGCTTGATTTAAAATGAATATGTGCTTTCCCCCAAAGGGATAATTAAAACTTCAAGATGAAGCAGTACCATATTGCATTTTACAGTATTGGGTTTGTCAACTTCCACAACATGAGATATATAGCCTTTTAAGTTTTAACTATAAAACATACCTTTTTCAGTTCACTGTTAAATAGTTACTTGATTTCATAAATAAAAATAGAAATGATTTAGTTTTTATTTGATCCAGCTAACAGCAAGATGCATTTATATCCTTCTTGAAGATTGTAAACAATGATTTTTCTTAAGGAAAAAAAAAAGAATTACAGATAAATACTTAATATTAACAATATTTTGCCATTTTAGTCATGTCCTTTCTGTCTAAGCTAAGTGTATTCTTTTTTTTTTTTAATTTTTTTTTTAAACTTTTTAATTTATTTATGATAGTCACAGAGAGAGAGAGAGAGAGAGAGGCAGAGACACAGGCAGAGGAAAAAGCAGGCTCCATGCACCGGGAGCCCGATGTGGGATTCGATCCCGGGTCTCCAGGATCACGCCCTGGGCCAAAGGCAGGCACCAAACCGCTGCGCCACCCAGGGATCCCTCTAAGTGTATTCTTTAAGAACATTTCAGACTCTCTCTCTTTTTCTTTTTTTCCATCTATTATTGGTAATTATTTATCTCTCTTCTCTAAGAAAGTCTCTTAATCTGGTAATCTAATAAGAGTAATAGTAATTGTGATAACATAATTTGAAATACTGACTGATATGTAGAAAATTCTTACTATATTCCAGATACTGTGCTAAATAACTTTTATGCATTGTTTATTTAATCTTCTTGCAACCTATTGAGGTTAGTATTACCATAGCTCTCTTCCCTGATAAAGAAACAAATGCTTATTATAGGGGTCAAATAAATGGTCCGGCTGACAGAGCCAGGAAATTGAGAAATAGAGTTTCAAACTCAGGCTGCCTGACTTCCAAAATTATGCCAGCCATTAACTACTAAACTCATTCAATGTTTTGTTTCTCCCAGGCAACTCTAGTTGCACAACTGGCAAAAACACGAATTATTACCTTTTTTTTTGTGAATATGGTAGAAGTATTTCTAGATGTTTGAAAGTTGTCAGCCTACTGAACACACCATGATCAGAACCAGTCACAGCCTCAAATAGCTGCTTTTTGTTTACAATGATGATGATTATATTCTGAGATCATTAAAGATTCTTCTTTCTCACTATCAATATGGAAAATAAATCAGCAGTTCTCAAAATTTAATCTTAGAAATTATTGAAGAACCCAAAGTTTGTTTATATAGAGATTATAAATGATACTTATCATATTTGAAGTTAAAACAATTTTACATATATATGTATGTATATGTATATATATATTCATTAAAAATAACAATAGACCCTATTATGTGTTAAATAAAATATTTTTATGAAAAGTAACTGTATTTTACAAATTTAAAAACTAACAAGAGTAATATTAATCTCATGTCAATCTTAGAAAACTGCTGAATTCTCATATGTGCTGTGCATTCAATCTTGGAAATGTTGCTTTGATTTAGGTGTATAAAGAATATTAGACTTCACAGAGATGTATAATTAGAAAAGGAGGATGTATTTTAATAATCATTTAAGATAACTATGAATATATTTATACTATACCAGAACCTTGTAATGGTAGCTTCTTAAAGATCACCTACAATGTAGAATCTGAAATCCTATCAGTGTTCTTTCTACTCTAGTATTTTATTTTTTTTAAGATTTTATTTATTTATTTATGAGACACAGAGAGAGAGAGAGAGAGAGAGAGAGAGGCAGAGACACAGGCAGAGGGAAAAGCAGGCTCCCTGCAGGGAGCCTGATGTGGACTGGATCCAGGATCATGACCTGAAGGCAGATGCTCAACTGCTGAGCCACCCAGGTGTTCCTCTACTCTAGTATTTTAAAATCTTTCACTCATGAAACTTGATAACATCATTCATTATTTGTTGGAAAATCTTTGTTTACTAAATTTTGCTCATCTTCAAGATTTTATGCATTTCCTATCATACAATTTAACAGATTTATATTTTTAAAAATCACATTGGTTGAAATCACACTAGTCTCCTCAGGGAACTTTTACATATCTGCAAGGCTGAAAACAAAGCTCTCAAGCTCAAAGTGAAGGATTTGAGTTTTCCAAAATTGTAATTTTTGCTTTAAGTCTTGAATTTATACCATTGATATAAAATCTGCTACTGTCTTCCTTCAAAACAACAGAAATACTTATGTTAATTTTCAAGAAAATATCAAGCAAATTTCTAATTGTTAAGTGATATTTTGTGAGTTAGTTGTGCCACTGGGTGATAATGGCATTCCACAGAACAGGTAGCTGGTTTAGCACGTGACTCAATCTCTTGGGTGCTTTACCTTAGACAACCATCATCTTTGTCTATATAGCTCAAGTGCTTTAGGCATTGTATTGGTCAGGTTTCTCCAGAGAAATAAAACCAGTAGGATATATATATGTTTGTGTGTGTGTGTGTGTGTGTGTGTGTGTGTGTGTGTATTCACTCCTGTGTACAAAATAGAGCACCAGGAATGCCAGTCGTGTAATTCAGTCCAAATCTAAAGGCCTGAGAAGGTGGGGTGGAGTGGAAGATGATGATATAAATTTCTATTTGAGTCCAAAAGCCCAAGAACTAGGAGTCCTAATGTTCAAGGCCAGGAGAAGTTGGATGTCTCAGCTCTAGCAGAGACAGAGAGCAAATTTTCCCTTCCTTGGGCTTTTTTGTTCTCTTTAGTCCCCCAAGGGATTAGGTAATGCTCACCCACACTGGGGAGGCCATCTGCTTTACTCACCAATTCAAATGTTAATCTCTCCTGGAAACATTTTCACAGACACACCCAGAAATAATGTTTTGCCAGCTATCTGGGTACCCTCAGCCCAGTCAAATTACTACATAAAATAAATCATCACAAGCATCCTCCCATTTCATCACACAAAATATTTAAAAGGCATTTGTTATTGTGTTGCTTTCTTTGCTGGGAGATGTATTTCTATTACTTCTTACTGGGAGGTGTATTGGTGAAGAATTTAATCATCTCTAGTACAATTTGGTGCTGAAGGGGCCAGCACTTTCCCCACCGTTGATTTTACACCATCTGTGCAAATGTGAACTCTGAAATAAAGGCAAATATCATCCTAGTTTTGTTTTGAAACTATTTAGGAAATACTGCAGTAATGTATTAACATTTCTTTACCTGATTCTTCCTCTTTCAAATATACGAGTTTGGGCTAGTAAGTCCAATTGTACATTTATAAACATATGGTTAGGTAATCCATCCTTGATCACGACTACAGTGCATGACTCATTAATCATACTAAAGGGTCTAGGTACTCTAGAAGAGTAGAGAGACATATGGGTTCAAACTTACCAATGACCTGAGGTCACATTTAGAAATTAAAAACTGAGGGTGGAGGAAAGAAGTACAAGTAATTTGCAGTATAATTTGAAGATATTAAAGATGGAATTTTATTTATATTACAATTAAAAACAAAACAAAAATCTTCTTTGTTCCTATGGCATTTTTAATAGGGCTCTGTAGACTATAAGTAATAGAAACACAGCTCATACTAGTTCACCAAAAAGAGATAAATAATCTGCATTTTTGTTTTCTAATGTTGGTGAGAAGAATTTCTTTATTTTACAGAATAATTAAGCCAGGGACAGAGTAGTAATGCAGCCAGGAATCAGACCACTTTCTCCCTCTCTCTCATTTCTGCTTTTCTCTCTGTCTTAGCTTCATTTCTTCACCCTGTTGTACAACTTCTCCCAAATATTGAAAAACAAGGCCTCCCAAATTTTCATCTTATAGTAACTTGAGTCGCCTAAACAGACATCCAAAAATTACAAGGTAGAGACTCACTGGCCCAACTTTGATCAGATGAACACTCTGATCAACACCACACGAAATCATGACCTGGAACTAAAGAGTCATGGCAGCCCCCACACGGCCTATATAAAGTTTGAGATGATGACGGTCCCCATATCTAGAGAGGTACCCCCCCTGAAGGAAGGGAGTGGCTACTGAGCAGACAAAGCAATGGTGTTTTTTAATAGATTCATTTTTATGGGTTTTAAAAGTAGGTCTATTAAAAGTCACTACAATTCACAGTTGCAAAATGTATCCATGTTGAATATAAATAAAATCCGTTATTAGGCTGACTGCCAGCTGGGGAAACGAAACACAAAAAATGCTATGATTATAAGCCCAGCTGAAGTCTTGCATGCAAGTTAATTAGTATTTATTAATGTTAGAGCAGGAAGGATAAGCATATTAATCTCCTAACAGCAAAGAACATTTGATAAACAGCAGACTATTTCTAAATTAGATTGGTGAATATTTTATTAGTACTTGTTTATAACAAATGGAGCAAGATAAGACTTTTCTTAAATTTGTTTACTTTAATATTATGCTAGAAACAACAATCGTGACAGAAAAAAAGTACATTTTATTTCATTCTTAAAACACAAACATTATCTTACAAACACTGCCTTTCATTTTTTCACACCTTGCCCTAGATTGAAAATATTTTTAAGTCCCTGCTTCTCCCACTCACTGTCATAGTCTTGAATCGGTTTAAACTGATGTGCCTCAGTTTCCCAATATGAAAAGCAGATTGAACAATCCTGTCTCATAAGATTAAAAGCTGTGAATGAGGTGGCGGAAGAGACACACTTGGAACTGGAATAGCTGCGGGCTTTCTCGTATTTGTATCCTTGGACTTCCTGATGTTTTCAACACTAGCGGTGGAGAGAGGGAAGCTGTTCTCGATCGTACTAGGACTGCGGGGCGACATGGGTGACCTGGAGCCGGGGTTAGTCCAGCACCAGCCGACTGGGTCGCCACCCCGCAGTGGAGGCCGCCGTGTGACCCGCGGCCTCGAGCCCGACCCGTGTGACCCGCGGCCTCGAGCCCGACCCGTGTCACCTGCGGCCTCAGCCCGACCCGTGTGACCCGCCGCCCTCAGCCCGACCTCGTGTGACCCAGGGCCCTGTGGGGGAGGCGGGCCCTGGTGACAGGGAGGCCGCCGCCGTCTGAGAACCGCCGGCCTGGGGACAAGCCCCGGGGAAGAGCCGCTTTCCTGTACCTGCAGCGGGCTGCTCGGCTGCTCACGCAGGTGTGTCCCGAGCTTGGACGCGTGGACTGCAGGTCATCAAAGCCGCAGGGCCAGGGAGCAGAAGCGATGCTCAGCCCGGGGCGTGGGGCGTGGGGCGTGGGGTGCAGGACTCGGTCCTTGGCCTCCAGGGTCCCCGCGGGCGGCCTTGCTGGGCGCCCCCTGCCCAGTATCACCTACAGCCTCGCCCACGGGCGCCGGGCTGCGGGGCCTGGGACAGCTCGCGGGCCGCCCGGGGCCGCACCTCGGAGGCTGCCCCACGTCGGGGCTCACAGCGGCCGCGCGCCGGTTCTCGCTGCGCAGGTGTCCTGTGCCCGCTGCGGGCCGGCAGGAGGGTGCGGGGCGCGTAGGCGGGGGCTGCGGCCGGGCGGGGCACCGGGGCTGCTCCTGGGGTCCGGGCACCGGGGGCTCCTCCTGGGGTCCGGGCACCGGGGCTGCTCCTGGGGTCCGGGCACCGGGGGCTCCTCCTGGGGTCCGGGCACCGGGGGCTCCTCCTGGGGTCCGGGCACCGGGGGCTGCTCCTGGGGTCCGGGCACCGGAGCTGCTCCTGGGGTCCGGGCACCGGGGCTGCTCCTGGGGTCCGGGCGGGGCTGCTCCTGGGGTCCCGGCACCGGGGCTCCTCCTGGGGTCCGGGCACCGGGGCTGCTCCTGGGGTCCGGGCACCGGGGCTGCTCCTGGGGTCCGGGCACCGGGGGCTCCTCCTGGGGTCCGGGCACCGGGGGCTGCTCCTGGGGTCCGGGCACCGGGGGCTGCTCCTGGGGTCCGGGCGGGGCTGCTCCTGGGGTCCGGGCACCGGGGCTGCTCCTGGGGTCCGGGCACCGGGGGCTGCTCCTGGGGTCCGGGCACCGGGGCTGCTCCTGGGGTCCGGGCGGGGCTGCTCCTGGGGTCCGGGCACCGGGGCTGCTCCTGGGGTCCGGGCACCGGGGCTGCTCCTGGGGTCCGGGCACCGGGGGCTCCTCCTGGGGTCCGGGCACCGGGGCTGCTCCTGGGGTCCGGGCACCGGGGGCTCCTCCTGGGGTCCGGGCACCGGGGCTGCTCCTGGGGTCCCGGCACCGGGGCTCCTCTTGGGAGGAGGTGACATTGGCTTCAATAGCATATATTTTATTTTACGCAACATATCAGATATGTGATTATTTCAATACTTAATAAAAAACACGCTGGATGCTCGACATTGCATCTTGTCCTCCCTCCTCAGCCTTCCCAGGCTGGGACCTGGGCCCGCGGCGTCCCTCCGCCGGAGCCGCCGCACCTCCCGCCCCGGCCCCGCCCCGGCCCCGCCCCGGCCCGCGGGAACGTGGGGGATCGCACCCCGCGCCTCCAGGCGTGCAGGGCGAGCGCTGGAGGTGGGAGATGATTGACGGGAGCGGACAAAAATATTCGCTGATCAAGGCTTTTCCCACGTGCTGAGACTGAGGGATAAGTCGCCTCCTCGCATTTCCAGCGGGGTCGAGAGCGAGTGTCCGCGCTCAGGCTCACGCGCGCTCCGCGTTCACACTCGGCTTGTTGACTGTCCTCGCCTTGAGCAGATACACATTAAGAAGTTCAGATTTATTTAGAATTTAAAGGATGGAAAACTACAGTTCGTAAAGCAAACACACGGCTGGGAAGGCCGCAGTGGGGAGCGAGGAAGTGTGACTGCTGGGGGGATCCGGGGAGACCCGGCGCCGCGGGGAGCGGCCGCACCTGCCGGGAGACCGCGGCCCCAGGCCCCGCGCCCGGCGCTGCCTAAAGGTCTGTCACCTTTCCGTTTGCCGAGAGGGAGAATTGAGGCTTTTTAGCAATCATGAGGGGCGCGGGGGGCTCGGCTGGCTCAGCGCCTGCCTTCCCTCGGGTCATGCCCTCAGGGTCCCTGGATCGAGCCCTTGCCGGGCGCCCTGCTCAGCGGGAGTCTGCTTCCCCCTCGGCCCCTCTCAAATCTCTCAAATAAACGGAATTAAAGGTGGGTGTCACATGATGCACACCTGGATGGGCCGTGAGGCTGCTTGGTGTAGCTGGGGCACATTGTAACACTTAGAATCAGCAGGATTCAGGGACCAACAGCACAGCTTCGCTTTCAGGGTTTCTCACGTGTCACCAGTTACATAGTATACACGATCCTTTATACTTGGTGGCAAATATGAAATAAAATCACTTGTTTGGCCATTTTCTGGGTGTGAGAGTGAACATGGAATGACATCTTACATTTATCTTTATAAAATTTGCTTTCTCATTCTCCTTAGCTAAAAATTAGATCCATGTTTGTAGGTTTCTAATAAATGTTTTCTATTTAAGTCAAATACATAAAACTTTCAGAAATACTTTTTGAAGTTTTTTTAAAGGTTGATTTTGGAAGTTTTCTAAATAAATCCTAAGTTTTAAGGTTTGTTTTTTTTCTTGTGATTTACTTAAGGCTTAGGTGTAGCTTGAATAAAATGTTTACTCTATCTTTGTTGCCAAGAGCTAGTCTGTGCTTTAGAAACACATAAGTTAAAATGTTTCATTAATATGTCTCATTAATTGCTAAAGCTTACAATGAAAGTTGAAATTTGTTGAGTTCTTTATTTTTTTTTTAATTTTTAAAGAGATTTATTTATTTATGATAGTCACAGAGAGAGAGAGGCAGACACACAGGCAGGGGGAGAAAGAGGCTCCATGCACCAGGAGCCCAAAGTGGGATTCGATCCCAGGTCTCCAGGATCGCGCCCTGGGCCAAAGGCAGGCACCAAACCGCTGTGCCACCCAGGGATCCCTTTGAGTTCTTTAAATTGGCTGTAAGTTCCATGTGTTGAGAAAAAGACCTATTGATAAATACTAATTAAAATATCTAAAGAATAAACACCAGTCACACATGCATTGAAACATTTTAATAAAAAAAAACATTTTAATAAAATACCATGTTATTACTGTGTGTAGTGTGGATATGCATATGTTTCTGAACAAAAAATATATATATATAAGCACGCATGTGTTTTGCTTCAGATCAGAATAAGAATAAAAATATCTCTGGCTATTTCTGAACAATAACAGCAAATAATTTTGTTTAAAAATACCTGTAAATAATTTACAGTTGCTGTGCACAAGGCAGCTGAGAGTAGACATTATGTGTATACATCCATATGATTCACTGCTTCTTCTCTCCTACAAACTTATATGGCACTGATATCTCTTTCTGGTTTTTTTTTTTTTCATTATTATTAAATAGAACCCATAGGCTCAGGTTAGAGGACATGCGAGGTTGTGCCCTTCTAGTGCGTTTCCAGAACCGGGACAGCTGTCTCTGGGGGCACATAGGCGGCCTTCCTCGGAGCTGACCAGCTTGCTATAAGCAAGTAGTTCCTGGAGAACCATGACCATGACTTCGTGTCACTTGAAGTTAGGAGTTTTTCTCCTTCTACAGCTCTCCCCTGAGAGGCTGATTCCCTATAGACACCTGGTGTGTGGTTAATCATAGTCCTGACCTTGACAGAAGCTCACTGCCTTGTCCCAGGAAGCTCTTGTAGCGCTGCACAGAAGTCCCCTTTGCCATAGAGGTAACAACTAGTAAAAATTCCCCTCGCCTGATTTTCCTTCACGGATTCCTTGAGAGCAAATGTCAAAAGTTTGCTTTGCTTTCTAGTATTGACAGGCAATAGGTGGCTTCTGGAACCTGGATTCCTGGATTTCAATCCTCCCCCTACTTCTTACTAACTATGCTGTAAGTAACTTTAGGCAAGTTACTTAACCTCCCTGTGCCTCAGTTTCCTCATCTGTGAAATGGAATGCTAATAGCAGTCTGCCTTGTAGGGTAACTGTGAGGATTAGGGGAGTTGAGAGTCAAGTGTGTTAACTCATGTAAACCACACTGAGTCACGCCGGGCACTTGGTAAGAACAGACACGTGTGAGCTGTGATTAGCAGTGCGGGGTGGTGTCTTCTCACTGCAGTGCTTCTGGAGCGCTCATCAGAACTACTCTGAGCTCATCAGAACGACAAAACAATTTTTTTAAAAAATCATGATGCTTAAACATCAACCTAGGCTTACTGAGCTAGCATTTGTATCTCATCATGGGTCCTTCTTTAAAAAAAAAAAATATATATATATATATATATATATATATATATATATATATATATATATATATATTACCAGGGTTTCTGTTATGCAGCCAAATTTGAAAGTAACTGCTATCAGACGACAGTATCAATCAGTTTGATGACACAGTTTTGAATAGTCCTGAACTAATTCTATACTAACCGTGGCCATGGCGGGTGTTGTTGACTCTCGACGACTGTGCGGTGTGAACATTTACCGGAATCTCAGGTGAGAGGCAGAGACCATTTCCATGCAATAAAAAAGTGAACTGGAAAGAGGAGCAAAGTGTCAAAGTTTATCTATGAAAGTAAAATATAAACAAAGAGAGAAATCACAGTTTCTGTTAAGCACCTTAGAAAGACCGCTCGTTTTTGTGCGACTGGGTGTTTGCATGTGACGCAGAGGGTGCGTCTGAACGTCCTTGTACCTTAGCTTTCCCCAAGATTTCCACTGCTCCTTCCAGAGCAAAACTGTAGTTTTCTCAGGATAAACTTTCCAGGTGACCTTCGCACTATTACTGTTATCAAACATTTAGTAAAGGCCCCTTGGGAGTGGGACACTATTCCAGGGGGCTTGCATGGTGTTATCACAAAAGTGGAATGAACTAGGAGCTGTTGATATCATCATTCCACCTAAAAGGGACCTGTGGCCAAAGAGATTAAGCAGCTTGCCCAAAGCCACAAATCCATAAGTGACACAGCCAGGATTTTACGAGTGACACAGCCTCTTTTCGAGTCAGCTCCAGAGCCACATTCTTAGCAACTGCTCTGTTGCCGCCTCCTGCAACTGCAGTCTTTCCGCTGGATCCTTTTGAGAATAAATTCATCCCTTGGTACAGACTACTTTTTCTGGGGACCAGAAATATTCTTCCTGGGAATTTCTTTCTCTCTCCTGACTTTTGTCTTCAGGCACCGGAATTGGCCACTACCACACTTTCTTGGTTGAAATTGCTGTCCTTAGCATTTCAAGTTTGGATGCAATTAAGAACTGTTTTCCATTTTTTTTCTAAAATTTACCATGGGAAAAATGCAACCATTTCTCTTTCAGGATTCTTTTCTTTAGACATGATCAAATAATACATATCACTAAGAGTACTCAACCAACCAACAAAACACAGAATTCCTAAGAAATCATAATTCTTGTAAGTTTTAAAGGCCGCTGCTCACTTCAGATTATTCAGATAAAATAGTTCACCATTAATTAAACTTTAGTCATACCATCCTGATCCTCCTCTGCCTCTAGCATGTCTCAGATTTTCAACCCTTTGGCCTGACAAAGAGGTCTTCTAAATCTATCCTTTAGCTATAAATAGCACTCCAGGCTTTGCATACAGGGAATTGGGCTCATAGCTTCTTAGTGGTAATTAAATATGAACCTCTTCAAGTTTTGAAAAAGT